>NC_041387.1:557063931-557165015 GCF_002162155.2 Triticum dicoccoides
AAATCCTGGCTCCGCCCCTGCCTTGATCTTTGTCAGGTTTGTTTTGTGCACTGGTTGCTCCTATTTGTTAATGCCCTAGTGGTCGTTGCAGGTGTTGTTTATCCATCGTGCGATAGTACGATAAGACAAATATTAAGTACTCGTTCTCGTCCTTTCCTGCAAATTAATGGCACCATCGTGCCAGGGCTTTAATGTCGGGTGGGGATCAGGAGCATCATATAGGGCGTGTTTGGTGGGAGGTCCTAATGCCAGTCTTTTAAGGCTAGTCGTAGTGGAGAGTATCATGTATATGATAATGCAAAATTGCTTCACGGGCGACTGTCCGGCACGACCTCCGAACGATATGCTGCCTCCCCAACTGCGCTCCTGCATGTAAGCTTGCTGAAATCAACTATTATAACACGGAGTGTTAACATGTGTTTTTCGTTCCTCAGACCATGAGAGTATCGTAATCACTTTCTACCGTACAATGGACTTTGGGATTGCTCAAACGTCATCTATAACTAGGTGATCGTATTGACAACTTATAGGTTTTATCGAAAAATTTGACAAGGTACTAGATAGCTCGAGAGTGGGATTTGCTCCTCCGACGATGGAGATATATACTTAAGGCCCTCTCGGTGTGACAACATCCATCATCGTCTGGCCATACAGAGGTGACTACGTCACGGGGATGTCGGAACACTTCAACGAGAAAGAAGAACAAAACCGACAACGAGAATGACGGTATGTTGAGCATGTATATGACTCAAGAGGATACCGACACACTCGGGTTTTGAAAAGTATCGCGAAGCAGAGGGAACATCACATGATAACCAAAGGTTCACTTGAATGTCACTCGTGTAATCATAGGGATCAATATGGACGTCCACAGTTCCGCTACCGGTTATTGAACGAAGGGGTTTCGTTCATGTCTATGTTTTACTGAACCTACGGGGTCACAAGTTTAAGGTAATCATGATCTGCTGAGTGTTAGTAGGATGAGAGTATCAAGGATTTATTTGTGAAATTGTTTCACTAATATTCAGAGTAGTTCCAATAGGAACCAGAAGTGGTTCGGGGTCACCGGATGGGTTTCAGAGTTTATCGGGCAATACCGGGTATTCTCGACAAATAATATATAGGTGGAAAATATTTCCAGTGATGATAAATTATATATAAAAGGCTCTAATAATTGTTAGGAGGCTTCTATATTTAATTTAATATGAAAGGGTCTTAAAAGGCCAAGTGGTGGAAGGATAATTTGGTCACAAGGGTCCAATAGGGGAGGCGCCACCCCTTAGCCATTTTGGATGCCAAGGGGAGGCCGAATTAGTGTGGGAATCCCCCTCCTTGGCTGGCCTGAGGGGGGAGGTTTCCTTCCCCCCTTGTGGCGCCCCTCTCCCGTCCAACCTATATATACTACATGCTTTGGGCACTTTTGTATAAACAAGTTTTGGAGCCTCCTCTAGTTCATCTGGTCCTAGTTCTAGTTGGTCCCAGTTGACTAATCAGAGCTAGACCTAGTTTCTCTAATCCTCTTAATTAGAAGCCTAGTGTGACTCTAATCTCCTCGCTCTAATTCTCCGGTGACGATTAGCTCTGGACGATGAAGCGCTGTGGGATCATGAAGACTATACGCTTATAACCAAGTAGAGAGGTCGTGCTTTTGTCTTCCGCTCAATGGATTGGTCCAGGGCGGTTCGCGGGATCGTCATCAATGGTTCGAGAGACTCCAAGTATGATCCACACCGTCTCGTCTACTTCCCCTGCACTCCAGAGTTGGTAACGATCGTTGATCCAAACCCTATATGCATTCATATTGTTCCTGAGTGTTCGTAGGGCGGAATTGTTTGTTCTCTACTATGTTTCCAAACAAGAACATATTATAGGTTTTGTTTAAAAAAATTGGAATAAAATGTGATGCCATTTACATATATAATACTTTTTTGAATGTAATTTTGTCTTAGGTATGTTTGGGTTTTATTGAAATATAAATCTATGTGTTATCCATCCATCATTTACCAAATAATTATGCATGTCATACTAATTTTTTTATGGTTTGTGTTGTTGAAATTATGTTTGTATCATCTTTCTGGCATGTCAATCATGTTTCTTAGTTGTATTTTTTAAGACACATACTTAATAGTTCTCATTGTCTTCATGTAGGTAAGGGTTTTTAATTTAATTTGTGCAAATACAATATCCACTACAAGTAAACTGAATTTAAGAAAGTTGATGTAAGTACTTTCACATAAAGAGAGTATAATAATACATGTCAATACCCAACCTAGTTGCATTTTTTGGAAAACTAGAACACTTCGCGTACTACATCATATAATTTTTATATCTAAGATTTTAGTTGAACTCCTACAAATATAAGCTTAGCACGATACATCAAAAAATAATTCCATATCCTAAACAATACATATGCACGATTGAGTATTCCATCCAAGCCATGTTTAGCTTTTATAACACCATGAGCATACAAAATGGCATGTAACTACAGGGGCATCGGGGGGCATTGTCGGCTTTAATTGTAATTGTTTACAATTTTGAGTGTGTCATATGGATATTTCTTAAATTGAAAAAATGAATATAAAATTTAACTTAAAGCTATTTAATATACTCTTAAAAAAATCCTAGTAGAAGTAAAGTTAGACAATACATTCTCTTCATTTTTTATATTTATTCAATTCAACAAAGGAGAACAAAAAGATACTAAGACGCCATGGATCTGGAGCATCAAATTCAACCATAATTAATTTTGTGTGAGGTTCTTTGGTTGGTTGCAAGACATCAAGCTTTGGGGAGTTGATATGCCCATTTTGCATCATGTTTTTCTACTGTTATTTATAGTGTTTTTAATCGATATAACACTTGGTGGAGCAATTTTAATGCCTTTTCTCTCTTGATATGCAAAATTTACATGAAGAGGGAGATTGCCGGCAGCTGGAATTCTGGACCTTAAAAAGCTATGTCAGACGTACCTATTTTGCACATCTCCAAATGAGCTAAAATTTCACGGAGATTTGTTTTGGAATAAATAAAAAATAATGGAGCAAAGAAGTACCAGAGGGGGCCACTCAGGTGGCCATGAGGCACCAGGGCGCCCCCCACCCCAAGGCGTGCCTTGGAGGCTTGTAGGGCCCCTGGCCAGCCTCCAGTGCCCATCTTCTGGTATATAAGCCCATTTGTCCTAGAAAAAAATTAATAAGCAAAGGACTTTTGGGACAGAACACCATCGTCTCGAGGCGGAACCTGTGCAGGAGCACTTTTGCTCTCGGTGGAGTGATTCTCCCAGGGGTACTCCCCTTCAGGAGGGGGAAATCGAAGCCATCGTCATCACCAACAACCCTCTCATCGTGTGAAGACCAATCTTCATCAACAGCTTCACCAGCACCATCTCATCTCAAACCCTATTTCATCACTTGTATTCAATCTTTATATCAAAACCTCAGATTGGTACTTGCGGGTTGCTAGTAGTGTTGATTACATCTTGTAGTTGATGCTAATTGGTTTATTTTGTGGAAGATTATATGTTCAGATCCATTATGCTATTCAATACCCATCTGATCTTGAACATGAATATGATTTGTGAGTAGTTGCTTTTGTTCTTGAGGACATGGGAGAAGTCTTGTTATAATTAATCATGTGAATTTGTTATTCGTTCGATATTTTGATGATATGTATGTTGTTGTTTCCCTTAGTGGTCTTCACCATCTTTGGGCCTAAGGGAACACATTGTGGAGTAGTAATTAGATGATGGGTTGCTAGAGTGATAGAAGGTTAAACCCTAGTTTATGCGCTATTCCGTAAGGGGCTGATTTGGATCCATATGTTTCATGCTATGGTTAGATTTATCTTAATTCTTCTTTCGTAGTTGCGGATGCTTGAGAGAGGGGGTAATCACAAGCGGGAGGCTTGTTCAAGTAAGAACAACACCCAAGCACCGGTCCACCCAGATATCAAATTATCAAAGTAGCGAACGTGAATCAAACAAACATGATTAAAGTGACTAACGAAATTCCCGTGTGTCCTCTAGAACGTTTTACTTGCTATAAGAGAAAGTTTTGGCATGTCCTTTGCTACAAAAAGGATTGGGTTACCTTGCTGCACGTTTGTTACCATTACTACTATTTGCTTGCTACAAATTATCTTGCTACCAAAGTATCTATTACCGACAATTTCAGTGCTTGCAGAAAATACCTTGCTGAAATCCACTCGTCATTTCCTTCTGGTCCTTGTTGGGTTTGACACTCTTACTTATCGAAAGAACTACAGATCACCTATACTTGTGGGTCATCATGGAGGTGCAGGGTTAAGCCCGCTTTTGCAAGGTGGACTTCGTGGGCTTTTCTATGGTTGCATAACCGATGGAAATGTTGGTGCGGAATGTACATGGATTAAACTCCTTGACAAGATGTAGTACTATTTACCAAATAGTGGTGGCGGTGGGTCCAAACCTAGCGTGCTTACAAGAAATGAAGATGGAGATTGTAACAATAAAGATTGTCGTGAAATCCTTGGGAAATAAATTTGATGGCTTTGATTATCTGTCAATGGTCAGATCGTGAGGTGGTGTGTTAACTGCTTGGGAACCTATGGTTGTCACACTGTCAAATTCAAATACAATAGAGAACACACTTACTCCCTGTACAATTTTTATGGAAGAAACAGTTGAACCATTTTTATATCGCAAACATGTTATTTTGGAGTTTCTTGTGGGATAGGCTTTGAATTCGCATACGATTGCTTTTCTGCAGAATGTCTGCATCCTCGAGCCCTATTGCAAACAATTATTCCGGGTCATGTGCGATGGAACCCCTCCAATCGCGCACCTTAGCAAAGCGGTTTTTTGAAACTGTCTCAGCGAAAGGGGTTTAAACCCTTTGCATGGAGCTTAAGTACACTAGTGCAATAACATTTACATGTTGTTTTATTTTCACTTCATTTAATTCCAAAAATATTAAAAGCATTTATATCACATTATCTTTTAATAGTCTTGTTCAACTAACGACTAGCAAGGATGGACACCCTTGTTAGGATTGTTGTGGGGACAAGACGGGTCTATTTGTATTATAGGACATCCAACTTTTACAAGCACTTGTATCTCCCTAGATTGATACCTTGGTTTCTCACTTAGGGAAAATGTCTATTGCTTGCTACAAACTCCTATACAGGGGAGCCCAACTATTGCACCTTTAGCAGAGGGCGCACATCGAAGGTATTTTATTGGTGGTGCTTGCGTTTTGTACAATGTTAAAGTGTCGTCGAGCCTTGGACGATGTGGAGTGATACTTGGAGGATGTAAAACTTTTGACAGTCGGGTCGACAGCCTATTGGAGTGCGTTTTTCTCATGTCTTTTTCTTTTTTAACTCTAGGGGGAAAGTAGTTGGCTGCACCCACCTTCGGTGCACCCATGTAATGAACAGTAAATGCAAAAAAAAGTAAGAAAAATCAAAAAAATCTGTTACAAATTAGCAGACACTATTTTAGGAGATATACATGCATGAATAACCTTTAGTGGAGATAATGCATTCTCATTGTTAAACGGAAATGTTAACGCCCACACGTGTGGGCGTTAGCCACCTCAACCACATGCATTCATCGCCGTCCAGCATCATATGCACGAATCTTGGCACGATCTGGACGATTTTCTGTGCCACGTAGGATAAGGCGCATGTGTGGTGCGTGACTTAGTTCACCCACATGCCGGTTGCCCCTCCGCGGTCAGCGGTTGCCACCTCGGAGCGTGCGGTGGAACTGCTCTGCGCCCGCACGCCACGCGCCGACCGTAGCTGATGTCAAACGCGTTGTGCACTTCGCCCCCTCCCCCTCACGGTTCCATTTTACCCCTCCCCACAGTTACTCGCTCAACCCACTTCGCATTTCAGTCGATTGGAGGAGAAGACGAGGGGAGAAGGCGACGGCGGAGGTGGAAGAGTCGACGGCATTCGCGACCGTCGGTGGTGCTCGCCGAACCGGAGCGGCTTCGCCGGACCGGAGCGGCTTCGCCGGAGCAACTACAGATTGAAGGTAATGCTCCTTCCAACTCTCAACATCCCTTCCTGCATTTTCTCCCCTGCACTTTGTGTTCGATGCTTCGCTCGAGATTCATATAGATTCTGGCGGGTTCACGATGTGCCGGAGTTCCTGCCGGTGGCGGAGTCCTGCGCTTGCCGTTTTCCGTCGCACTGGGCAGTTTTGTCGCCGCCGCGGTGGCAGTCACGCCGGTGTGATTCGTCCTGCCCGGAGCCACATACTGGTTGTGCCTTGGGATTGGGCTGTCGTTTTTTCTGTCTAGTAGTTACGCATTGCTTCAAATTGCTGTTTGCGATCAGCTCGGGGAGAATTTTGGCGATGAATTTCAAGTCATGACAGTTGTCATTGAACCCTAGATCTAGGTAGTTGTTTTTCAAAGTGTAGTTTGAAGGAAAACATGGTAGTTTGAGTATGTGTCATGACTGTGTGGCAACTAATTTACTGATTGACTGTGACAGTTGCCACAAACATGCTTTCCATGTGGCAACTAATTTCCTGATTGACTGTGATAGTTGCCGCAAACATGCTTTTCCATGTGGCAACTAATTTCATGATTGACTGTGATAGTTGCCGCAAACATGCTTTTCCATGTGGCAACTAATTTTTTTGATTGACTGTGATAGTTGCCACACTGTATGCATGGCAAAGTGTAGTAAATAGATAGTTATTGCATTTTCAGCAACCATTTGCTCTTGATGGCAACTAATATCCACATCAACTGTGTCAGTTGCCACATATATGTTTTCCATGTATCAACTATTTATGTGAACACAATGTGGTTGTTGCCATGTTGTATTCACGACAATGTGGCAAATTGGTTGTACTACATACCCAAATTTTTGTGCTTTTGCCACGCTGATTAGTGGCAAATGACAGGATAATGTGGCATAGCAAAGTATAGTAACTAGGTATTCATGTCAGTTTCAGCAACTATATGTACTGGATGACAACTAATTTGCACATCAACTGTGTCAGATGCCATATATATGCTTTCCATGTGGCAAGTATTTTGTCTGAACACAGTATGTTTGTTGGCATGTTATAGGTAGGATAATGTGGCAATTTCTTTTGTATGGCAGACCCAGTTTCATGTTTTTGCCATGATGACCTGTGATATCTAAACATTTTTTGTCCATACTAAATGGCAACTCATTTTTTATATGACGTCAGTGTGTGTGTGTTGCAATTTCAGGTTGTTCAGTACATGTTTTCATCGTTTTTTTGAATTCTGTGATGCATTTTTAACATGGCAATTTCAACCTAGCACATGTTTTGCCATTGAACACATGGCAAGTCATTTTTGTATGAGAAGATGGTGTGAGCTGCCACATCTTATGTTTGTGCAGTGGGAGATTTGTGGCTTTCTTTCGTAATATATTGTGCTAACATGACAAGTTTCAACATTTTGTTTTTAAGTGCATTACGATCTGTACATTTTTTCAAATGAAACCAACGTGCTTAATCGCCACATTTATGTTTTCAAGAATCAGAGGGGGGGGTGCGTGTGTGTTCATGTCATATTTGCATTTACTAGGTGTCATTTTCAATCGAGCCCATGCGGCAACTACATTCTGTTAGGTGGCAAATGCTTAGTCCTCTACATTTCATTTCCACCCTGACAATTTGCTCTGTTCTTACCTCAGCAGAATGGCTCGCGGGGATCATCAAAACGATGATGATGATTTCATGGATCCACCACAACATAATCGGGCAACTGGACGGAGAAAAGACGGCGACAAGGTAACTGTCCACATACCCTCCTCCTCCTGCACATGTTATGGGTTGCCACATCAATCTTGCAGTCGTTTGTTATGAACTACAACTTCATGTTAGTGAAAACATGGCAACAAATGATCATTTGTCTGTTTTTGCAGAAGAAGAAATGTACTCGTAACAGGGCCTCTTAGGAATGACTGACTTCATTGACTGACAGATTTACCGACGATCAGAAGGGAGCTGCTGCTGAGATGGGTATGCAGGCTCTGATGGATGTCCGGTGCACAAATCTAGTCAACCCTATATGCGACTGGCTTGGTGAGATCTACGACCCTGCCTCGAGGGAATTTGTGATTTCGGGACGTGGAAGACTGCCGTTGGATGAGGAATCCGTGTTCTGCACTCTGGGTGTGCCACGTGGAGAGATCAAAATCCCGTATGAGGTAAATAATAAGATCGAGGAAGTGTTGTTCCCCCGTTTGTTTCCTGGGTTGGAATCCCTGTCGAACATGACTTTCCTGGCAGATTCGCTGCAGGCCATGACAACCCATGGCGAGGTCTTTAAGATGAAACTACTCATGTACTTCATCTCTGCTGTTTTTGCGCCGACCACTTCTCTTCGCCCAAGCAACAAATGCTTCCCCATCCTGGTGAATGATCTATCTTTACTCCATTATTTTCCTTCAATCTCTTGGCTCCGATGTCATGTGCAAGCTAGTCACTGACAATTTTTTGATGTTTTTTCCATTTGATTTCTGATGGGGCAACTGGTTGTCCTGAAAATTGCGCGGTGTAGGCGAAACTGAAAGATGTGAAGAACATGAATTGGTGTAAGTTCATTGCCGACTTCCTGCATGATGCATTCTCAAGCAAGATGTACCAGAAGGGTTGTCGACTGCATTTAATGGTATTTTTTCACCAGTCCTTTCTGTCAACACTCCTTTTTAACACCTTTTTTCACGCATGGCAACTGCGAACATGACAATATGGAAACTACCATCATATTATGATGGCAACTACCATCATGAATACATGGAAACTGCCACCATGACAATATGGCAACCGCCATCATACTATGATGGCAACTGCCCTCGTGAATACATGGCAACTGCCATCATACTATGATGGCAACTAGCACATACATATGGCAACTAGCACAGACAGATGGCAACTTCTTCTTCTCTTTTTCATGCACTTCAACTTGCTGATTGTATGAGCATACATTAGCCTTATTTTTTTTTTTGCAAAATACCATGATGGCAACTGATATTTCTTTCTTTTTATAATTGTTGTACAACAGCTCATGTACGTCGACTGTCTGGATCTCTCCACTATGGACTTCACTGGGACAAGAGGCCCGCCGCCTACGCACAAGTTTGCTATTTCTGCATGGACTTACGACACTGTCAAGGCTGTGCTTGCAGCAGACAGGGTAACTGATATCGAATATGGAAAACTGCAGGTTAGTTTTGGTTTCTTTCTCTACACGACATTCTTACATTTTTTTGGCGGCATAACATATGAAAAAATCATCATGTGGCAACCGTCTGTGGTTAACAACAGATGACTACCTTTGTTAGACATGGCTGTCTGCGCATGGAATCCATGTCTCACTCCACATGGCAAGTCTGTCATCCGTACTGAAACTTAGATTCTCGTCTTCTTTTTTTTGTTGTTTTTGCAATACATGAAACTGTTAGTCAGTGTTAATCATTCTCTCTCTTACATCCTAGCTACTTTTTTGGTTATTTCCAGCTGATGACCAAGCATGCTATAAACTACAGCGTATTTGGGGGGCCTCAAAACTTTGGAAAGTGGATGGACGTGCACTCAGCTCCGTCTTGCCCTACTGAGGTAATCAAAGATATATACCTATGGCTGCCTTGGATTATTTTTGATCTCGTGCAAGTGAATGTAATATGGTTGGTTATTGCTGCTTGTTTGTTTCGTGCACAGGCGAGGGCACCTGTTGAGCATCTAATTGGGCAGTTTGCATTCGGAATGACCGGCTTGCTCGGGAAGTTGGTTGAGGGTTGGACGTCCCTTAACGGCTCTGACAGCGACGCGGCCACGAGGCAGTTCACTACATTTGTCCCAGAACGGTCACATCGGCCAACTGGTTGCCGTGGCCGATATGACTACAACAGTTCCCAAGAGCTTGCTAACACACAAGATGAACTAGATGGACACGCTGGTCTCAACAAGGAGGATGAAGATGACATGGAGAACGTGCAACACGACAGCGATGATGACGAACTTGTTGAAGTTCGTGCAGGTGGTAAGAAGGGCAAGGACGCACCATATGCCCCCCCACCGTACAAAGTCAAAGAACATACGGCTGCGAGAGGCGAGCGGTTGTTGCCCTCAAAGAGGGGGAGGGCTCCAGAGGATGATGGGCAGGGTTCCCTTGGCAAGAGGTCTAGGACCGATCCCATAGCTGCTAGGAGGAGGTTCGACTTTTATTTTAGTGTATTGTGTTGTCTACATTTTTTGGAACAGATTGACCCCTTTTTTGCATTTGTTTTGCTAAGCGCGGCAATGAGTTTGCTGTCTGACAATTGCCACCTTTTTTTTGCCTCCATCTTATACGTGCAGTGAGGCGACAACTGGTGGACGAGCAGTTACGACGAAACAGGCACCAACGCCAACCCGTGTTTCTGCTCGGTTGAACAAAGGTGCCCCCATTACTGGTGACACCCCTTCCACCAGGTCATCTCCCCATACGACGACGACCAACATCGGGGATCATGTCGTGTTGCCAGACTTGAGAAAGCCAGTCAAGAAGTAGGTTTTCCATGTGCTTTCATTGCCATACTACTATATTTTTATTTTTTTCAATGCATCTGTTCAGCTTGCCACATGGGCTTCTGTCATTAGTCCTACACGACAACTGCTGTTTTTAAAATGATCTCATTCCTTTTTAACTGCATGGCAGCTCCTGCTTGTTTTTGCATGGCAACTACTATCTAGGCCAAATGGCAACTCTTTTTTAACTGCATGGCAACTTCCATCTTTGCATTGGCTTGTGTGCTCACCACATACCTAGTTTTCAAATTGCATTCCTGGCAGATCATACATTTTTATCAATTTTCAAGTTGGCTAGCATGGCAACTCTTGCTGGATTTGCATGGCAACTGTTAACTATGCCACATGGCAACTCTTATTCCACCTGCATGGCAACTACCAGCTTTTCCACCTACTTTTCATTTTTTTCTTACATTTCTACCAGCTTTTCCTACATTTTTTTCTTAAATATTTTTTGTTTGCTTCTTAATACCTTTTTCATGTGCTTCCTTTTTTGCAGGGTGAAGAAGACCACTGCACGCGCGGCCAAGCATACCATTAGGGACCCACTCGAACGTCTTCATTCAAAGTTGTCAACAGGTGGCAACTCAGATGTTCACGAGGCGCCAGCTGACAAAACTGCTACTGCACCATCAACTGTTCCCACAAACTCTGACGCAAGTAGCCGACCATCTCAACCGGTCGCGGATGTGCAGGCTAGGACAACAGGCATCCGTACATCGGGGAGTGATGAGTCGATATCTGCTAGGACAGCTGAAATATTGCCTACTCTTCTGGCAATGAAGGATGCTGCTGTGAGCCGTGCCACCCCATCAGCAAGCGTTGAAGTGGATGCCCCCGAGACCAACGTAAGCAAGGAAGATTCCTGCTCATCTGACACTGATTCCAAGCGCGTGCGTGGTTGCACTCCTGTGTCCACGACAGAAGTGGCTGAGGCGGCAGTTCATAAAGATATGCCATCTACAGGTGAGAGTATTGGCACAACAGCTCCAGCTCCTGGCGGTGCAGATATTGCTAAGGCCACTGTTTCGCATGCTGGTCTTCCACCTAGGAATCGTAGCCCCTGCAAGCAATCAACAATCATATCCAACGCACCAGCTGCAGCTAGGAGCAGCAGAGATGAGTCTGGTTATGTTCCTGCGTCCGCACTGTTCCCGCCACCTGCCAAAAGCAATGTGATGGAGAAACCGGAAGACCGGAGCAGAACTGATGCAGGTGTGAAGCCGGGCACGAGTGATGAAGGTGAACGTCCCAAGCAGACCGTGCCTCTACCCGCAGTGGAAATCCCTAGCTTAAATCTGCGCACTTCCAAGCTCCCAGTCAATGTTGGTGTCCCCTACAACCCAAACAAGGAGATTGTCAAGAAAGCTGCGGCTGATACCGTTAACAACACGCCCCGCCCTACAAATAAGCCCGATGATTCTGCAGCGGCCGATTCAGATATGTTTGTTGATCTTTCATCATTGGATTCTGCCCTGCAAGTTGTTCGCGGTCCGGCCAGTAGGCATGAGAGGCACCCAATGGCCTTCACCCCACCGAGCTTTAGCCTTGGTGTCAGACGAGATCAACCAGTGGTTCAAGATCCTATGCCAGTCGCCTTTGCTTTCCCGGGAGGCATGCCCGCAATGATGGCGCAACCAATGGTCGAGGGCAGGAAGGCTGTCAAGTTCGTAGAGCCGATCGTCCAAGGTACATTTCTTATGCGTTTATCTTTTTCTTTGTATACACCTGTGTAGTATGACTTTTATCCCAAGCATTTTTTTGGAGTTCTTGTTTGTGATGGCAACTGTTATGTGATGACATGGCAATTGGGTTTGCTGCACCATGTCACCTACATTTTTTGTTGCCATGTTGCATTTTCCATTCGGCAACCACATGTCAACTGAAAGTTGATACAACATGGCAACTGTAGTTGTTGTCACATGGCAACTACATTGCATTACACATGGCAACTAGATCTGCTGCACCATGTCGCTTACAATTTTGTTGCCATGCTGCATTTTCCATTTGGCAACCACATGGCAACTTGAGTTGACACAACATGGCAACTGTAGTTGTTTTCACATGGCAATTACATTGCAATACACCTGGCAACTGGATTTGCCTCTCCACATGGCAACTCCCCACTTTTTGTATCTACATTACATATCATGCACCCTTTCTCTTCGCAGTACATTTGTATTGTTTTTCAGGTATTCTAACCCACATTTTGATCCTTGCAGGCACCCCTGAGGAGATTTCACCGTCACATGATGAAGCTTACCGCAGGATTGAGGAGGCAGCATTGCACAGGAGGTCCTCACGAGGTCAAGGGCAATCAAGTTCCAATGTGCCTACAGATACGGTATCTGAGGATACCATTAGGAGTGCCACCCCTAGTTCTGTGAGGCAGCAGAGGGTAGTTCACCCACCTCCCGCGGAAGACTACGAGCCCGAAGTCAAGGCCACAAAGGAGCAAACTTAGCTGTACGATATTGTCAAGCGATTTGGAAATGCGAGGGCCAGCAGCAAGCACATGAAGGAGCTGAAAGCGTAAATGACCACACCACATAATCTCTCATTTTGCTTTGCTCTTTCTACCATTCATATTTTTTTCTACTTTCTAGATATGATCCGCTTATGTTCTAGTTCTTTCTTTTTTTACTTAGTAGACATGATTCTTTCATGTTATATCATTTTCATACAGCTCATGTTTGGACAGAACCAAGGTCATTCAATGCGAAGCGACGTACGTCGACCTGGGTGATCTTGCCGAGTCCGTGAGGCCACTCGATAAAATGTCGACGAATGTAGTTGCATGTGGGATTGATTACATCAACAAGCATGTGGATATGTCTCCCGATAAAACAATCATGCATTACAGTGTGACCTGAAAAATCTGGGATGGTGACCTACAAAATCTGGGATGGTGACCACAAAATCATGAGGAAGAATTTTGCTGCGCACGGTGAATTCAAGCTCACACTGAAGAAATATGTGAGTACTCTTTCCCTGTTTTGCACTTGTTTTACACATGGTATGGTTTTTTGCCAGTATCTGCGCTCTGTTTATGTGGCATATGTTTCATGTGGTTAACAGCTGCCGTGTAAACTGACTTTTTGAGTTGCATCGCCGTGGAAACTTTGTGGCAACTTCACATTAAAATACAGGGCAACTTTTGTTCACACATGGACGGCAACTTTCTTTTAACTACCCACCATAACTAGACATTCTACGTGATTCTACTTTTTTTGTCCCTTTGCTGTTCTTCATGTGAACTCTGCTTCTCATTTCCTTCATTTTACTTGCAGGTCCTGTTCCCCATGTTCCAGGAGCTTGCACCACATGACCCACACGATAAGTGTGGTCACCACTACGCGATCTGTCTTGACCTGAAGAACCAACGCTTTGAGGTGCTTGATTCAATGCGTTCGGAAGCTGATGCAGACCTTACTACGCATGCTGAATTCTTCATCAACAACCTCAAAGAGACATGGAACCGTCACTACGAAAACTCAAAGGTCCAGATCAGACATTTTCCAATTGAGTACGTGGCGACTACGAAGCAAGGGAACACGTAATTTCCTATCTCTTCCTTCATGTGCCCTTGACACCAATTCCCACCCCTCTTTTGGTTACATCTGAATTGAAGTTTATCATCGCTATGTCTGTCCTTTTTGTGAGTTCACCTGATTCTTTTCTCGTGCAGGACGGACGGTGTATTTCACATGTTAGAATACTTTGCAAAGTGGGAAGGTAGACTTGTTTCCGTCGTCACAGCTGCAACGGTTGTTGAGCTCCGGAAAATTTACACATGGAACTGGTTGACGAATGAAGATTTCAGCAAGCGGTCCGGAGCACGTGAGTTCATGGAGGAAGCTATCAAGAAAGTCATCAAGAAGTACAAGTGATCACGTGGTGCTCCACACCGGACGCCTACCTTACATCCTGTTGCCGAGGAATGTAAGGTAATACCTTTATTCTTCTCAAAACTATGTCCGTGTGCTACGTTACGACTGCAACCCCGAGTAGCCTAGTATGTAGTGGTGGTGTGTGAGTGACATTTGAATATTTTCTGTAATATACATGTGGATGTGAACCTATTTTAGGCGTGATAGTAGATACGTTTTTATGTTTATCACTATTTATTATTATGGTTTCATCGTTCACACCACCAGTTTGTTGTTTCGAATGCGTCTACTATTTTTTAAAACATGGCAAATGTAGTTCACCAGACATGGTTAGTAAAAGTTATCTTCGTTTTTGATTTGGCTGTTTGCTTCTTCTTTTTCATTGTTAACTGCACCGGATAGCATGGTAGTTTTGATCATCTAGCCGTAACGTTTTTCTGCGGTTGATGCACATTACACTTTTTCAACTTGTTTCCCACAGATTGCACACAACACACTATGTGTGATTAAAGCGCGTTGAACTAACATGGAAATGTATGCGATGCAGAGTCATTACAAATAACACGACATATTTCAGTACAGCTAACATGGCAGATTCAGTACAAAGAACACGGCAGATTCAGCATGAACAACATGGCAGATCCAGTATACTTGACATGGCAGATCCAGTATAATTATCATGGCAGACCCAGTATACTTACCACGGTAGATCCAGTATAAAATATGATGGAATATTTAGTACGAAATAGCATGGCAGATTAAACACACATAACATGACAGATTAAGTACACACAACATGGCAACTGCAGTTACCCATTCAATGCATATTCCTTCAATTTCTGATGCCCCTAAAGAGTCATTCTCCCATTTTTATTTTTTTAGAACATCTAGATTACAAAATAAAATGTCACCAAGGACCACGTCACAGTGCCCCAATGTTGCTTACAGATTGTCTGTCCCTTTCTTTGTTTTCTTGTGTTTTGCTTGAATCTCCAATCCCGATTTGTATCTTATCTCTTTTGGACGCCCTTTGTGATGGAACGGGGCGGGTTCCTTACCTGGGTTTGTGTGCTTGCTATTCCAGATCCTATCTCTGAGTTTTCAGATGATGGCTCCATGGACGAAGGCACACTTGATGTGCGGGGAACCTGTGTAAGGCTTCCTCAGCTTTCCTCTTCTTGATCTCATCAAGCTCTCTTTTCAGGGCCTTCCTGTGTTTTTCTGCGACTCTCGCTGTCTCATCACTCTTGCACGCTTCATCAATTAGCTCAGTATAGTTATTTGTCAACACAACGTGCCTCACGGCTTCCATGGTTGACTCCGGTCTCTCGTCATGCACAGCCAGAACTGCGTTTGTTGTCTGCGGCACCAATGCGTCGTCAGCGTCCCAAGTCCATCGCCGCCTTATGAAATGGCAGGGCATCCGTGTCACCGTGTTCATGTCCATTACTTTTAGTACGTGACAGGACACAATGCCGTCCTGTTCAAACTTGCAGCATGGCAGTAGTATTCGCCTTGGCCTATCGAGGCTTTCATAAAGTAGTTCCTTCCTTTGTTCGGGTCCTCAGGTTCTGAATCTGACATGCCCAAAATAGAACACACTTTGAACTTATGTTCATCCACCTGGAAAGCCATGAACATGCTGGCACGCTTTATTTCTTCCTGGAATCTGCAAGTTTTGTGTGTTTGTTGTTACACATGGCAACTGTAGTACATTACACATGGCAACTGTAGTACATTAGACATGGCAACTATAGTGCATTAGACATGGCAACTGTAGTGCTTTAGACATGGCAACTGAAGTACATTTTCAACTGGCCATTGTCATTTCCATACAAACATCCCAAATAGAAGCACAGTGCATAAAACATGGCAACTGCAGGCAACCTCAGTTGAGTGAACATGGCATTTGCATTTCAGTAGACATGGCAATTTGCATTTCAGAAAACATGGCAAATGCAGTTCAGTAAACATGGCAACTAGACAACATTTTCATTTGGCATTGGCATTTGCATACAAACATGCCTAGTGGAAGTACAGTGCATTAAACATTGCAACTGCATTTCATTGAACATGGCAACTGCATTTCATTGAACATGGCAACTGCAGCTGAGCAAGCATGGCAAAACAGTGGTTCACTAAACATGGCAACTGCAGTTGAGTAAACATGTCAAACAGTAGTTCATTAAACATGGCATCCTCAGATCATGGCAACTGCATTGCATTCTACATGGCCCCTACTGCCTTCATACTTGTGCAAATAAGATTGGAACGCAACTGACTTACTTGTTAAAGATCTTGTTGGTATATATCTTGCTCATTTGCCTCTCCATCGGTAAATACGTTAGCAATTTTGGCTGCTTTAGCGCGGTGTTCGCTTCTTGCTATAGCTCAGATCCCAGTATTTTTTGTTGCAAAGCTATGTACTACTTGGCAAACTATAGCAATGAGTTGCCAGGGCTCACGTACTGCTTCAAAACAGCATTGAACCCCTCACTGCGCTGCGTAGTCTGCAGAAAAGGGAAGAAGCACTACATGAAGTAGGCCGGCACCTAGTACATTCGCTTCTCCCACATGCTAGCAAGAGTCTCGTTTCAAACTCCTCCACCATCAAGGTGTGGTCCATGCACAACTCGAATGCCTTGTGCAGCTCCGGACGGTCAGCAAAGAACGGTCCTAGCGTCTCCTCAGCCTTCTTTATAATGTGCCACTTGCAGTGCCTGCGCACTGCCAATGGAAAGACCTCCTCTATGCCTGTACGCATGCTAAAATCCTGGTATGTTATTATGTTCATCGGAGCAAGCCCATCCATGCACTCAAAGAAGGTCTTGAACAACCAAACATACCCATCCGTGTCTTTGTTCTGAACGAGCCCGCATCCGAACTTCAACGACTGATTGTGGTTATTTATTCCTATGAATGGAGCGCATGGCATCTTGTACATAGTAGTGAGATACGTCGCGTCGAATGAAATGCAATCTCGGAAATGTTTGTAGGCTCTTCTTGCAGCACCATCCACCGAATACATGTTCCTGACACAGTCCTCATCGTCCAATCTTATCCTGTAGATGAAATCTGGATCTTCCTTTGCTTTCTCATCGAAGTAGGCCATCGTGGCTTCTATGTCAGCCAACTTGCTCTCTCTATGGTATTTTGCCTTAAGGTTTGTGATGTCAGCTGGTATGTAGGGCATGCTACTCAAAGTCCCATTTTTGCTGTGGATGAGTGATAGTATCTGTACCATTCTCGATAGACCGACATTACAATCATGTAGCAGCTTTATGAATTTCTTCTCGAGGGGGGTGAATCCTCTGTGGGCGGTCAGAAATTTCACCAGGTCGAACTCCTTTATGATTTTGTGGTTGTGCTCGTCAAAATATTCAGTGACCACCCACTGTGCTCCATCTACGTTTAGCTTACACCGGGCAGGGCATTCCGTCTTGAGAATGATTCCTCTCTTTCATTCTGGAATGACAGGTGCAACACCTTTCCCCTTCTTGTTCCTTTGTGCCTTGTGTCACCTCATCTCACCTCTATTGTACTTGTTTGTTTTCTTAATCTTCCTATGGTATTCGGTGATGACCGCAAACCCATGGAACTTTGCATATGTCTGGTAGAATTCCTTTGCTTCTGCGAACGATTCAAATCTCTGCCCAACGTACGGTGGCTAAGGTACCATGATCTCTGATTGCCCACCATCTTCATCCCCTTGTGCTTCGTCATCAGTTTCATCATTCACTTCAGTATTGGCGGCAGTTTCATCTACTTGAGTGTTGCCAGTGCTTGTGTTCAAAGGGGTGCTTGTCGGTAATGCTGGAATGATTGCCATTCCCGACTCTGACTCAGCATTGTTTGCGGCATGATTGTTGGCTCGCTGGTGGAATATGTCTTCCATGCGCTCAGAGCTCCCTGCAGTAGATGTCCCCGCGCCGCTGTTCAATGTAGTTGTAGGCCCTGTAATAGAAAAATCAGGTACAGGCGTAAGAATTTTTCTTGAATGGCATGTTTATCATAACGGAGCACATCAACTTCAAGTGATTTGTCATGACATCATACAAATAGCAAGCCGTTAGTCTGCAGGTGGACATGCATGGCAACTGTAGTTGTCTAGTCATGGCAACTACAGTCCATCAAACATGGCAACTACTATTGCCAATGCATGGCAACCAGCTCATTTCAGTAAGAAAACTTGGGTTCTATATGCGTGGAGCTGCATTGCTACATACATGGCAAATACTACTGCCAATACATGGCAAACCAGTGTGTTCTAGCATCAAAACTCTTTATATTCTAGGCTTGAGCTCACTATGCAAATGCGATCAACCATTAGTGCTGCACACATGCTTTTAGAAACTCGCAAATCCCGAAGACAAAATATCACTCATTACACACAACCACTTTGTTAGCGTTTTTTGTTTGATTTTTTCCACCATCACTGCTACAAATCTTCTTTTCCTCACATGCTATTCCCGCAAAAAAAATGCAGTGCTCTTTTTGTTGTTCATTTTTTCATTACCTTGCTGTGCTGCATGTGCCCATCTTTTGTGGTCTGTAACTCCAAATTGACGTGCTCTATCTGCAATCTGTGAAGCTTGCCATGAGACGTTCGCCGGGGTAGAAGCACTATAATAACCTGTAAGCATGGTAGTAGTTGGTTAATGCATGGCAACTGCAAGTTGTTCAGTCATGGCAACTGCAGTTGTCCAGGGATGGCAAGTGCAGTTGTCCTGGCATGGCACTTGCGGTTGTTCAGTCATGACAACTGCAGTTGTCCATGGATGGCAACTGCATTTGACCTGGCATGGCAACTGCAGTTGGTCAGTCATGGCAACTGCAGTTGTCCAGGGATGGCAACTACATTTTTTTAGTCATGGCAACTGCATTTGTTCAGTCATGGCCACTGCAATTGTCAACTATGCTCCTTCTGCTAATTCACCGTCCACAGCTTCACTTTTTATGGACTCACCTGTGTATGACATCGATGGCAGGTACATGGGTGCCGCCTGATGCCACGTGTTGCATGAAGGTTCTGCATTTTTTCCGACACAACTCGTGATGCTTTTGCCATCCTTTTCCAATTCTATTTTCATGTCCACAACATTATGTCTCTTTTTCGTATGCGTTACTTTGATTTGCCACATTAGCTAGTTGAAGCTAGCTGCCCGTACATTTGTCAGTGTTAGCGCCATGTGACTGAACTTGCCATGGTGCCCCCCTGAGTGTGTTTTGGTCATAAGAACCTGCTAAAAATGATAGTGTAGGACATAAGTAGGATGACATCTTCATAGTTGCGAACATGGCAAATGTTCTTTTCTTTTGTTATCATGCATCATAACAATGCTTGCGTACTGTTCTAGTAGTGGCAGCAATGGCCCTACAGAAATGAGTTGACTGTATTCTGCTGCATCCCAAGGGGGCATTTCTGGCCTTTGAAAACCCCAAGGATCAGCGCCATCTTCGTGATTCATTCTTTCCTCTTCTCGTTTCTGCCAATGTATTCTTCTGCTGCTTGCACGTAGAAGATAACACGTCATTGTTATCACATTTTCATGCGTAGGCAACCAACATATCATGCCAAGTAGGATATGCACATCCACTCTCTTTTTCTAAAATCTGGGAGCTAGCTATCCGTTTGATTCGATGGCATCAGCCACTACAATAGGATGGCAAGCAATAGGTTAACATGGTGGTAGTTAACGACAATGATAGGTGGCAACTGACGTTAGACACCAGTGGCAACTAATTTTCGCACCCCCCTTTATTCCAAATTTCTCATTTCTCTCCCTTTGTTATGGATTCCTACGCATGCATTCATTTACCAACTATTTGCCTCAAGCGACTGAGAACTTAAGCTTATCTCTAGCGTAGTACATGGCAGATCTAGTGTATTCTGCTTGGCAACTGCGAAAGACACACAAAACCATGTAGTGTTTTATCTCTATAGCATCGATCCAGTCGCCACCTTCATCGGTAAATTTGCAATTTTCTATGCAGAAGAAGGATGAGAAGCAGTAGGGAGATCGGGAGATTCACCTGCTTTCAGCTGGTCGTCTTTGGAGGGCGGGGTTGGAGTGGGGGCGGGGTTGCTGGGGGAGGGTTGGGGTGTGGTTTGCGGTGGGAAGGCCCTACGGATCTGCTCTAGTTGCCATGGAAACCAGAGAAGTCCGGCGATGAAGGTAGGGATTCAAGAAGTGGGAGACGATGGCGGCAGTCGAGATTGGGGATCGATCGGAGGCCGGGATGGCTGGGTCATGCGGGCTGCGGGGTCCTCTTGTCCGAACGTGCGGGCAGGGTTGCCACAGACCGGACGTGCGGGACGTGCCTTTGCGCGCCCAGACGCAGTCGTGCGGGCGGGTTCCTATCCATGCCACACAAGGCGTGTGGCACAACAACCCGATACGCCACACGTGTGGCAGTTATTGGGACCCTTGTTAAAAACCGCATCATTCATGGATAAACACATAGCCCAGACTACAAAAAAAAGACACATCCGTGACATTTTGGGCCGAACGATTTTTTTTCTGTCATACATATGACACTTCTATGACGATAGTTGTGACGAAACCCGGTATCATCATAGATGTGGTGGGCTCCTACTTCTATGACAAAAAATCATGACAGAAAATGGGCTTTTCGTCCTGGGCGGGCCGGAGACGCAGCTACATGACATTCTTTGGGCCGTCCATGACGGAAAAAACTATGGTAGAAGCGAGGGGGAGGAAAATTTCGGGGAGTTGCCGGTTACGGTGGGAGGTCGGGGGCCGAGCGATGCACGTTTCTCTCGTACACGTACGCGCGTGTGTGTGAGGCGTTTTCTCTAACTGAACCAAAGCGAGGCATTGGGCTCTAACTGAACCCGAGCGATTGCACTGCAGGCTACACGTTACTGAACCCGAGCGATTCCTTT
Organism: Triticum dicoccoides; assembly: GCF_002162155.2. Taxonomy (NCBI): domain Eukaryota; kingdom Viridiplantae; phylum Streptophyta; class Magnoliopsida; order Poales; family Poaceae; genus Triticum; species Triticum dicoccoides. The sequence goes on from NC_041387.1 coordinate 557,085,275, forward strand.
GCTACTGCTGCTAACTGAAGCCGATCGATTGGATGAACAGTGAGCATTGCAGGGGGGGTGGATGAACAGTGAGCGGTGGCGTTGCCTCTGGAACAGGACCCCGTGGTGTGGAGGGCTGGATGAACAGTAGATGGTGGAGGGGTGCCCGTGGAGGGGTGGTTGAACAGGACCCCGTGGTGTGGAGGGTTGGATGAACAGTAGACGGTGGAGGGCTGGATGAAAAATAGACGGTGGAGGGGTGGTTGAACAGTAGCCGGTGAAGTAGCGCGCGGTGGAGGCTGGATGAACAGGAGCCCGTGGAGGCTGGAGGAGGTCGACGGTAGCCCATGGAGGCTGGAGGAGGTCGATGGTGGAGATGAACAGTATCCCGTGGAGTCCCGTTTTGCGGTAAGCCACACCCCTCCCGATGAACAGGACCCCCGTTTCGACCGTAGCGCTCCAACAGAAGTCCGTTTCATCCGTTTTGCGGTACGCCACACCCCTCCAGATCAACAGGACCCCCGTTTCGACCTTAGGAGGTCCGTTTCTTCCGTTTTGCGGTACGCCACACCACTCCCGATCAACAGGACCCCCGTTTCGACCGTAGGAGGTCCGTTTCCTCCGTTTTGCAGTATGGCACACCCCTCCCGATCAACAGGACCCCGTTCCAAACGTAGGAGGTCCGTTTCCTCCGTTGTGCGGTATGCCAGGCCTCGTTTCCATCGCCTATTCCATCCAAGCCCTCCCGATGAACATGACCACGCATTCCGTTCCGACCCAGCCGGTTGGCTCCCAAGCGCTCCGTTGCCACCCGATGAACACGACGCATTCCGTTGCCTCCCCATGAACACGACGACGACGCTGTTTCTCCGTTCCGACCCAGCCATGTACACGAGCCCTGTCCGTATGTATGTGCGAGTAGGCGTTCGAGACCCCGCCCGTATGTACGTACGTGGCCGTATTTTCTTTCTTGCACCATGGCCGCTGTACGTACATGTACATGCTACGTGCGCGCCTCTACTACGACACGTGCGCACCTCTACATTGACCAGTATATATGTACATACACGTTCGGGACCAGAATGACAACGCTACATACGCTTCGACCAGGTGGGTCCCGACTGTCAGGCACTTCCTTGCCTGCGAAGATGTAGCTGGTGGGTCCCAGCAGTCAGGGGGTGAATCGTTTTGGTTTTTTTGCCCGGACACACTTCCTTGTGTGTGAAGATGTAGCTGGTGGGTCCCAGCAGTCAGGGGGGCGAATCGTTTTTTTTTGCCCGGACGCACTTCCTAGCGTGCGAAGGTGTAGCTGGTGGGTCCTAGCAGTCAGGGGGGCAAATCATTTTTTTGCCCGGACGTACTTCCTTGCGTGCGAAGATGTAGTTGGTGGGTCCCAGTAGTCAGGGGAAATGTTTTTTTCACGAAACACGGTGGCCCGTCCGGTGGGTCCCCGCTATCAGGTGGAGGAATAATTATTTTCCGCGTAATAAGGAGGCACTTCCTTGCTGCGGCCGTGGACCCAGCTGTCAGCCTCTCCACGTACAGTCCACGTCCGATGGAAGTCGTTCCATGACCACGTTGACCACGCCGCGCCGACAGCACCAGGGCGGTGGACGACGGCGAGGCCTAGGAAGGGGACAACATGGAGCCGGGGAATACGCGGCAGTGGAAGCCCGCGCGGAGAGGAGTACGAGGGTTCACTGGTTCAGCTGCGGTGTGAGGCTGCCGTCGCCGCAGGGCCTAGCCAGCGGTGGGAATAGTAGGGGGTGGTGAGGCCTCCGCGGCAGCACATCCGGCCATGGGAGGCAGGAGCATGCAACACGACCGGTGCTGCTTTGGGCAGTTGGAGCAAGAAGACCAGAGGTTGAAGAAGCACTACGGCCGTTGGATGGACATCGTACGGTCACTTCAGTTAGAATCGTTTATATTGACTAAGTTGGCAAAGCCCTCCATCCCCGTCCACTTAGTAGGCCCACAAGTCAACCTCCCACCAAGGTGAGTCCCAACTAGTAGGGGGTATTAAATTTTTGTGCGTAATAAGGAGGCACTTCCAGTGGGTCCGAGCTGACAGCAGGTGGAACGTTTTTTTTTGCGAAATACGGTGGCCCGTCAGGTGGGTCCCAGCAGTCAGGGGCAAACTTTTTTTTCGTGAAATACTGGTGGCCCGTCCGGTGGGTCCCCGCTGTCAGGTGGAGGAATAATTATTTTCCGCGTAATAAGCAGGCACTTCCTTGCGGCTGCCGTGGACCCAGCTGTCAGCCTCTCCACATATAGTATTCTTCCGATGGAATTCAGTCGTTGACCACATTGACCACGCCGCACCGAGAGCACCACGGCGGTGTACGACGACGAGGCCTATGAAGGGGACGACACGGAGCCGGGGAAGACGCGACAGTGGATGCCCACGCGGAGAGGAGTACGAGGGTTCACTGGTTCGGCTACGCTGCCGTCGCCGCAGAATAATAGGGGGTGTGGGTGAGTGGAGTGGAGGGATGGCCTGGCCAGTGGTGGTAGTAGTATGGGGGCGATGAGGCCTCCGCGGCAGCACAGCCGGCCACGGAAGGCAGGAGCAGGCGGCACTAGCGGCACTTCTTTGGGCGGCTGGAGCAAGAAGACCAGTGGTTGAAGAAGCACTACGGCCGTTGGATGGACATCGTACAACCAGTCGAGCTAGAATCGTGCATATTGACTAAGCTGACAAAGCCCTTTGTCCCCGTCAACTTAGTAGGCCCACTATACTGGGTCCCAGCTAGCAGGGGGAGTATTCATTTTTTTGTGCGTAATAAGGAGGAACTTCCTTGCGTGCGAAGATATAGCTGGTGGGTCCGAGCTGTCAGCGGCGGTAACGTTTTTTTTGCGAAATACAAAGGCCCTTTCTGTGGGTCCCAGATGTCAGGTGGAGGAATCATTATTTTGCGCGTAATAAGGAGGCATTTCCTTATGTGCGGCCATGGACCCAGCTATCGGCCTCTCCGTGTACAGTGCACTTCAGATGCATGTCGGTCGTTGACCACGTTGACCAGGCTGCGCCGAGAGCACCAGGGCGGTGGACGACGGCGAGGCCTAGGAAGGGAACGACATGGAGGCAGGGAAGACTCGGCAGTTGTTTCCCACACGGAGGGGAGTACGACTGTACGAGGGTTTACTGGTTCGTCTGCCGTCGCCGGAGAATAACATCAGGTGTGGGACTGTGGATGAGTAGAGGGATGGCTAGGCCAGCGATGGGAGTACGGTGGGGCGGTGAGACCTGCGCGGCAGCATAGCCGGCCGCGGGGAGGAGGGAGCAGGCAGTCCCGCCGGCGCTTGTTTGAGTGGCTGGAGCAGGAAGAGCAGAGATTGAAGAAGCACGACGGACATTGGACATCCAACAGTATACAGGCCATCTGTGGAAAGCCTCAAATCTGTGGAAAACAACATACAACTCATCTACCATTATTTCAAATAATTTACAGCCCATCTGCTAATTCTTACGGGTTTTTTCGGAGCCCATATTCTTTTTGTTAGCATTACAGCCCATATTGTGGCCACGGTTAAAAAATTATACGAAAGTTTGCATATGTTGGTGCGGTCTGAACTGTTTTTAATCCCGAAATTTCGAGTCACATTCAGACTGATTTTAAAAATAAATGTATATAAATATAAAATCCAATAAATTTTCCATGCATAAAAATCAATGGAATTTAAAATCTCGAAATGAAAGAAAGATATTTGAAACTAATTGCCGGTTTGATGTGTTTTAAAAATGTACAACCCATTTCTCATTACTGATAGGCCATTTTCTCGGCCAGCCGAATGAAGCTCTCCTCATCTTGAAAGATTTGCAGCCCAACAGGCCTGATAAAGCGACTTACTTGACAAATCACAAAAAAACGGGGCTAGCCATTTTCAGAAAGAAAAAAAACTACTGGGCTGGTGTGTGGTAAACATAAAAGAAAAGCCTGTCTAGACAGGCCAGAGTGTCCCGCACAACCCAATTGACACCCTGCTTCCGTCTCAAAAACAAATTAGGTAAATGCCACTCCAATTATGGCAATTCATAAAAATGCCACTGCAATTTCCAAACTTTGAAAAATGCCACTGCAATTTTTGCAAACTTTGAAAAATGCCACTGCAGTTTGCAACCTTTGAAAAACGCCACTCCAGACTTCAAACAATGCCACTAGAAATAGCATGAAATGGCATTTTTCAAAGTTTGGAAATTGCAGTGGCATTTCTCGGATACACCAGATTTGGAGTGGCATTTATCAAATTAACCCAAAACAAAAATAACTGGGTGAGCTGCTAGGTCCCTGGTGTCAGCCGCTCATTGTGCAATTCTCTCGTTTATTGACTACGTTGACAATGGCATGGGACCCAGATGTCAGAAATCCACTAGGAGGAGCCATTTTTTTATTGGCTTGAAATAAGGAGGCACTTGCCTGCATATAGCCATGACCTTGGCGGGCCCCTGCTGTCATCCTCTCCACGTACAATCATCTCCTGATTGTGTATGCGTCAACTTTCTAGGCCCACAAGTCAGCCTCTAAACTCGTGGAGGACAAATACAACCCATTTAAAAAAAATAACAGCCCATTCCATACGTTCAAACGAAAAGTTCATCATTCAGAGCAAAGTAACAGGTCTGATCCACATATAGAGTACTGAACTTCCACGTTGACAACCATCATAGCCAAGTTAACTATCTACTCCCACTAATACTCTAGTAGCGTACAAGTACTAACTTACTCTTAGCTAACTAGACGATGCCGGCCGCCATCTATGGTACACGCTAAACGCCAGCACCGGCGTCCTGAGCCTCGCCTCGGACTTGATAGAGATGCGATAGGGCGCGTTGCTCGCGTGCGTTGGCCCTTTCCATGCCGACGTGGTCCATCGAAGCTTCGGCTTCCAAGCGGGAAACCCACTTGACGAGCTGGTAGTAAAAATCAGCGTCGCGAACGCGTGCGTGCCTGACAGCCTCCAGAGCTATTTGTCGGGCGCCGGCCTCCATGTAGTCGGCCCAGTTGCGGGCGCTCTGCTCGCGACTCAGAGTGTCGGTGCGCTACTGCTCCATGTCCCGCTGGCGGCGCAAATCGGTGATACGCTGCTCCTCTGCCAGGCGGTCGCGCTCCAACAACTCCAACTCCTCCGCCATGCGGTCGCGCTCCAACAACTCCTTGATCTGCGCATTGCCATCAAAAGACAGATAGAATGCCTCCTCCCTCCGTCTGCCTTCCGATGAAAAACCGAACACTAGTTCCAGCGTTGACCGCCTCCGGCGTGGCCTACCGTGAACGGGCGGGGGCATGGTGGACGTGGCGAGCGACATCGGGCCGGTGGGGGCTTATGAGGATATGGCGAGTTGGGTCACGGTGGCACCGGAGAAGGCTGGGAAACAGTACTTATAGGGGGAAGGTATCGCGATGGTCATTAGAATTCAATGCTTAATGGCTTAGCGCGCCAGCTTGCCATGGAAAACTAGGGAAACTGAAATTATGACTATGCCGTCCCATCCCGTCTGGGTCGCACGCCGGCATGGCTGTCAAACAAGTGCACTCGAATCATCTCTCTCCTTGTCAATAATGATTCCACGGATTTAAAAAGCCCGCAACAATTAAAGCGTATCTTTTTTCGCATCAGTTAGCTGCCTTAATTACGGCCGGCTACATGCAGGCACTCAGAATCGCTCACAGGCAGTACGCGAAGCAGCATGCAACGCGTCGCAGCCGAGGGCACGCATGCAGCCACTTAAATCGCAGGAAGTAATTAGGCTTAAACTTCTGCATGCCGTTAATTATTGCCATGCCTTGGTCTTGCTGCTTTGCTCACGGGACTAATAAAGCGGGACGGAGGGAGTACCTTGGTTGGTGAGAGGTTTGAATTAAGCCCTGCAAACCGGAAAAGAGGTACTAGTACGTGCGTGATCCGCTATTTATTCGTGTAGGATCGAGTAGGTCGTTTCTTGAATTGAGCCTTGCAAACCGGACAGGAGGTAGTACATGTGTGATCCGCTATTTATCTGTGTAGGAACGATAGTGTAGCTTGTCAGTTTCTTCAGAGGTAGGCATTTTTATCCGTGTAGGATCGATAGTGTAGTTTGTCAGTTTCTTTAGAGGTAGGCATTTTTATTCAAAAAACTACCACTTCGCATCTTGCGTCGCAAATAAAACTGCCAGGAGCGCATTTGTAGGCTAGCTAGTGATCGATCAGTAACTTGTAAACACTGAGTGGACAGAAATAAGTAACTGTTAATGCATCTCAATGATTCACAGATCATATACAAATATGTAGCTCCAAAAGCAAAGATCAGCCACTTTGGATCTTGCGTCGCAACTAAAACTAACTAGTACGATTCCCATACATAAGATCGACATGTTAATGCATCTCAATGATTCATAGATCATATACAAATATGTAGCTCCAAAAGAAAAGATCTAGAAAAAACATCTGTTCTTCCTACTAACATGGATGCTTCTCTTGGCCAACATTCAGTACAGACTGAAAGACAAATTTGTTTGCGAAGTCTACAATTCCTCTTGCAAACGGAAGTGGATTCACCAACAGCTGGAACCATGAGAATGAACCACACATGATGGAGGAACATCAACTGCAATATGATTTGGTCTTCTCTCGATCACAGCGCGAGACTATTTTCGAAATACAAACTTTAACTTAGGCAAAATGATGCCCATTGTATAATCAGACCAAAGCAATGAAGCACCAACTGTTGGCCAGTAAATAGTACAGTACTACTTTTCTGCAGCCCATGAAGTGACTATCCAATCTTTGTGTCTATTTTCAAATGGCACTGCATGCAGTGACTACACTATTCTCTTGTGCAGTTCAACCAAAATTGCGGATACTTTGTTTGTTTGCAAAATAGCAATGGGCAGACATCTCTGTCTGCACAAATATCAAGCAGCTAGTAAACATATCAAGCAGCTAGCAAACCACTAGTATTACTATCTAATGACAGTGCAAAAAGAGTAGCAATATAGTAGCAAACCATGTACCTTCATAATGAAAAGCTCATAGTGCCACCAATTGGATATAAAGGTTTGGAAAAAAAACATGCTCCTAATGTTGAACCAGTTGGACTTTTTGTGCAGCTCCACTAAAATCGAGCATCCCTATTTGCATAGATATTGAAAGTGTGATTACTATAAAAGTGGCACTAGTGGAAGCATAGACTCACAAATATAAGCATTCCGATTTCTTAATGGGAAAAGGTAGCAAGACTGTTTCTAACAACCTGTTTGAATGAATAAATAAAGCAACAACGGTTGATGTCAGGAAGGCATACATAGTTTTTTCTGAAAAACTGAGCCATTCCTGACATTTCCTCTTCTTTTAAGCAAATTTTGTGCAGTTCTACTAAAATAAAATGCCATCACCGCCTTGACAATTCAGTGACACTGTACAAAAGGAAATGACTTAACATTACATCATGATGTTAGGTATGTAGTCGATAGGCATTGGAGACAAACATACAGACCTCCTCCGATAACATAATGAACATTAATTTTAACAAAGGTGTGACTAGCTTTACCGAGATAATTTGAGTGAACTCTACACCATTCGAATACTAAAAATATACACTAAGCTAGTGGCTAGTGCAATAGTAGAGTAGTTAGTTTATTACAGGGTACAGTACAATGGTTTTACTGAACAGATTTCAATAAACTCTAGCACTGGAAGGTTTCTATAAGAATTAACAATACAAAATATAAATGTAACAAGGTTCAACATTGGTATACTAGCTGTGCATGAGCATGAAAGTGAGGTATGTAATCTATAAGCATTAATAGTGTCGTGGTGGGCGCACGGCAGATGCCAAGGGATGGCTAAAGAGAGGAGGACGCTCGAGGGCGCTGGTGAGCTCCAGAAGCGAGGTTGGCATGCGCGTGCGCGGGATGCCGGACACACCCAGGTTTGAGGCTCTCCGGAGAGATAACACCCCTAGTCCTGCCGAGTTTGGTTGGATGATTGATAGTACAATGTTGCTCCTGGAGCTGTGTGGAGGAGGAAGGAAGCTGGCCAAGGCTTGGGCTGCTCCTTCTCTCCGGTACTGCTGTTGGGTGGCTAGTCCTATGCTTACTCGTGCTTCTGTTACTCACTTTTCCGTCTCTGTGTCTCATGCCCCTATGGGCGTGGGTTCCTAGGGGTTTTATAGATCAACCCATCCAGGGTTACAATGGTAATATGCCGAGTCGGTGGGTCCGTTTTGTCGGTGTCCGGGACACCGAGCTGGGTCCTGTTTGTGGGCTTGTGGTTCGCCGGTTCCCCTAGGAGCGAGCCCCACGCGCCTAGGGGGACTGTGCACCGTCTTGTCGATCGTCAGGGCGTGGCCGAGTCGAGTCATGTACAGTGCTCTCCGTCAGGCCGCCGCTTGCTGTCGTCAGCGGTGTGGGTGGGAGCACTGTTGCCATGCCAGCCTTGGTCAGCGGGTAGGTGAGGGGCACTGTTGCCACGCTCCGGCTAACCATAGGCATGGGTGGAAACACTGTTGTCTTGGTCATCGGTAGTTTAGGTCTCGTCCCTTCATACGACATGGATGGGACGGGAGCCGACCCGTGGCTGGGTTGCCGTGGACGCCACGGGTGGGGCTGGCTTGCTGTGGAAGCCTTGGTTGCGCCGGGTCGAGTTTTCTTGCACCAGTTGCTGTGGCCGGGTTCACATACCTTGCCGTGTCGGACAGTTTGGCCAGGCTGCGGCCCCTACCAGGTCGAGCGACCCGGCCAGACGCGTGCCGGCTCGCGGGGCGATGCGGGCCTCGCTGTTTTTGAAAAGGATCCTGGTTCCGTTGCCTGCTCGGGGTTCATCCCCCCGACAGTAGTCCCTGAAGCTGTGAAGGTCTCCCGTCTTCTGATGAGTGGGCCTTCGCAGTTTCCACCTTGAGCAAGGCGGATTCTGCAAGCGCCGGGTTCGGCAACACCCGCTGTGTGCCGGTTTTCTCAGAAACCGGACCGCGGCATCCCGGCCGTGGCGGGAACCGAGGAGTCCGGCGAATCTTGAGGCGATCCCTTGGGCTTCGCGCAGGCACCACGTGGCACCCGGAAGTCGGAGGGACCTGATAGGCCACGCGCGTGACGGGACCGGGCGATGGGCCGGGGGCCCGCCTCCGCGCGCCCTTGGGCCACGCGCGCGGATTTATTGTGGCGTCTGAGGGCCGGTTGCACTTCCCCGAGCAGTTAGTGCATGCGTATGTGCGCACTTATTGCGGGGTAGTGGAACAGGCGCGTGCAGACGATCCCATTTCCCCATGTTTGAACCGGGGCTTATAAATTGAGGGGAGCAAAGGGGCGGTGGACACCATTCTCGCTCGCGCCCTCCTGTCCCCTTGCTCGTGCTCTGCTCTTTGCCACCGACGCACAGTTGCGCCCGCAGCCCTGAGAAGAGCTTCCTCCGTCGCTCGTCTTCTTCTTCCCGCTTCTATCCATGGCGCTGCCGTCGGGCTCCTGGATGAGCTCCAACGTCACCCCCAAGGACATCACACAGCTTCGAGCTTCGCGGCGCTTGCCGCGCGACGAGCAAAGGCCCCGGCCTAAGGGGCAGGAGCGCGTCGTCTTCCTCACTCATTTTGAGCGCGGGTTCGGGCTGCCGGTGAGCACCTTCTTCCGCGCCTTCTTGGGGTTCTTCGGGCTTCAACAACACCATCTTGGTGCCGACGCCATCGTTCAGCTGTCTGGCGTCGTGACCCTGTGCGAGGGGTACTTGGGGGTTGAGCCGACGTTTGACCTCTAGGCACTCTTCTTCTCCTTGAAGCAGCAGGGCCCGTCAGCCGGGGAGTTTGCCGACTGCGGCGCTCCCGTCATCTCCAAGCGGTCGGGGGCAGAGTTCCCCAAGATCCCGCTCGAAGATTTTGCCAACAAGAGGCAGAATTCTTTCTTCTACGTCCGCAACCATGGCGCGGACCATATCAACCTTCTGCCCTTTTTCATCGCGCCGCCGTGGGCGAAGACGAACTGGGGCTACTCGCTCCAGCGCCCGTCGCAGGAGATCGTCAACCTCTGCGAGCGGGTGACGGTGATGAGGACGCAGGAGGGGCTCACCGGCACAAATCTCCTCGCTGCATTCATCACCCGTCGGGTCTTTCTGCTTCAGAGGCGCTTCTGCCTCATCGGCGAGATGATGGGCCTGCAGGACCCCAATCGAATGGGGTCGCGCGCGGCTGTCTGCCGAGCAGGCCGCACGCGGCGTTAACGACATCTCCAAGGCCAACCTCGGAGAGGATTGGCGATTCGGCAAGGCGCCATATAGCCAGTCGAACCCGGCGCCGCAGGTGAGCATCTGGTCTTCTTATTTTGCCGCCGCGCATCTTCTTGTTCGTCCCGACGCGACACGGGAGATTCTCTTGAACACAATCTGGCACCCTTACGACCGAGCTCCATCGCAGGTGGCGTCGGTGGCACCAGATGAGACCGCGGCCCAAGGAGGTGAGGAGGTGGCCGAGTCCGACGCTTGCGCTGGGCGCCGAGCCGGTAAGTCTTGTGCGTTTCCTTCTTTATTTTGTCTTGAATTGTTGATCATGTCGCGGTGAAGGCGATGCTGACGCCGGTTGTTGGTGTAGCGGCGTTGGGCGGGGGAGGTGGCGACGTGGCCAGAGCCGGGTCCTCGCATGGGGCGTTGCCGAGCCGCCTGCGTGGAAAGGACAGCGTCGCGCCGCGGCCCCACGGATCGAAGCGCGCGGCGGACCCGGCCGAGCCTGGGAGGCCGGCCAAGAAGAAACGCAGGAGGCCGACCCCGGTCCCGGTCTTGACGGGGTAAGTTCCATTTCCTTCTCGCGCCTGGATTTCTTGAGCCAGTCTTGTCTCTTTTTGCTTATTCTGCCTTCTTCTTAAGGTCGCCCGTCGCGCTGGCAAGGGCGGCGGCGGAGGCTGCGGCCGCCGAAGGGGCCGCGTTCTGCAGGAGCCGGTCCGACCTTGCCGGCCTGGCCGGGGAGGAGGGACGAGGCAACTCGGACCTCGGCCTAGACCCGGACGACGCCGAGGCCTTAGCCTGGCAGGACAGGAACCGGGCCGAGATGGAGCTGGAGGCGGCGTCGGTCTAGGCTTGGACCGAGGCAACGACGGCATGGGTGCGATCCGGCATGGAGCCGGCCTGGCTCGAGATGCCGGAGGGAACGGTGGTGGCGGCGACGGTTTTTGAGCCGTCGTCGGTGAGGGAGCGCGGCAGTGGGGGCCAGGCTAAGGTGGTGATCCTCGACTGGGAGGTCGTGGAGGTGGGAGGCGACTGTCCGCCGCGAGCTGACGTGGTCGAGCGTGCGGGGCTGATGGTGGTGGAGGCACCGTCGGTTATGGAGGCACTACTAGGGAAAACCCTATACACAGAATCTTAGCAGCAGCGCGTCTCAAAAAGCAGCGCTGCTGCTAATTAGCAGCAGCGCAGGTGTGAAAAACCCGCTACTGACAAGTGTTTCGCAGTAGCGCGGCATGTGTTGAAGGAAATATGCCCTAGAGGCAATAATAAAGTTATTATTTATTTCCTTATTTCATGATAAATGTTTATTATTCATGCTAGAATTGTTTTAACCGGAAACATGATACATGTGTGAATACATAGACAAACATATAGTCACTAGTATGCCTCTACTTGACTAGCTCATTAATCAAAGATGGTTATGTTTCCTAACCATAGACATGTGTTGTCATTTGATTAATGGGATCACATCGTTAGGAGAATAATGTGATTGACATGACCCATTCCGTTAGCTTAGCACTTGATCGTTTAGTATGTTGCTATTGCTTTCTTCATGACTTATACATGTTCCTGTAACTATGAGATTATGCAACACCCATTTACCGGAGGAACACTTTGGGTGCTACCAAACGTCACAACGTAACTGCGTGATTATAAAGGAGTACTACAGGTGTCTCCAAAGGTACATGTTGGGTTGGCGTATTTCGAGATTAGGTTTTGTCACTCCGATTGTCGGAGAGGTATCTCTGGGCCCTCTCGGTAATGCACATCACTATAAGCCTTGCAAGCAATGTGACTAATGAGTTAGTTGCGGGATGATGCATTATGTAACGAGAAAATAGACTTGCCGGTAACGAGATTGAACTAGGTATTGGATACCGACGATCGAATCTCGGGCAAGTAACATACCGATGACAAAGAGAACAACGTATGTTGTTACGCGGTTTGACCGATAAAGATCTTCGTAGAATATGTAGGAGTCAATATGGGCATCCAGGTTCCGCTATTGGTTATTGACCAAGAATAGTTCTAGGTCATGTCTACATAGTTCTCGAACCCGTAGGGTCCGCACGCTTAAGGTTTCGATGACAGTTATATTATGAGTTTATGAGTTTTGATGTACCGAAGGAGTTCGGAGTCCCGGATGAGATCGGGGACATGACGAGGAGTCTCCAAATGGTCGAGACGTAAAGATCGATATATTGGATGACTATATTCGGAGTTCGGAAAGGTTCCGAGTGATTCGGGTATTTTTCGGAGTACCGGAGAGTTACGGGAATTCGCTGGGGAGTATATGGGCCTTTTTGGGGCATACGGGAATAGAGGAGAGAGGCCGAAAGGAAGGAGGCGCGCAACCCCCCTCTGGTCCGAATTGGACAAGGGGTGCGGCCCCCCTTTCCTTCCTCCTCTCCCCCTCTTTCCCCCTTTCTTCTACTCCAACAAGGAAGGAGGGAGTCCTACTCCCGGTGGGAGTAGGACTCCCCTTGGCGCGCCCCTCCTAGGCCGGCCGCCCCTCCCCCCTTGCTCCTTTATATACGGGGGCAGGGGGGCACCTCTAGGAACAACAACAACACAAGTTGATCTACGGATCGTTCCTTAGCCATGTGCGGTGCCCCCTTCCACCATATTCCACCTCGGTCATATCGTCGCGGAGTTTAGGCGAAGCCTTGCGCCGGTAGAGCATCATCATCGTCACCACGCCGTCATGCTGACGGAACTCATCCCCGAAGCTTTGTTGGATCGGAGCCCGGGGATCGTCATCGAGCTGAACGTGTGCTGAACTCGGAGGTGCCGTATGTTCGGTACATGGATCGGTCGGATCGTGAAGACGTACGACTACATCAACCGCGTTGTCATAACGTTTCCGCTTACGGTCTACGAGGGTACGTGGACAACACTCTCCCCTCTCGTTGCTATGCCATCACCATGATCTTGCGTGTACGTAGGAATTTTTTTGAAATTACTACGTTCCCCAACAGTGGCATCAGAGTCTAGGTTTTATGCGTTGATGTTATATACACGAGTAGAACACAAGTGAGTTGTGGGCGATACAAGTCATACTGCTTACCAGCATGTCATACTTTGGTTCGGCAGTATTGTGAGATGAAGCGGCCCGGATCGACATTACGCGTACGCTTATGCGAGACTGGTTTCACCGTTACGAGCACTTGTGCTTAAAGGTGGCTGGCGGGTGTCTGTCTCTCTCACTTTAGCTGAATCGACTTTGGCTATGCCCGGTCCTTGCGAAGGTTAAAACAGCACTAACTTGACAAACTATCGTTGTGGTTTTTGATGCGTAGGTAAGAACGGTTCTTGCTAAGCCCGTAGCAGCCACGTAAAATTTGCAACAACAAAGTAGAGGACGTCTAACTTGTTTTTGCAGGGCATGTTGTGATGTGATATGGTCAAGACGTGATGCTATATTTTATTGTATGAGATGATCATGTTTTGTAACCGAAGTTATCGGCAACTGGTAGGAGCCATATGGTTGTCGCTTTATTGTATGAAATGCAAACGCCCTGTAATTGCTTTACTTTATCACTAAGCGGTAGCGATAGTCGTAGAAGCAATAGATGGCGTAACGACAATGATGCTACGATGGAGATCAAGGTGTCGCGCCGGTGACGATGGTGATCACGACGGTGCTTCGAAGATGGAGATCACAAGCACAAGATGATGATGGCCATATCATACCACTTATATTGATTGCATGTGATGTTTATCCTTTATGCATCTTATCTTGCTTTGATTGACGGTAGCATTTTAAGATGATCTCTCACTAATTATCAAGAAGTGTTCTCCCTGAGTATGCACCGTTGCGAAAGTTCTTCGTGCTGAGACACCACGTGATGATCGGGTGTGATAGGCTCTACGTTCAAATACAACGGGTGCAAAACAGTTGCACACGCGGAATACTCGGGTTAAACTTGACGAGCCTAGCATATATAGATATGGCCTCGGAACACGGAGACCGAAAGGTCGAGCGTGAATCATATAGTAGATATGATCAACATAGTGATGTTCACCATTGAAAACTACTCCATCTCACGTGATGATCGGACATGGTTTAGTTGATTTGGATCACGTGATCACTTAGATGACTAGAGAGATGTCTCTCTAAGTGGGAGTTCTTAAGTAATATGATTAATTGAACTTTAATTTATCATGAACTTAGTCCTGGTAGTATTTTGTAAATTATGTTGTAGATCAATAGCTTGCGTTGTTGCTTTCATATGTTTATTTTGATATGTTCCTGGAGAAAATTGTGTTGAAAGATGTTAGTAGCAATGATGCAGATTGGATCCGTGATCTGAGGTTTATCCTCATTGCTGCACAGAAGAATTATGTCATTAATGTACCGCTAGGTGACAGACCTATTGCAGGAGCAGATGCAGACGTTATGAACGTTTGGCTAGCTCAATATGATGACTACTTGATAGTTTTGTGCACCATGCTTAACGGCTTAGAATCGGGACTTCAAAGACGTTTTGAACGTCATGGACCATATGAGATGTTCCAGGAATTGAAGTTAATGTTTCAAGCAAATACCCAAGTTGAGAGATATGAAGTCTCCAACAAGTTCTATAGCTAAAAGATGGAGGAGAATCGCTCAACTAGTGAGCATGTGCTCAGATTGTCTGGGTACTACAATCACTTGAATCAAGTGGGAGTTAATCTTCCAGATAAGATAGTGATTGACAGAATTCTCTAGTCACCATCACCAAGTTAGTAGAACTTCGTGATGAACTATAATATGTAAGGGATGACGAAAGTGATTCCCAAGCTCTTCATGATGTTGAAATCAACGAAGGTAGAAATCAATAAAGAGCATCAAGTGTTGATGATTGACAAGACCACTAGTTTCAAGAAAAGGGCAAAGGGAAAGAAAGGGAACTTCAACTAGAATGACAAGCAAGTTGTCACTCCCGCGAAGAAGCCCAAAGCAGATTAGTAACTCGAAACAGGAGTTACAAAATAAGCAGAAAGTAGTTGAGGGTGAAGTGATGATGTATGTTGGAAGTGGTTCCAAGATTGATATGATGATCATCACACACTCCCTATACTTTCGAGATTAGTGTTGAACCTAAATAAATGTTATTTCGTGTTTGCGTTGAGCATGAATATGATTTGATCATGTTTATTGCAATACGGTTATTCATTTAAAATCAGAGAATAATTGTTGTTCTGTTTAAATGAATAAAACCTTCAATTGGTCATACACCCAATGAAAATAGTTTGTTGGATCTCGATCGTAGTGATACACATATTCATAATATTGATGCCAAAAGATGCAAAGTTAATAATGATAGTGCAACTTATTTGTGGCACTGCCTTTTGGGTCATATCGGTGTAAAGCGCATGAAGAAACTCCATAAAGATGGATTTTCGGAATCACTTGGTTATGAATCATTTGATGCTTGCGAACCGTGCCTTTTGGGCAAGATGACTAAAACTCCGTTCTCCGGAACAATGGAACAAGCTACTGACTTATTGGAAATAATACATACCGATGTATGCGATCCAATGAGTGTTGATGCTCGTGGCAAGTATCGTTATTTTCTGACCTTCACAAGATGATTTGAGCAGATATGGGTATATCTACTTGATGAAACATAAGTCTGAAATAGTTGAAAGGTTTAAAGAATTTCAGAGTGAAGTGGAAAAATCATCGTAACAAGAAAATAAAGTTTCTGCAATCTGATCGCGGAGACGAATATTTGAGTTACGAGTTTGGTCTTCAATTAAAACAATGTGGAATAGTTTCACAGCTCACGCCACCTGGAACACCACAACGTTATGGTGTGTCCGGATGTCGTAACCGCACTTTATTGGATATGGTGCGATCTATGATGTCTCTTACTGATTTACCATTATCGTTTTGGGGTTATGCATTAGAGACAGCTGCATTCACGTTAAAAGGGCACCATCTAAATCCGTTGAGACGACATCGTATGAACTATGGTTTAGAAGTAAACCTAAGCTGTCATTTCTTAAAGTTTGGAGTTGCGATGCTTATATGAAAAAGGTTTTCAACCTGATAAGCTCGAACCCAAATTGGAGAAGTGCGTCTTCATAGAATACCCAAAGGAAACTGTTGGGTACTCCTTCTATCACAAATCCAAAGGAAAAACATTCGTTGCTAAATATGGATCCTTTCTAGGGAAGAAGTTTCTCTCGAAAGAAGTGAGTGGGAGGAAAGTAGAACTTGATGAGGTAATTGTACCTTCTCCCTTATTGGAAAGTAGTCCATCACTGAAATCAGTTGCAGTGATTCCTGCACCAATTAGTGAGGAAGCTAATGATGATGATCATGAAACTTCATATCAAGTTACTACAGAACCTCGTAGGTCTTCCAGAGTACGGTCCGCACCAAAGTGGTACGGTAATCTTGTTCTGAAAGTCATGTTACTAGACCATGATAAACCTACGAACTATGAGGAAGTGATGATGAGCCCAGATTCCGCAAAATGGCTGTAGGCCATAAAATCTGAGATAGGATCCATGTATGAGAACAAAGTGTGGACTTTGGTGGACTTGCCCGATGATCGGCAAGCAATAGAAAATAAATGGATCTTCAAGAGGAAGACGGACATTGATAGTAGTGTTACTATCTACAAAGCTCGACTTGTCGCAAAAAGGTTTTTCGACAAGTTCAAGGTGTTGAATACAATGAGATTTTCTCACTTGTATCGATGCTTAAGTCTGTCCGAATCATGTTAGCAATTGCCACATTTTATGAAATCTGGCAAATAGATGTCAAAACTGCATTCCTTAATGGATTTATTAAAGAAGAGTTGTATATGATGCAACCAGAAGGTTTTGTCAATCCTAAAGGTGCTAACAAAATATGCAAGCTCCAGCAATCCATCTATGGACTGGTGCAAGCATCTCAGACTTGGAATATACACTTTGATAAGTTGATCAAAGCATATTGTTTTGTACAGACTTACGGTGAAGCCTGTATTTACAAGAAAGTGAGTGGGAGCACTACAACATTTCTGATAAGTATATGTGAATGACATATTGTTGATCGGAAATAATGTAGAATTATTCTGCAAAGCATAAAGGAGTGTTTGAAAGGAGTTCTTTAAAAGAAAGACGTCAGTAAAGCTGCTTGCACATTGAGCATCAAGATCTATATAGATAGATCAAGACGCTTGATAAGATTTTTCAATGAATACATACCTTGATAAATTTTTGAAATAGTTCAAAATGGAACAGTCAAAGAAGGAGTTCTTGCCTGTGTTGCAAGGTGTGAAGTTGAGTAAGACTCAAGACCCGACCATGGCAGAAAATAGAAAGAGAATGAAAAGTCATTCCCTATGCCTCAGTCATAGGTTCTATAAAGTATGCTATGCCGTGAACCAGACCTATTGTATACCTTGCTCCGTGTTTGGCAAAGGAATACAATTTTGATCTAATAAGCAGATCACTGGACATGGGTCAAGAATATCCTTAGTGAGGACTAAGGAGATGTTTCTCGATTATGGAGGTGATAAAAGAGCCCGTCGTTAAAGTTACAACGATGCAAGCTTTTACACCAATCCAGATGACTCTAAGTCTCAATCTGGATACATATTGAAAGTGGGAGCAATTAGCTAGAGTAGCTCCGTGCAGAGCATTGTGGACATAGAATATTTGCGAAATACATACGGCTCTGAATATGACAGACCCGTTGACTAAGCTTCTCTCACGAGCAAAACATGATCATACCTTAGTACTCTTTTGGGTGTTAATCACATAGCGACGTGAACTAGATTATTGACACTAGTAAACCTTTTGGGTGTTGATCACATGATGATGTGAACTATGGGTATTAATCACATGCAGATGTGAATATTAGTGTTAAATCACATAGCGATGTGAACTAGATTATTGACTCTAGTGCAAGTGGGAGACTGAAGGAAATTTGCCCTAGAGGCAATAATAAAGTTATTATTTATTTCCTTATTTCATGATAAATGTTTATTATTCATGCTAGAATTGTATTAACCGGAAACATGATACATGTGTGAATACATAGACAAACATATAGTCACTAGTATGCCTCTACTTGGCTAACTCATTAATCAAAGATGGTTATGTTTCCTAACCATAGACATGTGTTGTCATTTGATTAACGGGATCACATCATTAGGAGAATAATGTGGTTGACATGACCCATTCCGTTAGCTTAGCACTTGATCGTTTAGTATGTTGCTATTGCTTTCTTCATGACTTATACATGTTCCTGTAACTATGAGATTATGCAACTCCCATTTACCGGAGGAACACTTTGGGTGCTACCAAACGTCACAACGTAACTGGGTGATTATAAAGGAGTACTACAGGTGTCTCCAAAGGTACATGTTGGATTGGCGTATTTCGAGATTAGGTTTTGTCACTCCGATTGTCGGAGAGGTATCTCTGGGCCCTCTCGGTAATGCACATCACTATAAGCCTTGCAAGCAATGTGACTAATGAGTTAGTTGCGGGATGATGCATTATGTAACGAGAAAAGAGACTTGCCGGTAACGAGATTGAACTAGGTATTGGATACCGACGATCGAATCTTGGGCAAGTAACATACCGATGACAAAGGAAACAACGTATGTTGTTATGCGGTTTGACCGATAAAGATCTTCGTAGAATATGTAGGAGCCAATATGGGCATCCAGGTTCCGCTATTGGTTATTGAACAAGAATAGTTCTAGGTCATGTCTACATAGTTCTCGAACCCGTAGGGTCCGCACGCTTAAGGTTTCGATGACAGTTATATTATGAGTTTATGAGTTTTGATGTACCGAAGGAGCTCGGAGTCCCGGATGAGATCAGGCACATGACGAGGAGTCTCGAAATGGTCGAGACGTAAAGATCGATATATTGGACGACTATATTCGGAGTTCGGAAAGGTTCCGAGTGATTCGGGTATTTTTCGGAGTACCGGAGAGTTACGGGAATTCGCCGGGGAGTATATGGGCCTTATTGGGCCATACGGGAATAGAGGAGAGAGGCCGAAAGGAAGGAGGCGCGCAGCCCCCCTCTGGTCCGAATTGGACAAGGGGTGCGGCCCCCCTTTCCTTCCTCCTCTCCCCCTCTTTCCCCCTTTCTCCTACTCCAACAAGGAAGGAGGGAGTCCTACTCCCGGTGGGAGTAGGACTCCCCTTGGCGCGCCCCTCCTAGGCCGGCCGCCCCTCCCCCCTTGCTCCTTTATATACGGGGGTAGGGGGGCACCTCTAGGAACAACAACAACACAAGTTGATCTACGGATCGTTCCTCAGCCGTGTGCGGTGCCCCCTTCCACCATATTCCACCTCGGTCATATCGTCGCGGAGTTTAGGCGAAGCCCTGCGCCGGTAGAGCATCATCATCGTCACCACACCGTCGTGCTGACGGAACTCATCCCCGAAGCTTTGCTGGATCGGAGCCCGGGGATCGTCATCGAGCTGAACGTGTGCTGAACTCGGAGGTGCCGTACGTTCAGTACTTGGATTAGTCGGATCGTCAAGACGTACGACTACATCAACCGCGTTGTCATAACGCTTCCGCTTACGGTCTACGAGGGTACGTGGACAACACTCTCCCCTCTCGTTGCTATGCCATCACCATGATCTTGCGTGTACGTAGGAAATTTTTTGAAATTACTACGTTCCCCAACATGTGTAACCCACGCTGCTACAAATATCGACCGACAGTGCCCCCAACTCCATTTAGCAGCAGCGCGGTTCCGTTAGGCGCGCTACTGCTAAAGCAGTAGTAGTAGCGCATTTTTTCTGAGGTTGCTTCTGCTAATCTTCAAATTGGACACACTTTTAATCCCACTTAGCAGTAGCGCTTCTGACGAAAGTGCGCTGCTGCTACTTTCTTATCAACAGCGCATTTTACGTCCCGCGCTACTGCTAATCTGCACCAACCCACCACCTTTTCCCCACCGTCCCCCTCCCCCTCCTCTCTTCCCTTTCCCCTACCTCCCACTCTCACTCTTCTTCTTCCTCAATACTTCTCCCCCATTACTCTCTCTCTTCTATCTACCTTTCTCTCTCTTCATTACTCCTACCTAACTACACCACCTCCATTAATGCATCTCCTTTCTCTTTTTCCTTCCCCTCCACTAGTTGAAGTTGTCTCCTCCCAAATTAGGTAGCTAGGTAGATGTAGGATTCAGTTAAGTGACCTATTTGCCCCCTAACTAGATCTATCTTTGTCAAGAAGAGCTTTGTGTACTTTTGATCTCCCTACAACATCATCTCCACCGTGTGCTCGATCTCGAGATAGAGGTGATGAAAATTTCATGATTTTGCAAAATGGAAATATGTTTATGTGTGTGTGATATATTTGTGGAAATTGTGTGTGTGGCATGAGTTGACGCCAAATTGTGCTTTTGAGTTGCCTATGTTTTGCCGAAATGTCGATTTATTTCCGTTTCGGCGAATTCCGGGCAAACTCTAGATCCATATATGTCCTATTTTTAGGGAAGGTCATGCCGAATTTTTGTATGACTTTGATTCATGCACGCATTTTTATAATCAATTTATTTTATTATTACCGTGCAGACATTCATGATAGTCAGTGGAACGATGGTGAACAGGTGGTTGCGGTCGGCGGTGGAGGACATGAAAGAAAATAACTTGATAGAGGTTTTATGTCCGTGTCGAAAATGCAAAGGAATAGTTTGGCTCGACCCCTATGACGATGGTCGTGTCGAAGTACACCTGCTCATGACTGGTTTCATGGATGGCTATACTCGGTGGATAACTGAAGATGAGGATGACGATGTTGAGGATGCCGACGGGGCAGGCAATGATGACAAGGGGCAAGACGAAGAGATGATCGATAACTGCGCCGGGGAAGAGGCCGGACATGGCGGCGGAGAAGGGGCCGGACATGGCAGAGGAGAAGGGGCCGGACATGGCGGCGGAGTGATGACATGGACTCCACGCAGAAGAGTTCATCGATACTAAGTTCAATCGTGCGGGACCCTCATGTTCAAGCATTGCTTCGCAAGGAGACGAGTACTGAGAGAGCTGCTTCTACAGAGGAGGCTAAGATGGAGCAACTGGTGGTAGACTCGAACACTCCATTGTATGATGGTTGTAATCCTGAGGTGACCCGCTTGAGTTTCACGATCCAACTCCTGAAGACGAAGGCTAAAAACAGATGGACCGACACTAGCCTCGATGAGCATCTCAAGTACCTAAAGGATGTTCTTCCTGCGGGTAATCTATGTCCTACTAGTGTTGATGAGGCCAAGAAGATCGTGTGCCCTCTTGATCTGCCACACGTTAGATACCATGCATGCATCAACGATTGCATAATTTATCGGAAGGAGCACGTGGAAAAAACAAGCTGTCCGGTGTGCAATGCTTCTCGATACAAGAATGCCGGGAAGAAATGTCCCCATAAAGTTGTATGGTACTTACCGATCACTCCCTGTCTCTAGAGGTATTTTGTAGATCCCAAGGAAGCAAAGCTAATGTGCTGGCACGCGGAGAGGAAGAAGCCCGACGATGGAGATGATCCGAAGCTGAGACACGTGAAGGATGGAAGCCAGTGGAGAGCTATGAACAGCTTCTATCAGTATATTGAATGTGATGCAAGGAACATCGTGCTCGGCGCGTGTACCGACGGCATGAATCCGTTTGGCAACCAAAACGCCAACCATAGCACATGGCCCGTGTTTGTATGGATGTACAACCTCCCCCCTGGCTGTGCATGAAATCGAAGTACATTCACATGAGCATGCTTATTCAAGGGCTGAAACAACCAGGAAATAATATTAATTTGTATCTAGGGCTACTTTAAGAAGAGTTAGACACGTTATGGAAAACACCGGCCAAGACATGGGACGCCAGCAAAGGCGAGTATTTCAACATGAGAGCCGCACTGATCACGACAGTGCAGGACTATCTTGGTTACAGATATGTGGCAGGCCAGGTGTGCCATGGATAATGCGGATGCACGCGGTGCATGGATGATATGACGTCTCAACATCTAACGTCAAGGAAAGATGGCGGGTTTGGGAAAATCATGTACATGGGGTATCGAAGATGGCTTGAACAGGATGACCCATGGAGAAACCGTGGAGATCTATTCAATGGTCACGCTTAGCATTGAGGACCTCCACGTAAGCGGAGCGGTGCCGAAATCGATGAGCTATTGAAAAACTGGAAGGAGTGCCGAGAAAGGCGCCGGAGCTGCTGCTGAAGGTATGGAAGACGAGGTCTTTGTTCTGGGACTTGGAGTACCAGCACAAACTCGATACACCTCATTTCCTTGATCAAATGCATATCTGTAAGAATGTCCTTGAGAGCTTGCTCGCAACACTGATGAACATGCCGAATAAGACCAAGGATGGGCTGAAGGCAAGAAAAGACTTGCAAGATTTGAAAATCAGGGAAGATCTGCACATGCCGCCCCGTAAAATGTCAGACGAGACAAAGACGGAGACAGAGGCACGGGAGAAGAAGGACAAGAAAATAAAGAAAGAGGATTATTGCCCCCCTTCTTGCTTCACCTTAAGTCAGGCTGAGATCAATGCCTTCTTTAAGTGCCTTACCGGAGTCAAAGTTAGTTCCGGTTACTGTGGCAAGATAAGCAGATATCTAGACACGAACAAGAAAAGGTTCAGCGGGATGAAGTGTCATGACTGTCATGTGATGATGACGCAAATACTACCTGTTGCCCTTAGAGGGATAATGGACAAGCACGTCCGTGACACGCTTATTGGTCTCTGCAACTTTTTCAACATCATCTCTTGAAAGTCGATCAGTGTGAAGCAGCTCCGAAGGCTACAGGAAGAGATCGTTGTGATACTGAATGAGCTTAAGATGTACTTCCTGCCCGCGTTCTTTGACATGATGGTGCATCTGTGTGTCCATATTGTGGATGACATAATAGACCTTGGGCCGTCATTCCTACACAACATGATGCCGTTTGAGAGGATGAATGGGATCATCAAAGGATTCATTCGTAACATGTCCCGTCCGGATGGAAGCATCGTCCAGGGCTATTTGACATAAGAGTGCATCTCTTTCTGTGAGAATTTTTTATATGGCGGAGACCAGCAACCCTGTGTTAGTGTTGGTTTGCCCGTTAACAAGCACGATGGGAGGCTCGAAGGAGATGGCCACTGCAACGGTCGCAGGGAACTGTACGTGGCATACTCAGATCGATGTAGCGACTTTGACAGAGCAAACTTGGTAGTGCTACAACACCTAGACGAGGTAGATCCTTTCGTGGCACTGCACAAAGAAATTATCGCAAAGAAGTATCGTGACCGGGGGGTATGCAGGACGAACGCCGAAGTTACTAGAGAGCACAACTGCACTTTCCTGCATTGGTTCAAAGAGCATATTATTGCTAATCCCCCGGAGGAGGTCTCTAAAGATGGATTGCTCATATACGCCTTAGCACATGGCCCCTCGCCCAACCTCGTAACCTATCAGGCATATGATATCAACGAATACACGTTCTACATGGAGGCCAAAGATATGGACAGTGATGATCAGAACTCAGGGGTGACGATGGAATGCATGACCGGCAGCGACAATGACGCAACTAAAAGATTTTATGGAAGGGTCGAGGAGATCTGGGAGCTTGACTACTCTGGACTGCACAACAT
Organism: Triticum dicoccoides; assembly: GCF_002162155.2. NCBI lineage: Eukaryota > Viridiplantae > Streptophyta > Magnoliopsida > Poales > Poaceae > Triticum > Triticum dicoccoides. Next base: position 557,109,033 of record NC_041387.1, read on the forward strand.
GACAATGTTCCATGTCAGATGGGCTAAGAATGTCGAAAGAGAAAGCCGGATTTTCACTACCATGACTATACCTGACGCCAAGAGCGCTACCGTGAATGCTATCACAAAAAACGAGCCATGGGTACATGCTAAGCACGTGACACAATGCTTCTTCATAACCGACCCATGCAATCCCAGTCGTGTTGTCGTGAGGAGAGGCAAAAGGAACATCATTGGAATGGATGGAGTTGCCAACGAGGAAGACTATGATCAGTACAGCAACCCAATGAGGGAAGATGACGATGATGATGAAGTATACGTCAAAATAAGAATCAATACTACATTACCTAAGAAAAATCATACTCCATGGAAAAGGCAAAGTCACAATGAGGGGCTCAATTATTCTTCGACGGACAAGAAGGGAAAGAAGCTGACTCAAAAACGAAAACACCAGCGCTGAGGAACCGTATGTTATCAGGTTCCTATTTTGTATACACACTTAGCCACTATTATGCATGGGTCCAATGATGTAATATATATGTTCCTATTTTGCATACATATTTAACCGTCAAATGATGCAATATATATCGCCCTCCCTTCGTTCACTGCTCTCGGGAAATAAAATTGGGAGAAAATAAAGGAAAAGAAAAAGGAAAACTGGCAGTAGTAGTAGTGCATTTCGTATAGACCGCTACAACTACTAAAGGTAGTAGTAGCACATTTCGTATAAACCGCTAAAGCTACTGAAGGTAGTAGCAGCGCGTTTTGTCCAAACGCGCTGCTGCTACATCCACTTAACCCAAAATTCTCACTATCCCTGCTTCACCCCGCCTTTCCCCCCCAAATCCCCACTCTCTCTCCCCCCATCGCTCGCCCCCGACCCCGGCGCTGACGCTCGCCCCCGACCCCGGAGCTCGCCCCCGACCCCGACCCCGGCGCTCGCCCCCGACCCGGCCCTCACCCCCGACCACGGCGCCAGTGCTCGCCCCCGACCCAGGCGCTCGCCCCCCACCCCGGTGCGCTCGCCCCCGACCAATCGGCCCTCGCCTCCCTCCTCTGCTTCCTCCCCTCCCAACCTCGTCCATCGCCGGGCTTGCCTCCTCGCCCCTGCACCCTCTGTAACCCCCCCTCTCTCTGCTAGGGTTCTTTGGTTAATTTACTTAGGTTTTAGTTAGGGCAGTATGTGAATTAGGTTATCTATTTAGTTATGAATTTAGCTAGGTTTCAAAATTAGCTGAATTTATATGCAAATTTGAACTGGACATGTGATATGTGGATATGTCAGGTTTGGAAAATGATCCGAGTGTCCTATGTTACGCCGGAATGTTGATTCATTTCCGTTCCGGTGAATTTCAGGCGCTCGATATGTCCATTTTTTAGCAAAGGTCATGCCGAAATTTCCCGTGAATAAAGGCATGATTTGTGCTACATAGTTGGCATATAGAGTGCTGGCACATAGATTTCTTTTTATGTCATTTCTCATTTATTCATACTTTTAGAAATAAATGAGGACACTTAATCATAGGAAACATGTCGAACAACGAAGAAACTGGGCCTTCTGACCAAGATGCAGACGAGATGGATTATGAGGGTGAACAAGAGTACCTAGACTATTTGATTGCTACACAAGGTTTGCAGGTCGGCCTCGATGGTGGTACTGACGCCGACATTGACACCGACGGCGCCGGCACCGATGGCGGTGCCGAGACCGGTGGGGAAGGTACCGGCGGGGAAGATACCGGCGGGGAAGGTACCGGCCGCGATGCCGCTACCAAAAAGAGGATGCATAAGAAGCAGAGGATACGAAAACCTAACAAACTAGGGATTGGACGACTTGTGATCACAAAGATGGCACCTGGAAAATTTGAGCCGTTAGAGCCGGAAGAACCTCGCAAGTGCTATGGGAACCAAGTAGGATGCATCCTACGGGAATGCGCGAGCATCAATGACTATGACTTAAGGAGTAAAGAACATTTGACGGAGTTGCTCCTAATGAAGTTGCACAAGAGATTCAAGTTCCCCGACCGGGATGATAACATAGAACAACCGTGGGATGATCCGAAGATGAAAAAGATTAACAATCACGCCATGGGCATGTTCAGCAATGATTTGGCCTCCTGGAAAGGGAGGGTGAAATGAGCTATTGAGGCTGATGAACCCCTGTCCAAGATTCTGGAGGAAAATCCGACACTTACAGAAGAGGAGTTCGAAAAGTTCAAGGACACTTGCGCTACCGAGGAAGCCAATGCCAAGGCTACAAAATTCAAGAGCCTTTAGCAAAGGAACACGGGGAAGCATCGCCTCGGAAGCCGTGGCTACCTCGATAAAAGGCACATATGGGATAAAGAGGACGCAGAACGTGAAGCCGCGGGTCTCCCAGACCCCTTCGCGAAGTTCACCAACCCCTTGGAGCGTGACTTCATCAGGGCCCGCTAAGAGTGGGACAAGGAGAAAAAGGTTTTTTACACGAACAAGATCACAAGGAAATTGATTAGACTACTGGAGAAGCAACACCAGCTTGGAGCCGAAAGCCCTACTTCTCCGATGAGGCCCAAGTGGGAAACCCCTCTCAACCGGGCCTTGAACGAATTTAAGGGACTCCCTTTGGGCCAGCGGCCGCAATATGGTCGTGTGCACGGCGCTGGAGACGGCGCCACATGGAAGGTGTTTTACAAAGAGGGCCCGGAGGCCAAGAAGCAGAAAAAGAAGTTTAGTCAGGCGGACATCGATGCGAAGGTGAAGCTTGCAGTCGAGAAAAAAGCAGCTGAGGACGCGGAAAAAACAGCCGAGGAGAAAAATGAGTTGCTACAGCAGGCAGTCAATGCAGCTGTAACTGCCTGCAGAAATGATTTTGCTACTAACTTGGTTCTAGCTATCATCAACTGGACGAAGGAAAATCCAGACAAGACGGTACATGATTTCTCAATGCCCAGTTTCATCGGGAGCAACTCCATGAACAACAACACCATCGCACCATCACTTGCTCATGCAACCGGGCCTCCTCTCGCAGCCGCTCCCGCTCATAGCAGCCCGTCCTCAGTCTCAGGCGCGCTAGGTGGACCTTCGTCTTAGGCTGAGCTCGACGCCATCACGGTAATTACATGTCGCACCAACATATATATATATATATATATATATATATATATATATAATATTCCATTTTTGTTGCCTTTCAATTGTTTTACGCCACAGACATATGTATTTGCAGGCGAAAGAAACCCCATGCACCATACTCTACTTGATCAAAGGCCAGAAGGTGGACGTCGGAAAGGGGATGATAATGGAGCCCTCGCAACCCACGTTCCACAACCAGCCGATACCCGCTGGGCACTTCAGGGTTAGCTTGACCAGTGTGAAATCAGGGCACGAGGATTTGCCTCCTCCAGTACAGCATGTGGGAGCGGACGACGAGACCCCACCGTGGATTGGAAGCTGCAAGAGTTGGGTGGTGCTATGGCCAAAGAATCTTATTCATCTGGAGCCGGCCGAGAGCACACCGATAACCACACATCAACAAGAATGTGCAGAGACCACCACCCCACCTATGCAATTACCAGCTCCTGTAGTGCCGGGTGAGAGCGGTGGACGACATGATGAAGGGGGTGCAATAGTTCTGGATGATGTAATTTCTCCTGTAGAAGAGAGAATGGATGATAAGACGGAGGTCGACCCTATGGATTTCCTCAATACAAATGCGTATGACTGTGACATATATATGATGAGTCAACCATATGACGAATCGGGCTATAAGCTTGCTAATGAGGATATGGATTATATGCCCGGGCAGGGTCATAGCAGGGATTGCAAAAAGTCTCTCTTCATGAAATCCTCATAGGACACGCCTGAAGATGCCGCCTCAACACAGGCTCAACTAGCCGGACGCGAGGGTCGTACAGTACTTAGCCCGGGAACACTGGGGCAGGGGTTAAGGAAGTGTCTGGAAGGTGTGCCCAAGAAAAAGGAGAGGAAGTGCTCGGGGAAGATAACTGCCTCCAAACAAGCCAGAGCACATAGCAGCCAGACAATGCATTCTGAAGAGCGTGTACCCGTGAAAGGTGCGGTCATGTTCCATCTCACGGGCGAGCCGATGCTACCGCCGAAACCACTGGAGGCACTATCAGGGGATCTCAGGAGACTGCACGACCATGTGCTGTCGACTGAGAAAAGCCTACTAGCCTCAAAGGATCCAGGATATCCGACATACACATCTCGTGTGCCTGAGGGGAAGTGCTACGTCGAGACATGGCCCGCAGAGGTGTTCTTCCTGCGGTTTGACCATATCTTTGAGATGTTTCTAACAAGGCGGCTCAATTTTACAATCGGCCGCCTTTTTGCGCTACATATGAGCTCCGTCATGAAGAGTGAAGAAGTCTCACAAATCTGTGTGGCGGATCCGTACTACATGCACGAGTCTTTCTTGAGTCTCGGCGACTTTGAGCATTAAACTGCTAGGGAGTACCTCCAAAACTTCATGGTACAAAATAAGGACCGGGAAATTGTCATCGTGCCTTATCATCCAAAGTAAGTCAGTTCCGGACAACCCTTTCGTACATTTCAATCATTCCTTCTCTCTCATATGGGGAATAATTTGAGGTGTCTTTTCCCCGCAGCAACGGGCGCGCCGTCCTTATCGTTCTTTACTCGCAAGTCTCCCACGCCGTGTATTTTGACCCTTCCAGAGAGTACGAGAAAAAAGACTACACCCACATAATGAATATTCTAGATGATGCTCTCCAAGGCTTCAGCTTTAGAGGTGGCCATGTGGAGATCAGGAAACAAAGGAACAAGAAGATGGGTTTCGTGCATAAAACTATCTTGTCCTGCATCCATGTCCCAAAACCAAGCAAGAAGGATGGATTCTACATCGTCCATCTCATGATTCAGTTCAACACGGATCACCAAAAGCTTCGCATGAGAAGCAGAAATGATGATCATATCCACAAGTGGCTAGAATCTCATGGAGAAGCGGATTATAAACTTAGAGATGACTTCTTTCGCATCCAAATCGACATTGCGACGATCATCATGAAAGAAGTCGTCGATGAGAAGGGGATGTTCCACCACGGCCCTATATGGTGAGCTGACATCCGAACTCGCATAGGCATGCAATGTCTAGACCTCACGCCGTTCAAGAAGCTAGGGTTCATCCTTGATGATATGGAAGGATGGAACTTCTAGTGATTTATGATGCCGATGATGATGATATGTGTCGGTTGAACTTGTATACTTTTTGTAGTGATGAAACTTTGTGATGTCCATGGTCCCTGCCGAACTTGCGTAATGCTACTTTGTTAGTTTGCGTACGATGACCTGCGTACCTCTAGTTAATTAATTTGTGTATTGTATGTTGCATCTAGTTGCTAACCCTTTCTTTTTCGGTGTTGCTCTAGTATATTTTGTTGCATATATATGATTGTACATCCTCTTCATGAACATGCATCTCTAACAGGTACCTAGTTTCTTGATGGCGAGATGGAATTGCTATGTCGTGTACAAAGGGAAGGTTCTAGGGGTGTATAACAAGTGGCATGAGTGTCAGGCGCAAGTGAATGGGTTCACGGGCGCCATCCATAAAGGCTTCAAAAGCAGACAAGAAGGAGAAGCTAGTTACTTGAGGTTCACGCTAGCGCGAGAGAGGACTCGTAACCGCCACTTCATGTACTGCATAGTTCCGCTCTCACTCATAGTGATAGCTCTTCTTGCGTATACCTTTGTTTAGATGGATGACGTTGTTGTAGTTGCAAGTATTCGAGACTTGCATGTATCGCTATTTTCGAGATGATGACAAGATACCACTTTGTGTTGGATGATGATTATGATGAGACTATTTGTACGTATATGCTATGATTACATTTGTGGTCTCGCAGGCATTTGTATGTGTATCATGATGACATTTCTATGTGCTAAAGATTCTTCTATAAAGCCTGTTCAAATACAAAACAAATATGCCAAAAAAACTACTTAAATTAGCAGTAGCGAGTGTATAAAAGTTAGCAGCAGCGCCGCGATAGCAGTAGCGCGTCATGGCAAAGCGCACTAGAGCTAATAGCAGTAGCGAGCTTCCACTAACCGCGCTGCTGCTACACTTGTGTAGTAGTAGCGCCGGTGAGCACGCGCTACTGCTATGTGTTAGCTGTAGCGCCACTCCCCGTGCTACTGATACACCTAAAACCCGCGCTGCTGCTAGTCTTTTTCCTAGTAGTGAGGAGGCACCGCGGGCGGTGGTGCCTGAGGTGGCGACGCAGGGCATCTCGACGTCCAGGAGGGGTGCCGGAGGAGGTGCTGGCTGCATTGCAAGCGGCCAGCGGGGGGCACGCCTTGGTGCCCCGGTAGGGCGAGCACCGAGCTGCCATGCCGCAGCCCGCGCGGAGCAGGGGCGCGGCCGTCTTGGGGCCTCAGACCCAGGAGGAGGCGGCCCTGGATGCCGCCAGCCGCCGCTTCCGAGGCCGGACGGAGCGGCTTGAGGCCTTTGCCCAGGCTGAGACGGAGCGGACACGCGACCTGGAGCGCGCCGTCCTGGTAAGTCCTTCTTCTTTTGTTTCCTTGTAATTTCTTCATTGCGGGGGCGCGCCAGCGCACCCACTGGGTGTAGCCCCCGAGGTTCGGGCCAACTACGTAGTAGTTGGGTCGAATCTTTAGATCGCCGGGCCTGGTTCTGACTTCTGTCTTTTTTCAGCATCTTGACACCTTCCGAGTTGCCGCCTTCAACCGGCTCCTGGGAAAGCATCGGGAGCTCCAGGAGCAACTTGCTGCCAAGGAGGAGGAACTTCGCATCGCCGCAGGTACGTTCGTGCTCTTTTCTAGTGGAGGCGCGCTAGCACACCCACTGGGTGTAGCCCCCGAGATTCGGGCCAACTGTGTAACAGTTGGGCCAAATCTTAAGTCTTGTCTTTTTTTTCTTCTGCTGAATTCTTTTTCTTTGCAGCCGAGGTGCTGTCTTGGCGGACCCAGCTACTCCGGGCTGGTCACCATTATGACCGGCTTGTTGCCGACACCGGTCGTCTTGGCGTCGAGGCGGCGCAGGGGAGGGCGGAGGCGGCCGCGGCCCGGCGGTCTCTTGACGAGGCCAACCGGCTGCATGACCAGCTGGCAGGTCACAATAGCCGCCTCGAGGCCTAGGTGGAGTTTCTGAAGGCGGAGGCTGCCGAGATGATGGAGACGGAGCGGGCCCTGGCCGAGGCGGACCAGCAACGCGGCCAGCTGGCCGACGACAAGGGCTGGCTCCAGGCCGAGGTGGATCGCCTGCGGGAGCAGGCCGCCGTGGCCGAGGAGGCTCGCCAGGACGAGACTCGTCGCCGGGAGGCAGCTGAGAAGGCGGCCGAAGACAAGGACGTCGAGATGAAGGTGGCCCTTGTTAAGGCAGCCGATCTGGAGAAGGCACTCGGGGAGTGCGATCGCATCGTGGAGCGGGAGCGGCATGGTACGTTGCTCGAGGCGCAGCACCTGGAAGAGTCCTTCTCCAGTAAGTGCTACTTCTTGTAATTTGCCGGGTCGGAAACCGGCTTTTCTTCCTTGTAGTTCTTCTAATCTTGCTCCTTCCTTTTGCGGCAGGGGCCTTCCCAGAGACGCAACGGCTAGCGGAGGAAGCCATCCGCTACCAGCGTGACCCGACCGGCGTTGTCGGGTCTGGGACAGATCCGCGGGTGGATTGGACCTTACCGGAGATCATTGCCGCTGCAGAGGCCCGCCTGCGGGTCCTGGGGACACAGATGGAGCGGCTGTCCTAGACTGGCACCGTGATGATGGTGGCCCTGTGGCCGGACTCCGTCCATCTGCGCAGCTTCTCATGCCTGGCGCGTTGGTTGGAGATGGGCCTGGACCGTCTTGGCGAGTGGCGTGTTTCCGCCGCCCGTGCCGGTGCCGAGATTGTGCTTCGGTTCGCGCTGTCTTGGCATCCGGATCTTCAGCTGGACGTGCTGATGGGCCAGCGCACTGGTTCAGAGCAGTTGCTGGAGGAGCAAGCCGGCCGGATCGCCTCCCGGGTCAGCTACATCGCCGAGTTCGCCTTCCACGACGAGTTCCATCCGGAGCAGACGGAAGACAGCAGGGCGGTGGAGGAAAGCTCGGAGGAGACGGGCGTCTACGGCGACGCGGATGCTGAGGAGGACACCAGTGTCACGCCGGACCCGGAGGCCGCCAGAGGAGGGACGTCGACGTCGCGACGCGGTGCTGGAGATGCCTGAGATACTTTACGCAGAATCTGTTAAGTAGCAGGTCCACCCACCCACTTGGGGTTGTTTTAGGGTGTAATGAACTCGGGCCATGGGACTTTGTTTTAAATATTTGTGTGTGAATGTCGTGAGTGCTTTTTGCTCTTTCCCTTCTGCCTTTTCGAACCGATTTCATGTGCTTTTCCTTTCTCAAACCTCCCCCCCCCGCGAGTCAGGCGGAAGAGGCTCCGGTCTGTGACAAGGGGTTTGATTCTTTGGGAGGTGCGCGTAGGACTTGGGACCTTAGAAGTGTTCAGCGAGAGCGAAACACCCACTGGGCCGGCTGGCGGCAATCTGGCTTGGCCAGTTGGCGAGCAGCCGGTCTTGCGGCTACTTGTTTGATGAGTGATGGGCCTGGTTGGTCGACCCGGCGGCCTTTGACTTAGTGTATGAATCGTAAAGGAGATTTGGGCCGTTGTGCTTAACCGCCGACAGCCAGATCTGGATCTGCGGTTTTAGGGCGAAGTGGGGGGCCGCGGCGTCCCAACATTTTCAGGAATCACCAAGTAAGGCGGCGGGGTGGCGACCGAGCCGGCTCCCCCGAGCCCCCGGGTCGAGCTAGTCGAGCCGGTGGCCTGGTTCAGTGGCAAAGTGATGCAGATAAATATGGACACAATAAATTGGTCGGCAAAAGTTAGCCCCCGAGTTTCGTTCGGGGACCCCGTAGTTTCATGCATTTACAAAAGGTGACGATACATACACTCGTGCGGCTAACTCTAAAACGGGCGGAGGAGTTCCACGTTCCACGGCCGGGTCGTTTCTTCGGCGGCGGTGTCCTTCTTGCGCTTCTTTGACTTGCGCGCGTCAATGAGGTAGTAGGCGTTGCGGTCGCGCAAGGCTTTGCTCACGATGAACGGGCCCTCCCATGGAGAGGACATCTTGTGTTGGCCTGCCTGCTCTTGGACGAGTCGGAGGACGAGGTCGCCTTAGCGGAATGGGAGAGCCTTGCTCTTCTTGCTATGGTAGTGCCTTAGGCCTTGCTGGTAGATAGCCGAACGGCTAAGTGTCAGAAGGCGCGCTTCTTCAAGCAGGTCGACGTCGTCTTCGTGTGCCTCTCTTGCTTCGGCTTCGGTGTACATTGCAACACGCGACGAGTCGAACTCGACGTCGGTCGGGATGACAGCTTCGGATCCATAGATGAGGAAGAACGGGGTGAACCCGGTCGACCAATTTGGCGTTGTGCGCAGACTCCAGAGTACCGCTGGCAACTTGTCAAGCCAGCTGCTGGGTGAGCGGATAAGTGACTCGACGAGTCGCGGCTTGATGCCGGACAGGATGAGTCCGTTGGCCCGCTCGACCTGCCTGTTGGACTGCGGATGTGCCACGGAGGCCAGGTCGAGGCGGATGCCGGAGACGGAGCAGTATTGCTCGAGCGCGCCCTTGGCGAAGTTGGTGCCATTATCGGTGATGATGCAGTTCGGCATGCCGTAGCGCACTGCTATGTCCTTGATGATCAGGACGGCTGTTGGCCCGTCCAATTTCTTGATAGGTCTTGCCTCGATCCACTTGGTAAATTTGTCCACTGCCACCAGTAAGTGCGTCATGCCGCCTCGAGCGGTTTTGAATGGTCCCACCATGTCAAGTCTCCAGACCGCAAAGGGCTAGGCGATCGGTATGGTGCGGAGCGCTGACGCCGGCTGGTGGCTGCGTTTGCTGAAGCATTGGCACCCTTCATATTTGAGAACGAGCGACTCGGCGTCTTCAAGGGTCGTGGGCCAATAGAAACCATGGCAGAACGCCTTGGCCACCAAGGATCGTGATGCGGCATGATGCCCGCACTCCCCCTGGTGAATGTCGAGGAGGATGTCGATGTCGCGATCCTGCTCGACACAGCGCTGGAACACGCCAGTAGAGCTGTGTTTGACGAGCTCGTTGTTGATGATGCTGTAGGCAGATGCCCAATGCTGAATTTGCCGAGCCTCAGTCTCGTCCATGGGGAGAACCCCGTTCTCCAGAAACTCTGATATCGGGAGAGACTAAGACAGAGCTGCAACCACTGCGAAGACGGCCACCAGGGTGGGTTCCGGGTCGGCAGCCCCCGAGCCGGGTTGAGTAGCCCCCGGGTTGAGGATGGAGACGGCCGGGTCCGGGATGATGGTGGCCGGGTCGAGCTGAGCAGCCCCTGGGCCGGGTTCAGGAGTCCCCGAGCTGACTTGGGGTGTAGTCGGGTTGTCTGGAACATGAATGGACTGGGAGTCCAGCAATGGCTTGACGGACGGCTTGCGCAGGTGCTCGAGGCAGACGCCGGATGGGATGGCTTGTCGTGACGAGGTGATCTTGGCGAGCGTGTCGGCTGCTTCGTTCTCCATGCACGGGACGTGGAGGAACTCGCAGCCCTCGAAGGATCCGGACAGCTTCTGGACGAGGAAGCGGTAGCTTGCCATGTTGGAGTCGCGGGCGTCCCATTGACCGGAGCACTACTGTACCACCAGGTCCGAGTTGCCGTAACAGAGGATGCGCCGGATGCCGAGTTCCTTGGCAAGCCGGAGGCTGTGCACAAGGGCTTCATACTCGGCGACGTTGTTGGAGGCGGCGAAGTTGATCTGGAGCGCGTAGCGGAGCCGGTCGCCCTTCGGAGATGTCAGTACGATGCCGGCCCCTAAGCCAAGTCGCATCTTGGACCGGTCAAAGTGCATGCGCCAGTGCGTCGAGTTGGGAGGCGGCGGCAGGTACTGGGTCTCGGTCCAGTCGACGAGGAAATCGGCTAGGGCCTGAGACTTGATCATCATGCGGGGCTCGTAGAGGATGGTGTGGCCGGCTAGCTGGACCGACACTTGGTGACCCAGCCAGAGGCGTCCCGGCACCCGATGATTTCTCCGATAGGCGCCATGTTGACGACAGTGACGACGTGCTCTTGGAAGTACTGCTTCAGCTTTTTGGCGGTGAGGTATACGCGTAACACATCTTCTGGTAATGCGGGTAGTTCTACTTGGAAATGGAGAGAACCTCGCTCAGGTAGTAGACTGGTCGCTGGACGGCTTGGATCTTGCCCTTCTCTGGTCGCTCGACCACCAGCACCGTGCTGACCGCCCGCAAGGTTGCGGCTATGTAGAGCAACAACGGATCCTTGTCGGTTGGCGCGTCCAGGACTGGTGCGGTGGAGAGCATGCGCTTGAGGTCATGGAACACCTCGTCTGCCTTGCCGTTCCAGTCGAACGGGCTTGTCTTCTTCATCAGCTGGTACAGGGGGAGCACCCTCTCGCCCAGCCGGCTTAGGAACCGGCTGACCGAGGCCAAGCACCCGGTGAACTTTTGGACGTCGCGTAGCCGAGTCGGCCTGCGCATGCGCTCGATGGCCTTGATCTTCTCCGGGTTCGCCTCAATGCCACGTTCTGAGACGAGGAAGCCGAGTAGCTTTCCATCTGGGACACCAAAAATGCACTTTTCCGGGTTGAGCTTGACCTTGTATTCACGGAGGTTGGTGAATGTTTCCTTCAAATCGTCGAGGAGCGTGAGGTGCTGCTTGGTCTTAACCACAATGCCGTCTATGTACACTTGGATGTTGCGGACGAGTTGCGGCAGCATGCATTTTTGCATGCAGCATTGGAAGGTGGTGCCGACTTTCTTCAATCCGAACGACATGGTGATGTAGCAGTACGCGCCAAAGGGTGTGATGAAGGACGTCTTCAGGGCATCGGCCGGGTCCAGCTTGATCTGGTGGTAGCCGGAGTAAGCGTCCAGGAAGGACAGGAGTTTGCACCCGGTGGTCGAGTCGATGACTTGGTCGATCCGTGGGAGAGTGAATCGATCCTTGGGACAGTCTTTGTTGAGGCTGGTGTAGTCGATACACATGCACCAGGTCTTGTTCTTCTTCAGGACGAGGACTGGATTGGCCAGCCACTCGGGGTGAAACACTTCCATTATGAAGCCGGCCGCCAAAAGCTTAGTGACCTCTTCACCAATGGTTCTTCTCTTCTCTTCAGAAAACCGTCGGAGGGGTTGACGGACAGGCTTGGCGTCCTTGCGGATGTGAAGTTTGTGCTCGGCGTATTTCCTCGGGATACCCGGCATGTCCTTGGGGGTCCATGCGAAGATATCCCGATTCTCGCGGAGGAAGTCTACGAGCTCGCCTTCCTATTTGTTGTCGAAGTGGGCGCCAACGACAACGTACTTCCTGCAGCTTGGGTCTTCAGGGTTGAGCTTCACTTTCTTGGACTCCTTGGAGGGTTTGAAGGCAGCCTCGTCGGCCGGGTCCGAGGTCGGGATCGATGCATCGGAGGCCTCGCCTGCTAGGGCGATGATTCGGTCCAGCTGGCGCCGCTCCTCGGCAATGACCAGTGACTCGGCCAGCTTGGCGCCATCTCGGGCGCACTCTAGAGACTTGCGGTAGTCGCCGGTGATGGTAATGAGGCCCTTGAGACCCGGCATCTTCATCTTTAGGTACGCGTAGTGGGGAACCGCCATGAACTTGGCGAGCGCAGGCCGGCCCAGGAACGCATGATACGCGCTAGACAGGTCCATCACCTCGAACCAGATTGGTTCGCGTCGGAAGTGGCTGCTGTCGCTGAACAGGACATCGAGCCGGACCCGGCCAATGGGCGAGCAGGAAAGGCCGGGCACGATGCCGTGAAAGACTGTCCAGGTTGGCTCCAGGTGCTCGGCCTTGAGGCCGAGCTTGGTCATCATGTCGCGGTAGAGGATGTTGATGCTGCCGCCGCCGTCGATGAGGACTCGAGAGAACTTGCATGTGCGCCGCACGACGATGGTGGGGTTGAGGACGAGGGCGTATCCACCCGGACTCGGCATGACCGCCGGATGATCCTCACGGGTCCAGGTGATCGGGCGATTCGACCAGTGCATGAAATCCGGCTTGGCCGGGACGACGGTGTTCACCTCCTGCCGAAGAAGGCACTCGCTGTGTTTGTCGTCGCCGAGGCTGGTGAAGACGACGTAGGCCGCGTTTTGGTCAGGGTAGGCGTCATTTCGCATTGCGCCGCCAGCGGGAGGCGGTGGTGGAGGCCGAGGCGGCTGCCCTGCGCCTGGAGCTGGAGCCGGAGCCGAAGGAGGCGGAACGTCTCCCCTCATGATGCGTTTGGTGATGGCGCACTGTCAAAGCATGTGCGTGGAGGGTCTTGCACTACTGTGGTTCTTGCATGGGCGTCGAGCATCTCTTCGAAACTCATGGCGGGTTTCCATGCCATCTTGCCGGTCTGCCGGTGCTTCGTCGCCGGGTCCGCCGTAGGCTCGGCGGCCGTGACGAGCCGGTTGTCGTGATGCTGCACCGGTTGGTTGGCCTTGCACTTGTTGTTCTGGTGATGCTGTTGCCGGCTGCTTTCGCCGGCCGACTTCGGAGGTGGAACCGGCTTTGCTTTGCCGGCTTCGTCCAACGCCACCTGGATCTTCATGGCGGAGTCGGCGTTGGCGTATTTGTCCGCCATCACCATGAGCGCGGCCATGGTGGTCTGCTCGGAGCGTAAGAGCTTGTGCTTGAGGAGGGTGCCATCTCGGAACCCGCTGACGAAGTATTGGATCGCCTAGACTTCATGGACGCCCTAGCAGCTGTTTCGGAGCTCGGTCTAGCGTGCGAGGTACTCGTGACCCGTCTCCATCGCCGCCTGCACGCACATGGCGAGATGGCTAGGGCGACTGGGTCGCTTGTAGGTCCCCGTGAAGTTGCGGACAATGGCCTCCTCGATGTCGACCCACGCGTTGATGCTGCCCATCGGCAGACTGTTCAACCACATGCGGGCCGACCCCTGGAGCATGAGCGGTGTGTAGCGCATGACTAGACGAAGATTGGCACCGGTGATGCCAATGGACGTGGTGTAGTCGGTGAGCCAGTCTTCTGGCTTCACGGTCCCATTGTACTTGGGGGTGTCGTGGGGGAGCATGAACCCTTTCGGAAAGAGCTCCTCCCGGATGTGTGGGCCGAAGCACGCCAACCCGATAGCGTCGCTCTCCTCCACCTCCAGGGAGCGAGCGAGCTGATTGAGGAGGTGGCACGTGACAGCGTCGTCGATGGCGCGCGGGCCGAGTCGACTGGCGGCCAGGCCCCAAGGGGCCGGGTTTGTTGGAGCCGGACGCCGGCCAGGCTGGCTGGGTCCGCGCTGGGTCTCTGGGGCGGGCTCTTTGCCCAGAGCGTCGGCGGCGGTGGCGGCCGGGTTGCGTCGAGTCCAGGCTTGATCGGAGTGCCCCTCACCGGGTGGCGAGGAAGCCGTGTGCAGAAGTTTGCCGGGTCCGCCAAGACGGTCGGAGCCGGATCCCGCCGGCTTTGGCGAGCTGGTTGAGGCGATCCTGCTGGGTGTTGGCGGGGTGGAGGAGCTCGCGCATCCGCCCGGTGTGCTCCTTGAATTCCTCGCCCGCGAGTTGGTCGATGCCAACCGTGGCCGCCTCCGCAGTGCGCATATTCTTCACTGGGATTTCGCAGACGGTCCGGACGGCGCCGAAGCCTCGACCGATCGCTCCTCCCGGGCACGTGCATCGGCGACCCGGCTTGGCTCGGCCGTGGCGGGCGTAACTCCGTGAGCGGCGTCGTGCTCCATCTGGGCGGCCTCCAGGCGGCGCCTGGTGGCGGCCAGCCTCTCGGACGATGTTGGTGGCGTCGACGTCGGTGCCGATGGGGACGCGGAGGCTCTCCATTGCAGCACGCAGCGGGTCGGACGGCTCGGTCCGTTCCGCGGTGGCCCTGGCCTCCGCGGCCTTCCTCGTTTTGCTCGACGAGGAAGAGGCGCCATCGCCCGTGGCGTAAACCTCCACATGGACGTCCATCCCCACGACGGCAATGCTACCACCGAGGGAAAGGGGAGAGTCGGAGTAGCTGAGCACCTCGCTGGGGTACTCGTCGGCCGCGAGCGCATCGGAGATGCGGAGCGCGGCGAAGGAGGCGACGAGCGCGCCGACGATGTCGTCCGCCAGCGTGACGGACTCGTCGGTGTAGGAGAAGGGCCCCGTCTGAAGCATGCTCCCGGCCAGCTCCTCGAGCTGCCCCACGGTGGGTGCCAATTGTTGTGGTGGGTGCATGGCAGATGCCAAGGGATGGCTAAAGAGAGGAGGAGGCTCGAGGGCGCTGGTGGGCTCCAAAGGCGAGGTTGGCATGTGCGGGCGCGGGACGCCGGACATACCCAGGTTCGGGGCTCTCCGGAGAGATAACACCCCTAGTCCTGCCGAGTTTGGTTGGTTGATTGATAGTACAATGTTTCTCGTGGAGTTGTGTGGAGGAGGAAGGAAGCTGGCCAAGGCTTGGGCTGCTCCTTCTCTCCGGTACTGCTGTTGGGTGGCTAGTCCTATGCTTACTCGTGCTTCTGTTACTCACTTTTCCATCTCTGTGTCTCATGCCCCTATGGGCATGGATTCCTGGGGGGTTTTATAGGTCAACCCACCCAGGGTTACAATGGTAATATGCCGAGTCGGTGGGTCCGTATTGTCGGTGTCCGGGACACCGAGATGGGTCCCGCTTGTTGGCTTGTGGTTCGCCGGGTTCCCCTAGGTGCGGGCCCCGCGTGCCTAGGGGGACTGTGTGCCGTCTTGTCGATCGTCAGGGCGTGGCCGAGTCGAGTCGTGTATAGTGCTCTCCGTCAGGCCGCCACTCTGTCGTCAGTAGTGTGGGCGGGAGCACTATTGCCACGCCAGCCTTGGTCAGCGGGTAGGTGAGGGGCACTGTTGCCACGCTCCGGCTGACCATAGGCATGGGTGGAAACACTGTTGTCTTGGTCGTCGGTAGTTTAGGTCTCGTCCCATCGTACAGCCTGGATAGGACGGGAGCGCACCCGTGGCTGGGTTGCCGTGGACATCACGAGTGGGGCTGGCTTGCTGCCGAAGCCTTGGTTGCGCCGGGTCGAGTTGTCTTGCGCCAGTTGCTGTGGCCGGGTTGACATACCTTGCTGTGTCGGAGAGTTTGGCCGGGCTGCGGGCCCTGCCGGGTCGAGCGACCCGGCCAGGCGCATGCCGGCTTGCAGGGTGATGTGGGCCCTGCTGTTTTTGAAAAGGATCCGGGTTCCGTTGTCTTCCCGGGGTTCATCCCCCCGACAAATAGTGCAAAAGTCTGATGGTAGTAACAAGTTTCATTGTTGGAATACTGGCCGTGCAACAACATTAGAATGCCTTAGCTGAAAAATCTTTAATACATCCACAATCAACAGCTAACCCTGAAATAATCCAGTGACATTAAATGGCATTGTTTAAATTTATCGGTGGCATTAGACTGAGAGCGGCACTAGTTAAATGTGGCATCACTTTAGCAGTAGCATTGCTCGACTTGACTGCTGGCGTTATACTAACGGCAAAAAAAGTGGCAATAAGAGCATGGGAGGCCCATTCGGACAGTGGGCACACCAGTACGATGTACCTCCACGGACGCAGAGTGGTGAGGGAGGTATGGTTTCCCAGAGCAACAAATATCCAGGCAACATATGTGGATTACGTCCCATTTTTCGTCTCTTTAGCCACCTTTTTCCTATGTGAGGACAACAAACCAATCGACCTGGTCATTCTCTATTGCGTTGTCATGCCTTTGTACCCTTCTTCAACCAAGAGACACGAGACTCGTTCCTTAGCTACTGATTTTCCCCTTTTCAACCTAGATGCGGGTTCGATGCATACTCTCTTGGACAGTACACTCTCCCTTCCTTTCCTTATTCAACCCAGACATGGATTAGTCTGCATGAAGTAGGGTTTCCTTTAGTAGTGCAAATTATGGTTTTCTCCTGCGTGGCCAGCAGAGCAGAGGATAGAAAATTGGGAAGATGGTGGAGTGGAAAAAGATCCACATGCAACAATGTGGTAGATGGGGCAATAGAACAAGGGTATGGTTCAAAAAGAAGTAGCATACCTCAGGGTCGACGGGAAGTGGCTTCGTTCGTGGTCGTTGTCCTCCGCACACACTACGACAGCGAGCTTGGGGATGGAGGCCATCCCGTGAGGGCGCTAGGTCTGAGAGGACGGCCTTGTCGTCAGTGCGTGACCTCGCTCGCCGACGATGAGTGCGTCAATGCTGCACGTCCTTTTCTTCCCCGGCAGATCTATGACCACCGGTGAGGAGGGAGAGAGGGGCCGTCTTTTTTAGATCTGGAGAGAGGGTGGTAGTGTGAGAAGCAAGTGGGCAGCCCTTGGCAAGAAAGCGCTGAAGCTCCAGATTATATATCTTTTTTATACTACTAGTACTGGAGGTGGAGTAGTGGTAGAGTAGTTTATATTTTCTCTGCGTACAGTACCAGTTAGTCGTGCTTCAAAACTGAATGGCACGCCATTAAAAAATAAAGGTCGATAACTAATGCGGCACCTCGGGCCAACGCAGCCAGATCGCATTTTGCATGAGAAATTACACACCATGTTTCGTTGACATGTGGTCCCGTTCCAACATATCAGTGAGATGACGGCGAGTAGTTGGAGTATTTCCGAACGGACGTGTAGGCCGGGGCGCCTCTTCGTGAACCGTGGCAAACTGGCAACCGTCCACCTCGCCTTTCCCTCTCGATTTGGAACTACTATCGCATGCTCTTCCTCTCCCTCCTCCATTTTCCTTCAGCCCTTCACCCTTTCTTCTGCCATTGTTCGATCGTCTTCTCCATGGAGGGAACAGGCCGGAAATGACCCCGTTATTCTTTCCCCGATCTGAAAGATGACGTGGTGGAGGAACTCATTGATCGGTGCGACGTCATCACCTCGGCTAGCATGGCAGGTTCGTTCAAGCCCATTCTCGACTCAACTAATAAAATCATTACAAGGAACCCAAGTGTCAAGGAGCGGTTTGATCTCCCCTATCTTCTTTGCCGTGACCCTGATGACTGGCGCCGTCACGACAAAGACCTCGCCCTGTGCAAGTTGATGCCACTTGATAATGATACATATGATGGTAAGATGCCATCGCTTGAGGGCAAGGCTTGGGCAGGCGCAAATGGAGATTTGGTTGTTTACATTGGGTCCAACTGCGAGTGGGAACTTGTGAATGTGTACACTCGTGACCGGCTTCCACTTCCAATAATCTTAGCAGACTTCCTAGAGGTTGAGCACACTAGTATTGTACGCATGTTCAAATACGATCATGGTGATTGTCTTCTACGGAAGATAGCAATTTGTCGAGTTTCCAACCGCTCTTGGAATTACAACAACTATGAAGTTGTTGCTATCTTCGACAAGCTTGTTGCCATCCTTGTTGGTTTGACTCGATGGATATTGCTCAAAAATGAGTTTCTGTACACGGATGAGTACTGTGATGCAATTCAATACGAGGGCCTTGTGTTTGCTGCCACCACTCATGGCACTTTTTTTGCATGGCATCCTCGTAGTTTCGGTACGTTTGTCTTCCACCGTATTTATAATTGTGTCATCCACATGCATGCGGGTTAGCCAAATTCCCTTTACTAATTAACCTTCTTCTTGTGTTTCCAAGGTCCTGTGAACATTGCACCACCTATACTTGAAAAATTTTATAACCAAGGGGGAGATGACGATGGTGATGATCACAAGCATGAGGATGAGCAGCGCCCATATACTCTTTGGCGCCTGGCAACTAATTCCGATGGATCACCTCTTCTTGTGTGTATACAGCCCACTGATGATGTTACTGCTAAGGAAGCAGGTGTAGTCTCCCATGGTCGCACTCTTCGGACCTATTCCAACACCCGTTGCATGGTATTCGGGATGGATACTAGTGTGCTAGCGCCAACTCCTTCTCCCTTGTACAGAATTGATATTCTTGGATAAAACTCGCTCTTCCTTGGAAAAAACTATCCAATGATGGTGAAAGGCGATCCAACTGCTGTTGACACAACGTTACTACCAGTTATGAGAAGCAACTGTGTCTATACCTCGGACATTTGGGTAGTTCCCTACCCTAGTACTGATATAGTAGGCCGCTTCAGCCTGGATGATCGGTCCTGCGTTGGTTTCCAGATCGACAATGGATGGCCCATCCCAGAGAATCACTTGTGGTTCAAAGCAAGCGTTTCCAACGCCAAGGAATGGTTGAGTTGAAGTTCATTTCATTGCTTGTTATTTGTTGTGTGGTGAAAACTTTAGTATTTATAATGTCTCCTCGTTGTCGATGTGGGTTGATGACCTGTTGTACGTAATAATATGATATGCATGTGATAAACTTACTAAATTTATGAATGGCTTTCGAGTTGCTTCTCTGAGTGAGTGGTGCGACGAGGCAAAAAAATATTTTCCGAATACATAATTGTACGTGCATTGCAACAGGTTATCGGATGAGGCCAATCAACAATAGTAGTACACTATTTGTACTAGCTTCACATGGTTCGTGCGTCGGGCGGGTGTTTTTACTGTAGCCATATGTTAATGTGTTCGTTGTACGTAACCAGCACCTCGAATCCTCGATACTAGTACTATATAGTAGTTGTAAGTAGTAGGAGTAGTAGGGTGCCATGGGCCAGAACAAGCATTCACGTCCAGGAGTACGGCACACGCCACCACCACGACATCCATCTGACACCATATTATTTCTTGGAGTCCGTGCTAGAGCAATCTCTTCAACCTCGGCGTTACTCTAACTTCAGCCATTGCGTGGCGGGTGAGGTGGGGGTTTGCCGATAGTTGGTTTCCTTAACTGCGGTCCCACTTGTAAGGCCAACTCCAACGCACGACCCCAAACGGACCTCCGTTTTGCACGAACTCCAATGATAATTTTGACTGGAAAAGCAAGACCAAAGAAAACTAGAACCACAAGAATACATTTTACTACTCTTGTAAGTTGGATTAGTGCCTTCTCGATGCATTCATTGTTGATCTGCGGAGGCTCAATCTTGCGTGCTTCTTTCTTCTTCGAGTGTAAAGAAGTAGACGTTGCTTCCTCGCATCTAGTCTCATGTCTAGCCTCTATTCTAGTAGGAGTATCAACAAGTGCACTAATCTCATCTGTAGCCTCTGTGCTAGCTAAAAGTTATAGAACATCTACTAAATTGCACTCTATCAATAAATGGATGTACTCTTCTTCCCAATACAAAAACTTGCATCCATTCTACTGCCTCCGTTGCACAATACATGCCTTCTATTTGTCAAAATATATATGTATCTAGACATGTTTTAGTATATAGGTACATCCATTTTTGGACAAATGGAAGTCAAGTATTTTGGAACAGAGGGAGTACACAATAAATTTTTTAAGTTAGCACAACTAGTCTAATCCGAGAGCACAACCGAAGATTTGTTCGGGTTTTGACTCCTTTTGCCGTGGGACATCCAGCATCCAGGTCGTGTCATGAAAGAAAATAGAGTGGTAGTTGAAGCCACGAGATGTGCATCTTGGGTTAAACTGTAAATAGAATCTTACTACTCTTGAGTATCTCCAAAAGCGGCCACCGAAGATCTTTATTGGATTTTTTCATCACCAGCACGTCGAGGTGATGCAGGTTCAGTGGGTCCGCTTGCGTTTTAACTGACATGTGGGACCGCATGTGAGCAAACAGACGATGGGCTCCGCACGTCCGCTGGCTGGCTGAGAAGAGAGATAGAGGAGGGATGAGCACGGACTGCATGAAATTTGTTCTACGTACCTCTATATAGGCTCGATATAGTGGGGTGGCATGGGCCATAACTAGCATTCATGTCTAGCAGTATGACACACGCCACCCACGCGCACTACAAAAAAAACACTTTCGTGACGATACGTGTTTGTCACAGTAGGTCGCGTTTTTTGTCATGCATGTACATCCATGACAAATTTATGACAGAATCAAGATAGTCATACCTGTGCTATCATAGAAGTGTTACATGACATTACCAAAGTTATCATCACGGAAGTGTCCACTTCCATGATGATAATGTTGGAAATATGCCCTAGAGGCAATAATAAAAGCATTAT
This sequence comes from Triticum dicoccoides, assembly GCF_002162155.2. Lineage (NCBI taxonomy): Eukaryota > Viridiplantae > Streptophyta > Magnoliopsida > Poales > Poaceae > Triticum > Triticum dicoccoides. The sequence continues at coordinate 557,129,979 of NC_041387.1, forward strand.
TATTATATTTCCTTGTTCATGGTAATTGTCTTTTATTCATGCTATAATTGTATTATCCGGAAATCGTAATACACGTGTGAATACATAGACCATAACATGTCCCTAGTGAGCCTCTAGTTGACTAGCTCGTTGGTCAACAGATAGTCATGGTTTCCTGACTATGGACATTAGATGTCATTGACAACGGGATCACATCATTAGGAGAATGATGTGATGGACAAGACCCAATCCTAAGCATAGCACAAGATCGTGTAGTTCGTTTTGCTAGAGCTTTTTCAATGTTAAGTATCTCTTCCTTAGACCATGAGATCGTGTAACTCCCGGATACCGTAGGAGTGCTTTGGGTGTACCAAACGTCACAACATAACTGGGTGACTATAAAGGTGCACTACAGGTATCTCCGAAAGTGTCTGTTGGGTTGACACGGATCGAGACTGGGATTTGTCACTCTGTATGACGGAGAGGTATCTCTGGGCCCACTCGGTAATGCATCATCATAATGAGCTCAAAGTGACCAAGTGTTCGGTCACAGGATCATGCATTACGGTACGAGTAAAGTGACTTGCCGGTAACGAGACTGAACGAGGTATTGGGATACCGACGATCGAGTCTCGGGCTTGTAACGTACCGCTTGACAAAGGGAATAGTATACGGGGTTGCTTGAATCCTCGACATCGTGGTTCATCCGATAACTTCATCAAGGAGCATGTGGGAGCCAACATGGGTATCCAGATCCCGGTGTTGGTTATTGACCTGAGAGCCGTCTCGGTCATGTCTGCGTGTCTCCCGAACCCGTAGGGTCCACACACTTAAGGTTCGGTGACGCTAGGGTTATTAGGAAGACTTGTATGTGATTACCGAATGTTGTTAGGAGTCCCGGATGAGATCCCGGACATCACGAGGAGTTCCAGAATGGTCCGGAGGTAAAGATTTATATATGGGAAGTTGTCATACTGACACCGGAAGGTTTCCGGGGCATATCGGTATTGTACCGGGGCCACCGGAAGGGTTCCGGGGGTCCACCGGGAGGGGCCACCCCTCCCAGGGGGCCACATGGGCTGCGTGGGGCAGGAGCCAGCCCCTGGAGGGCTGGGCGCACCCCCCCTTGGGCCCATGCGCCTAGGGTTTGGGGGGGAACCCTAGAGGGGGCGCCCCCCTTGCTTGGGGGGCAAGTCCCCCCTCCCTGGCCGCCGCCCCCCCTCTAGATCCCATCTAGAGGGGCCGGCCCCCCTTTCCCCTTTCCCCTATAAATAGAGAGGTGAGGGGAGGGCTGATCACCTAAGCCAAGGCGCAGCCCCTCCCCTCCCCAACAGCTCTCCTCCTCCGTACGTGCTTGGCGAAGCCCTGCCGGAGTACTGCTACACCAACAACACCATGCCATCGTGCTGCCGTTGGAGCTGTCTTCCTCAACCTCTCCTTCCTCCTTGCTGGATCAAGACGGAGGAGACATCGCCCGTACCGTACGTGTGTTGAACGCGGTGGTGCTGTCCGTTCAGCACTTGGTCATCGGTGATCCGAATCATGGCGAGTACGACTCCATCATCACCATCCCCTTGAACGCTTCCGCACTCGATCTACAAGTGGTATGTAGATGCAAACTCACTCCCTTGACTCGTTGCTTAGATGAACTCATAGATGGATCTTGGTGAAACCGTAGGAAAAATTTTAATTTTCTGCAACGTTCCCCAACTGTGGCATCATGAGCTAGGTCTATGCGTAGTTCTCTATTGCACGAGTAGAACACAATTTAGTTGTGGGCGTAGATCTTGTCAACTTGCTTGCCGCTACTAGTCTTATCTTGCTTCAGCGGTATTGTGGGATGAAGCGGCCCGGACCAACCTTACACGTACGCTTACGTGAGACCGGTTCCACCGACTAAAATGCACTAGTTGCATAAGGTGGCTGGCGGGTGTCTGTCTCTCCCACTTTAGTTGAAGCGGATTCGATGAAAAGGGTCCTTATGAAGGGTAATAGAAGTTGACAAGATCATGTTGTGGTTATTCGTAGGTAAGAAAACGTTCTTGCTAGAACCCAATTGCAGCCACGTAAAAGATGCAACAACAATTAGAGGACGTCTAACTTGTTTTTGTAGCAATTGTCATGTGATGTGATATGGTCAGAAGTTGTGATGAATGATGAATGATATATTGTGATGTATGAGATCATATTCTTTTAATAGGAATCACGACTTGCATGCCGATGAGTATGACAACCGGCAGGAGCCATAGGAGTTGTCTTTATTTTTGTATGACCTGCGTGTCATTGGAGAACGCCATGTAAATTACTTTACTTTGTTGCTAAACGCGTTAGCCATAGAAGTAGAAGTAGTCGTTGGCGTGACAACTTCATGAAGACACGATGATGGAGATCATGATGATGGAGATCATGGTGTCATGCCGGTGACGAAGATGATCATGGAGCCCCGAAGATGGAGATCGAAGGAGCTATATGATATCGGCCATATCATGTCACTATTATATAATTCCATGTGATGTTTATTATGTTTATGCATCTTGTTTACTTAGAACGACGGTAGTAAATAAGATGATCCCTTACAAAAATTTCAAGAAGTGTTCTCCCCTAACTGTGCACCGTTGCTAAAGTTCGTCGTTTTGAAGCACCACGTGATGATCGGGTGTGATAGATCCTTACGTTCACATACAACGGGTGTAAGACAGTTTTACACATGCAAAACACTTAGGGTTAACTTGACGAGCCTAGCATGTATAGACATGGCCTCGGAACACGGAGACCGAAAGGTCGAACACGAGTCGTATGGAAGATACGATCAACATGAGAATGTTCACCGACGATGACTAGTCCGTCTCACGTGATGATCGGACACGGCCTAGTCGACTCGGATCGTGTAACACTTAGATGACTAGAGGGATGTCTAATCTGAGTGGGAGTTCATTATATTAATTTGAACTTAATTATCATGAACTTAGTCTTAAACCTTTGCAAAATATGTCTTGTAGATCAAATGGCCAACGCTCATGTCAACATGAACTTCAACGCGTTCCTAGAGAAAACCAAGCTGAAAGATGATGGCAGCAACTATATGGACTGGGTCCGGAACCTGAGGATCATCCTCATAGCTGCCAGGAAACAATATGTCCTAGAAGGACCGCTAGGTGATGCTCCCGTCCCAGAGAACCAAGACATTATGAATGCTTGGCAGTCTCGTGCTGATGATTACTCCCTCGTTCAGTGCGGCATGCTTTACAGCTTAGAACCGGGGCTCCAAAAGCGTTTTGAGCAACACGGTGCATATGAGATGTTTGAGGAGCTGAAACTAGTTTTCCAAGCTCATGCCCGGGTCGAGAGATATGAAGTCTCCGACAAGTTCTATAGTTGTAAGATGGAGGAAAATAGTTCTGTCAGTGAGCACATACTCAAAATGTCTGGGTTGCACAACCGCCTGTCCCAGCTGGACATTAATCTCCCGGATGAGGCGGTCATTGATAGAATCCTTCAGTCGCTCCCACCAAGCTACAAGAGCTTTGTGCTGAACTACAATATGCAGGGGATGGTGAAGACCATTCCTGAAGTATTTTCAAAGCTGAAGTCAGCAGAGGTTGAAATCAAGAAAGAACATCAACTGTTGATGGTCAATAAGACCACTAAGTTCAAGAAGGGCAAGGGTAAGAAGAACTTCAAGAAGGACGGCAAAGATGTTGCCGCACCCGGTAAGCCAGTTGCCAGGAAGAAGTCAAAGAATGGACCCAAGCCTGAGACTGAGTGCTTTTATTGCAAGGGGAAGGGTCACTGGAAGCGGAACTGCCCCAAATACTTAGCGGATAAGAAGGCCGGCAACACCAAATGTATATTTGATATACATGTAATTGATGTGTACCTTACCAGTACTCGTGGTAACTCCTGGGTATTTGATACTGGTGCCGTTGCTCATATTTGTAACTCACAGTAGGAGCTGCGGAATAAGCGGAGACTGGCAAAGGACGAGGTGATGATGCGCGTCGTGAACCGTTCCAGGGTCAATGTGATCGCCGTCGGCACGCTACCTCTACATTTACCTACGGGATTAGTTTTGAACCTTAATAATTGTTATTTGGTGCCAAGTTTGAGCATGAACATTGTATCTGGATCTCGTTTAATACGAGATGGCTCCTCATTTAAATCCGAGAATAATGCTTGTTCTATTTATATGAGAGATATGTTTTATGGTCATGCCCCGATGGTCAATGGTTTATTCTTAATGAATCTCGAGCGTAATGTTACACATATTCATAGCGTGAATACCAAAAGATGTAAAGTTGATAACGATAGTCCCACATACTTGTGGCACTGCCGCCTTGGTCACATTGGTGTCAAGCGCATGAAGAAGCTCCATGCTAATGGACTTTTGGAGTCTCTCGATTATGAATCATTTGACACATGCGAACCATGCCTCATGGGCAAGATGACCAAGACTCCGTTCTCCGGAACAATGGAGCGAGCGACCAACTTGTTGGAAATCATACATACCGATGTGTGCGGTCCAATGAGCGTTGAGGCTCGCGGAGGATATCGTTATGTTCTCACTCTCACTGATGACTTGAGTAGATATGGGTATGTCTACTTAATGAAACAAAAGTCTGAGACTTTTGAAAAGTTCAAGGAATTTCAGAATGAGGTAGAGAATCAATGTGACCGAAAGATAAAATTCTTACGATCGAATCGTGGAGGAGAATATTTAAGTCACGAATTTGGTACACACTTAAGAAAAAGTGGAATCGTTTCACAACTCACGCCGCCTGGAACACCTCAGCGAAACGGTGTGTCCGAACGTCGTAATCGCACTCTATTGGATATGGTGCGATCTATGATGTCTCTTACCGATTTACCGCTATCATTTTGGGGATACGCTCTAGAGACAACTACATTCACTTTAAATAGGGCACTGTCTAAATCCGTTGAGACGACACCGTATGAATTATGGTTTGGGAAGAAACCTAAGCTGTCGTTTCTAAAAGTTTGGGGATGCGATACTTATGTCAAGAAACTTCAACCTGAAAAGCTCGAACCCAAGTCGGAAAAATGCGTCTTCATAGGATACCCTAAAGAAACCATTGGGTATACCTTCTACTTAAGATCCGAGGGCAAGATCTTTGTTGCCAAGAATGGATCCTTTCTGGAAAAGAGTTTCTCTCGAAAGAAGTAAGTGGGAGGAAAGTAGAACTCGATGAAGTACTACCTCTTGAACGGGAAAGTAGTGCAGCTCAGGAAAATGTTCATGTGATGCCTACACCAACTGAAGAGGAAAATAATGATGATCAAGGTACTTCGGATCAAGTTGCTACTGAACTTCGTAGGTCCACAAGGACACGTTCCGCACCAGAGTGGTACGGTAACCCTGTCCTGGAAATCATGTTGTTAGACAACGGTGAACCTTCGAACTATGAAGAAGCGATGGCGGGCCCACATTCCAACAAATGGCTAGAAGCCATGAAATCCGAGATAGAATCCATGTATGAAAACAAAGTATGGACTTTGACTGACTTGCCCGATGATCGGCGAGCGATAGAAAACAAATGGATCTTTAAGCAGAAGACGGACGCGGATGGTAATGTCACCATCTATAAAGCTCGACTTGTCGCTAAGGGTTATCAGCAAGTTCAAGGGATTGACTATGATGAGACTTTCTCTCCCGTAGCGAAGCTTAAGTCCATCCGAATCATGTTAGCAATTGCCGCATACTATGATTATGAGATATGGGAGATGGACGTCAAAACGGCATTCCTTAACGGGCATCTTAAGGAAGAACTGTATATGATGCAGCCGAAGGGTTTTGTCGATCCTAAGAATGCTAACAAAGTATGCAAGCTCCAGCGATCCATTTATGGGCTGGTGCAAGCATCTCGGAGTTGGAACATTCGCTTTGATGAAATGATCAAAGTGTTTCGGTTTATGCAGACTTATGGAGAAGCCTGCGTTTACAAGAAAGTGAGTGGGAGCTCTGTAGCATTTCTCATATTATATGTAGATGACATACTTTTGATGGGAAATGATATAGAATTCTTGGACAGCATTAAGGCCTACTTGAATAAGTGTTTTTCAATGAAGGACCTTGGAGAAGCTGCTTATATATTAGGCATCAAGATCTATAGAGATAGATCGAGACGCCTCATAGGTCTTTCACAAAGCACATACCTTGATAAGATTTTGAAGAAGTTCAAAATGGATCAGTCCAAGAAGGAGTTCTTGCCTGTATTGCAAGGTGTGAGATTGAGCTCGGCTCAATGCCCGACCACGACAAAAGATAAAGAAGAGATGAGCGTCGTCCCCTATGCCTCAGCCATAGGATCTATTATGTATGCCATGCTGTGTACCAGACCTGATGTAAACCTTGCCGTAAGTTTGGTAGGAAGGTACCAAAGTAATCCCGGCAAGGAACACTGGACAGCGGTCAAGAATATCCTAAAGTACCTGAAAAGGATGAAGGACATGTTTCTCGTTTATGGAGGTGACGAAGAGCTCGTCGTAAAGGGTTACGTCGACGCTAGCTTCGACACAGATCTGGATGACTCTAAGTCACAAACCGGATACGTGTATATGTTGAATGGTGGAGCAGTAAGCTGGTGCAGCTGCAAGCAGAGCGTCGTGGCGGGATCTACATGTGAAGCGGAGTACATGGCAGCCTCGGAGGCAGCGCATGAAGCAATTTGGGTGAAGGAGTTCATCACCGACCTAGGAGTCATACCCAATGCTTCAGGGCCGATCAAACTATTCTTTGACTACACTGGAGCTATTGCCCTTGCCAAGGAGCCCAGGTTTCACAAGAAGACCAGGCACATCAAGCGTCGTTTCAACTCCATCCGTGAAAATGTTCAAGATGGAGACATAGATATTTGCAAAGTACATACGGATCTGAATGTCGCAGATCCGTTGACTAAACCTCTCTCGCAAGCAAAACATGATCAACACCAGAACTCTATGGGTGTTCGATTCATCACAATGTAACTAGATTATTGACTCTAGTGCAAGTGGGATACTGTTGGAAATATGCCCTAGAGGCAATAATAAAAGCATTATTATTATATTTCCTTGTTCATGATAATTGTCTTTTATTCATGCTATAATTGTATTATCCGAAAATTGTAATACACGTGTGAATATATAGACCATAACATGTCCCTAGTGAGCCTCTAGTTGACTAACTCGTTGGTCAATAGATAGTCATGGTTTCCTGACTATGGACATTAGATGTCATTGACAACGGGATCACATCATTAGGAGAATGATGTGATGGACAAGACCCAATCCTAAGCATAGCAGAAGATCGTGTAGTTCGTTTTGCTAGAGCTTTTTCAATGTTAAGTATCTCTTCCTTAGACCATGAGATCGTGTAACTCCCGGATACCGTAGGAGTGCTTTGGGTGTACCAAACGTCACAACATAACTGGGTGACTATAAAGGTGCACTACAGGTATCTCCGAAAGTGTCTGTTGGGTTGACACGGATCGAGACTGGGATTTGTCACGCCGTATGACGGAGAGGTATCTCTGGGCCCACTCGGTAATGCATCATCATAATGAGCTCAAAGTTACCAAGTGTTTGGTCACGGGATCATGCATTACGGTACGAGTAAAGTGACTTGCCGGTAACGAGACTGAACGAGGTATTGGGATACCGACGATCGAGTCTTGGGCTTGTAACGTACCGCTTGACAAAGGGAATAGTATACGGGGTTGCTTGAATCCTCGACATCGTGGTTCATCCGATGACTTCATCGAGGAGCATGTGGGAGCCAACATGGGTATCCAGATCCCGCTGTTGGTTATTGACCTGAGAGCTGTCTCGGTCATGTCTGCGTGTCTCCCGAACCCGTAGGGTCCACACACTTAAGGTTCGGTGACGCTAGGGTTATTAGGAAGACTTGTATGTGATTACCGAATGTTGTTCGGAGTCCCGGATGAGATCCCGGACATCACGAGGAGTTCCGGAATGGTCCGGAGGTAAAGATTTATATATGGGAAGTTGTCATACTGACACTGGAAGGTTTCCGGGGCATATCGGTATTGTACCGGGGCCACCGGAAGGGTTCCGGGGGTCCACCGGGAGGGGCCACCCCTCCCAGGGGGCCACATGGGCTGCGTGGGGCAGGAGCCAGCTCCTGGAGGGCTCGGTGCACCCCTCCCCCCTTGGGCCCATGCGCCTAGGGTTTTGGGGGGAACCCTAGAGGGGGCGCCCCCTTGCTTGGGGGGCAAGTCCCCCCTCCCAGGCCGCCGCCCCCCCTCTAGATCCCATCTAGAGGGGCCGGCCCCCCTTGCCCCTTTCCCCTGTAAATAGAGGGGTGAGGGGAGGGCTGATCACCTAAGCCAAGGCGCAGCCCCTCCCCTCCCCAACACCTCTCCTCCTCCGTACGTGCTTGGCGAAGCCCTGTCGGAGTACTGCTACACCAACAACACCACGCCGTCGTGCTGCCGTTGGAGCTGTCTTCCTCAACCTCTCCTTCCTCCTTGCTGGATCAAGACGGAGGAGACATCGTCCGTACCATACGTGTGTTGAACGCGGAGGTGCTGTCCGTTCAACACTTGGTCATCGGTGATCTGAATCACGGCGAGTACGACTCCATCATCACCATCCCCTTGAACGCTTCCGCACTCGATCTACAAGTGGCATGTAGATGCAAACTCACTCCCTTGACTCGTTGCTTAGATGAACTCATAGATGGATCTTGGTGAAACCGTAGGAAAATTTTTAATTTTCTGCAACATTCCCCAACAGATAAATCGCGCGTCAGAGAAGTGCTTTTGTTAAGGGTGACCGACACGTGGCATCCACCCTAATGGAACACCGATAACCCGTTAACAGCCTCGACCAATGGGGATTTTCCACATGTAAAATCATCATTGGCTGGAGGAGACACGTGTCAGGTCCGCACTAGCATAGGTGTCACTCATCCAATGGGCGAGACGCGCCTATGATATGTTGACACGTGGACCGGCCCATAAAGTTTAAATGGCCGGCCCAACTAAAGGCCCACAAGATTTTGCCGACCATAATGGGCCGGCCTAGGTAAAGGCCCACGAGATTTTGTGGGCCATAATGGGCTGGCCCAGCTAACGGCCAACAAGATTTCGCGGGCCATAATGGGCCGGCCCAGGTAAAGGCCCACAAGATTTTTGTTTGCCATAATGGGCCGGCTCGGCTAAAGGCCCATGAGATTCTTGCGGATCATAATGGGCCGGCTCGGCTAAAGGCCCATGAGATTTCAGCGACATTAACGTGCCAGCCCAGCTGTAGGCCCACAAGAATTTGAGGGCCCTAGTAGGCCGGCCCATTAACTGGCTGCCATGTTTTGGGCCAAATGCCGGCCCATATTTGATCTAGTCCATTAATGGCCTGCCACGTTCCGGGCCTAATAGTGGCCCATATGAGATCTGGCCCGTTAATAGCCTACCACATTCTGGGCCAAATTACGGCCCAGATCAGGTACGACCCTCTAAGAGGCTATGGGCTCAATTATGGCCCATATCAGATTCGACCCGTCAATTGAACACTATGCTTCTAGGCCCACTTGCTAGAGGCCCACTTAGTAATTCGGCCTGACATTAGTATTGGCCTCTTAAGGACCCGTTTAATATTTTGGCCCTATATTAATTTCAGCCTGTTAAATGCCCGTCATATAGTTGGGCCTAACTACGGCCCGGTTTGCATTCGGCCTGCTCGCAGCCGATACCTGATTGGGCCAAACAAGGACCGAGACAATTTTGGCCTGTTAAAAGCCCGTGATTTGATTCGCACAATCATGGGTCAGGGTTCATTTCGGGCTGCTGCCGGCCCGTTAGCTGTTCGGCACGTTTCAGGCCCAACCTACATCGTGATTGCATGACGGCCCGATTATGTACCGTAATTTTACGGTTTGGCCGGTTTACTCCGAAGAAACTAAAATAACTGCAGCATCGTGAATAAGAAAAAACCTAGACTATACAATAAAGAAATTACAGCATATTACATCCACTAGGCATCAAAGTTCGCCACTATGATAATAAAGCACAAGCAGACAGCAGATTACATACACTGGGCATCAAAGATCGCCACCAGTGCAAATAAACACGCTGACAAAATAATATACAAAACCGACCACACTTCAATAGAGTTCAAGAAAGGTTAGCCCTGCTGGGCAGCTGCAGCGCAAGCAGCTGAGCAAGATGATGAGACTGCGCTTGTTCAACACTTAAATCTTCCTCACTCTGAAAGATAAACAAGCAGACAGATGACAGGTTTTGCACATAAAAGTATCAGTGCTGAAAATTCATCACATTTCTTACTAGCGAATAAAGTGACACAGTTTAAAATTACATTAACACAATATGGTATTGTTCAGGTCAAGACATGGCAGGAAATGACATTGTGAAGGAGTTGGCAGCTTCACGACACCACTGGATTACAGACCAGGAACTCATAAGTATCAATGGTTAGTGTGCCGTCAATTTATCCCATTTCAGATTGGCAAATAAAGAGACAGTTTAAATAATACTCCCTCCGTCGGGAATTACTTATCATCAAAATGGATGTGTCTAGAACTAAAATACATCTAGATACATCCATTTCAATGACAAGTATTTTCGAACGGAGGGAGTAGTAGAATGATATGGCATTCTTCATAGTTAAGACATTGCAGAATATGACATTGTGCTATAGTGGGTAGGTTCACTACACCACTGGATTACGGATGAAGAACAGAAGTATACATGCAGTGCAAAAGAAGATCACTTGCTTTGTATACTTTAATTTACATGTTATGAATAAGGAACTTGGTTGTACAACTGAAAACTTAAATTGAGAAAGGACAAACTTTTGTTTATGTACTACTCCCTCCGTTCTAATATAGATGACCCAACTTTATACTAACTTCAGTACATAATTGGGTCATCTATTTTGGAATGGAGAGAGTACATAATAAACGTTAAACATGCAATTTGATGAAAACACCAAAAATAAACAGCTGTTGCAGTCATGCCTAACCAAATATATACAACAAAGTTTGAAGGCTTGAGATGGACAAACTTACATTATTGGTGAAGACAGGCTCTATAAAGGCCTTGTCCATGCTGATGGGGGGGGGGGCAATTCAAGAAGTTTACCACAGAATCTTCTTCATAAGCATTGCCTTTATTCTATATTTTGTTAAGAGTAAATATAGATGTGATAATATAGAAAAAATGGAGAATATTTAAGATAAGATGAAGAGTGATGCTACATAACCAAGTAGCTATAAATGTAAGTGCAGCGATACAGGCAAAAGGTACAACCAAGAGCAATGCACAGCTAAACTTCTTCAGTACCAACCTTATGGTAAGAGTAAATATAGATCTGATGTGTAGAAAATGGAGGGCAAAGGAAAATAAGCTGCAGAGTGATGGTACATGAACAACTACCTGTCATTATAAGTACACTGATAAAGGACAACATGTACTTACAAGAACAATGCAGAGCTAAAAAACATTGGCATTGGATACTGAAGAATTTGGAGCGAACAATTGATAAGCAAGCTATCATGCATACTGCTGTCACATAATGAACCAGGTATTTATGCAAGTACAATGATACATGACAACATGTACTAACAAGAGCAAAGCAGCGGGCAGCATATTTGCGATATCCTGTCGTTCTTTTCAAACCGGAATTCTTCTTGGAGCAGATTTCTTGCAAACAAGATCCGTAAGGCACATGCGGAAAAGTAGAAGTTCAAATTGTCATGTGATTTCATAGACAGTACCTCATCCTGGGAACGAGACCAGTGCATAACAATGTTTTTCCATTCAATGTCTTCTAAATTTAGCACAGGAGACTTCACCGGAAATTCGTTTATAGATTTGCCACCAAAGTGTGATTTCCTCAGGTAACACCGATACTGCTGCAATGCTTCCTTAAAAAGCACAAGCAAGCTTTCCTCGTCATGTCTATCCAGATTGACCCTCACCTAGTTACAACAATGTAATGTAAATCATTGATGTGTTCAATCAGCAGAAAATAGGAAAATAATAACCATGAATAATAGCACTTACACGTAAGTTGGACAGGAAGATGTGAAAATGGTGTTTGTCTTCACAATAATCTTCCCATGATGGGAATATATGCATGTAGTCCCTAACAACATTGAAAGCATTGTCTTTTAAACTGGGAATAAATGGAATGGGGTTCCAATCTGCAGGAATTGGCCGTTTCCGCAGTTGGGATAGGTCTTCGGCCGGTGGACTTGTTGTACTTTTTGCTGTAGTAGGATTTTTCTGTGGTACAGCTGGTGCTATGGCAAATGAAATCGGTATACCTTTTGCTGGAGTGCAGGTCCTGTGTGGTGGGGCTAGTGGTGTGGCTAGTGAAGTATGGGTACAGTCTGTTGGAGTCGGTCCTACATTTTGTGTCACAGCTCTATCGAACATGGTAAAGAAGAGCAAGCAGATTTTGGATAATAAAATGTTGGTTGCGCAGTGCCCACACATGATGAACCAGAGTGCATTAAGAATGCAACTCCCAGTTGTCTCTCGACCATTTCAGGTGGTTGGATGAAGATCCTACGTCTCCTAACCCTTCTTCTTCCTCGTCTGTGATTCTTCCCATACAGAACACCGCACGGGCCGCCGGCCGGACCACCGGCCCCCACCGCCTGTGTTCCTCCGCCACCCCCACCCCCACCCGCGTCGAGTTTTCTTCGTTCGGTGAGGCCCCACAACCACCTGAGCCTCTTGGATCGCACCGGCGAACTCCGGCGAGCTCTGAAAAATTGACTGACCCAATTTTGAAATTTAGTCTACTGTGATTTAACTAGTGTAGAATATAAAGGGGGAAAACCATAAGCATTGGGAGTATAGTGTTGAGCGTGCCATGGCGGATCTGGAGGTGCAAACCGGACAAAGGCAACTTTGCAACCAAGATAAGAAATCAGAGTAAAGCAGTGGCAATCTATTTTCTTGCTGCGATAAATAAGTTGAGCAGATGCGAAAGAGTACTGCCTCTGGTGCGGCGCCGTGTACGCATCTGGTGAGAATTTGACGGTGTTGCGGTAGCGATGGCTGTCGGCAGCGTGGAGGCAGATCTAGGAGGGTAGATGGTGGCCACGGGGCGCGGTGGATGAGACGGTCGTAGGAGCGGTGCCGGCAAGGTGGACGACGGCAGGGATGAAGCGATAGGACGGGATGCAAGGATCCCGGTCCGAAGGCGTGGATGAGAGAGGTCGATCTCTTGTAATGGACGGTGGCATCGGGGTATCAGCTCCGGCATGGTGGAGGAGGACGGCGGTGGATGGGGTGGCGGACGGCGGCGGACGGAGGAGGGTGGGGTGGAGAGGGTGTTTTGGCACCCAAGGAGTACGAATGGGGAAAAGGGAGGTACAAAGGAAGGGGGAAACATGTAGTCAGGGAGCGCTTGTCTCAAATGCGAGGAAATTTAAAAACTTATCCCCCGTTTCAAATTTCTACTACGTACATCACAACAACATTACTCGGTTGGGGATAGGACGGTAATCTCGCATACACCGAATATTTGCCGACGAGAGTTTGTTTTTGGCGCCCATCATGTATGAATAAGAATCGGGGAGGGAGTCGATTTTGGCCGAGGGCACACTGTGTTTTGGCGCCCACCGTGTATGAATCCGGGTGAGAGGCGGTTACGTCATGTTTGGGTGAAATTACAAACCTGCCCCTATCGAAACCTATAGAAATCCAGCAGATAGGCTTTGCGCGGCAGGGATAGGTAGTAGTGATTTCCATCTCACAGATTTTGGTTTCGGGCGGTTACTGCGACTTTCCCCGCTTCGTTCAAATTTTGCACAGTGCACGTTTACCATGCCAACTCAATTCGAATCCCGTTTGTATTCTACTATTTTTTCGGGCGGGATCCATTTTCAATTGGAATTACATTCTATATACATCATTTTTTTACATATATACTTTCAGTAATATCTAGATATTAAATAACATAGATGTGCGTGAATTCATATGAGTATGCATGTTTGATAGATCAATTTTGGTTCGAGTATGGATTACATGTATCATCATCTCGAATTCAAATATTTGAATCCCTTTTTGGTTCACTCCTTTAACGTCCATCTCTCTCGCATGCATGCTCCTTCAGGTAGCCATCACTCTCTTTTCTCCAGCTCACCCGCACGCTCACTTCATGTTTCTCCTATCCTCGCAAACATGGTCTCTCGACATCTCCCTAGAGAAGTGTCACACTCTCCCTATCATTATACATTACACGGTTTTCATTATCTCTCATGTCTCTACTGTTCTCTGGTATCACTCGGTACCTAAGCTTTCTTTTTCACCGCCACACACACAGTCTCCCCTCGTCTTTCACTTTGTCTTTCTCTGTATGGGATTCTCTCACACACCCTATATGTCTATACATATGACTCATACCACTAAAATTACTCTCTCTCTCTCTCTCTCTCTATCTCTCTCTCTCTCTCTCTCCTATAGACACAACATTTGTTGCAGTCTCCTTTTCGTCTCCATCCCAGACTGACACCGATCAGACAACCCCGACTATCGTATCCTCTCTCTCTCTCTCAGACACACACACACACACACACACAACTCCTGCTTCCACCGCCCTTCCCGACTACCGTCTCTCTCTCACACACAAAACTCTCGCTTTCGCAACCCGACTCGTATTTCTCTCACAAGCATTTATCGACTAGCTAGCCTCTAGATAGGTTTATACACCCACACACTCATGCTTCCACCATCGCATACATGTCTATCTCTCGCTCCTTGCATCTATGTAGATTTTTCTTCCCTTCTTGAGACACGCCCTCTCGATCGTGCACACACACACTATCGCCTCATTTTAAGCTGATACCTATCGCACACACACTACTTGTGTCTTTGTCACACATGCACTCCGTCCTCGTCCACTCTCCCTCTCTCTCACACACACATGGGCTTTTTGCAACAACTAGCAAGATGCCATGCGTTGCACGGAACATCAAGATGCATTTGTATGAGTAGTTTATCTTGTGGGGGAAAAGGATGAATGAGGGAAGACCTTATTTGCAAACATGGAGAGGGGTGTGGGTATCTTTTTGCAAAATTCCCATAGTTTCCTTCCTATCCGTCAGATATAGATTGGACGGCCTATATTGCAGGATGGCAGGCACACGATCATCACCGACAATGCTTTCTATAAGAGTAGGGATAAAAAATAGAGTTGGTGATGATGGTGGGCCTGCCATCCTGCAATGTAGGTCGTTCGATTTATATCTGACGGATAGGAAGGAAAATATGGCATTTTACCCACACTCTTCACCACATTTTGAGATAAGGCCATCCCTCGTTCATCCTTTTCTCCCACAAGATTTTGATGTTCCATGCAACGCACGTGCATCTTGCTAGTAAGAGTAGAAATTAGACATATACCACTTCTCGAATCTTGAAACCAACAACATGCCTCCCTTATCTCATCAAAACCGCCAAAGGAACATATTTTGAGTGAAACATAACATATTTTTAGTGATATACGTATTTCAAAGCTAGGCTTTTTTTTCTATCAAATCGGTGAATATGTATTAATCTACTTTGATCGTGTGGCAACGCATTGGCACATTGCTAGTAGTTATTATAATTTTTTGGACACCAGACAAACGATGGAGTACATATACGAAGAGAAGAGGCACACGCACGTAGTCGGCCTCTCGCTGTCTCGCACACATGAGTTTTACGTAAAGGCGACGTTAACAAATAAACCATAAAACCCTAGGTGCATGATTGCTGCATTCGCGGGTACCGGGTACGTGGTGGAGCACCTTTGTAGGAGTTGATGGTCGGGACCACAGGTGAACGACTTGGAGCGCGGTGGCTCGCCAGTTGCCACAGACCGAGTAGCCATGTTTAAAATATCGTTTTTTAGCGGGGTTAAGAGTTCTGATTTTAAATGGCACGTTATAAGTATAAGTAGTTTTTAGAACGATTGGTATGGAGCAAAAATGGAATTCATAGTACTACGTACCTCCTTGGCGTATGGTTGTATGGTTTTATGTTATGACATGTTGAACCTGGTAGTTCTAGGGCAAATACTATGGTTTAGATTTAGATGCTTGTTTTCAGTAATCGAAAGGGGAAACCCTTCTTTGATTAAAAAAACTACTACCTCCATTCTAGTTTACTAGTCCCCATCATACTTTGGGTCAAAGTTTGTCCATGAATTTTACTTGTAAAATGTGAATGGAAAACGAGATTTTGTTATACCCAAACAAAAAAGGACTGGAGGGAGTGATTGCTCTGACATGGACGCGACCTCTCATAGCGCAGGCATTGAACCGGCGCGCCGGCCAAGCGGGTCGCACTCGCTGCAGGCCCGGTTGAGCACGCCTCCTCGCCGCGTGCAACCAGCTTAAGACTGCCCCGCCTGCCTTCATTGAATCCACGCGTGTGCTGGCAACACGTCCTTCCGCAAGCTAGCAGGCATTTTAGAACACAAAAAATGACTAAAATATAATTAATTTATGCATGGTCTTAAGTTGTTGTGCTCGCACTGGTAGTAGGAACTAGTAGAGGTTTTTCTTTATTTATAACTCTCCTCACATTTTTTTTGCTTTGGAGTGAATCATGGTTTTGGACATTATGTATGAATGTGTTGATATCTGTGAACATGAGTTTGATGTGGAAGTTGGACTTGGAATGTTGGGCTTGCGCGTGAACTATACCATGTCCAATGCTTCGTCTGCTATTGTTTGGAAAGTAATTGCTATTATTACATGACCCAAAAAAACATTTTGTGCCACATCAGTAGATGCACACACATCACAACAGGCATGCTGACTAGATAAACATCTGAACCTAGCTATTATGAAGGAAATTTTGTATTGACAACGGTTTTAGATAGCAGGAGACGCCTAGCCTGCTCTGCCTTTGCTAGCTTATTTCTGGCTTCTTCCATCTCTTCTTTGGCTTGGGTGAAGAGAGCATCTGATTGCTCTTTTCGCTTCTTCAGGAACTCAGCTACATTCTCAAGGGCAGCTGCACGCTTTCTTTCAGCCTTTACTACTGCCACGAGGACACGAACAACTGACGACTCCACCTGGCTTGTGTGTAAACCAGCATCATCTGGGAATTTGCACCTTGTGTCTAATCCAGCATCATTAGGGAACTGGCACCTTGTGTGTAATCCAGCCTCATTTTGGAAACATGATCTCGAGGTTGACCATACTTCCCTCCTCGCAGGAACTGCATCCTTACATCAAGTTACTTCTTTTTTAGATCAATACTCAGAGAAACCTAGATCCATTTAGTAGAAGCCAGATAAACAGAACTCGGAGAAGTGAATTTAAAAGGAAAAGAAATATAGAAACAGACTACACGGTGAGAACACCCACTTCCTACATCAAGTTAAAAACGGAAGCATTAGGACGATTAAGACTCTTCTTATTACACATCGAAGAACACCACGCTTAAGAGAAACAGAAACTACAGCATATACACATCGAAGAACATGAGGCTAAACGAAAGTAATTGAAAGGGTGTTACTTACCAAAGCTCGTTACAGGTTCGGTGCAGCTCCTCTTTAACTTGCCACGCTCCTTGAAGATGTCCCGAATATCCCGTGTTTGGTCTTCATTGCTCCTCTGCATGTTCACACTCGTGGTTTCAAAATCTCAACATGGCAAGAAAAATAGTACTAGTAATACTCGCGCATCTTGTGGGCAACATTAAAGCACTCGTCTGCCATGTTAGAGCATCTCCAACAGAATCGCAACGCGCGGCACTTTAAAAAAGCGTTTACATTGCTGAGATCAAGAAGTAGATACTAGAGAGTAGAGGATAGTTCTCAGCATAGATAGATACAAAAAAGATAATTCAACTACTCGTCGTTGTTCGACTGCTCCTCGGTGATGTCCTCCTCCGACGTCTGACTGTAGGCGTGAAGATACCGATCGTCGTCGGATTCCCAGGGCAACGCTGGTCCTAGCCTCATGTTGAATTGAGCGTCCGCTTTTCGCCTACGCTTGTCTTCGCGATAGGCGGCTCGCTCCGCCCTCCTCTTATCCCTCTTCGCCCTCCTTTGCATGTAGAACTCACGCTCGTTGATGATATCCTGCGGGAATTGCTGGCGCCACAGCGCAATGGCTTCCTCGTCCATCTCGGCGATGCCGAGACAGTGCTCCCTCCTCCAGTTGTCGCGACGATCCTCGTCGGTGCGAAGCCGCGGCAGAGGCACGAGCTCCTGCGCCCGCTCCCGCGTTGGCACGTTGGGGAAGTTCAATGTTCTATGAGGCCACCGGAGGCACCACGCCTCCATGTCGTACGCGCGGGCGGCCTTGGTGGCGGTGTCTAAATTGCCGAGGCCGAGGCGCATCCCGCGGAACCAGATCTCGGTGGAGAAGTCACTGGAGGGGCGCGCGCGGACGCCGCGGTATCCCCAAGTTTCTCGGCGACGCGGCGGCATGGTGGCACGGCGGCGGCGAGGCGAAAAGGAGCGGGGAGAGAGTGGTGGCGAGGCACAGAGTGGTGGTGAGGCACAGAGCGGTGGGAGGGCATTGAATTTTATAAAGCGCACCGGACACCGCGCGCCAAAACTAGCGCACGCCCGGACGCTTTTTCCTGCGTGCGCATGATCCTTTCCCGACGTCTCTACTATCTCTACTCTCTTCTCTACAGTTATATTTTATTAATATTTAATATTTAATATTTATCTCTACTTCCTTTACTGTCTACTTTTTTTTCTCTATACTTTTTTTCTTGCAATATAGGCCGTCCGATTTATATCTGACAGATAGGAAGGAAACAAATGGGAATTTTGCAAAAAGATACCCATTCCCCTCTCCAGATTTGCAAATAAGGCCTTCCCTCGTTCATCCTTTTATCCCACAAGATAAACTACTCATACAAATGCATCTTGATGCATGCAACACATGGGCATCTTGCTAGTTCTAAAAACCTTTCCATCATTTGCCACACTGCTGGTTGCCGATGAAAAACCTACCCAAGCACAGCGCGATACAGGAGCGACGCACAATTACAAGCTGATATTCTGTTGGGCAATGGAGGCTATAACCAATTACTTTTACGGGAAAAATAGCACCCAGGAAAAGTGAAGGGTAGGTATGAACAAAATTGGAACTGCACATGTACTGCTAAGTGATTCAATACACACATTACCAATCGAGGAGGAGAACAATGGTCGCGGCGGCCTCTGTGAGTCATGGTCGGCAATGGGAGTCAGTTCATTGTCCACGACGGTGGTACTTCTGCGCTTGGCTTCGGCTTCCGGGAAGCAGATCCGAGATCGTGGAAGACGATGCCGGGGAAGAGGCTCCCTCTACGACGACGACAATGGACCGGCTCCAGTGCCGCGTACGAGGTCGTCGATGAGGCAGATGCGCTGCGGTGGAAAAGTGCGCCGATGTAAAGGGGAGGAGCACGAAGGTTGCGGTGCCGTGGAGAAGTCTATTTTGCGGTGGGGATAGAAAATGGGGAGTATTCAGGTGTACTACTCTGGGAGCCGGGGTGGGGCTGGCTGGGTAGGGTGAACCTGAAGTTACGAAAATAGCCCCCTACCAAGCGTCGTACGTAGGCCTGTTCCGAAGGCTATGATGGTAACTTCCTACTGCTCGAATCAGGGTCGTGGGAGATTTTCCCGCCGATCTCAAAATTTTGTGACACTAGACTCCCCATGTGGCGTGTTGAGTAATTCAGCTAAGCAACTAGCGAGTAGTAGTAGTAAACTCTGCATATTAGGTTTGACCGAAGTCAAACTTCCTAAAGTTTGACCAAGTTTATATAAAAATATAAACATTTACCATAACAAATATGTATGATGTGGAAGTACATTCAATAATGAATCTAATGGTATTTATTTGTTATTGTATATGTTAATATTTTTTGTTATAAGCTTTCTGAGAGTTTACAAAACTTGACTTTGACCAATGCTAATACGCGGACTTAAATAAAAATGGAGGGAGTACACATTTGTTTTCTTAGTTTGTAGTGAACTAATCATTTGTTGAAATTGTGAAATAAATATATTAGGCTATTGACTTCGAATGTAATGGTCTATACAATTCAATAGTTACAATCATTGTCGAATCCCAAGATGTATACAAGGTCTATAGAACTTCACAACATGCTCAAAATCACATAATCCCAGTCAAATGAGAATCTAAATGCATTTAATAGTTATTACTTTGTAGGATGCAACGAAAACAACCAAAACTCTACATCATCCATTATAGAAGCAACATTTTGACATATCCCATTGTGTGAATGAAACGTGCAGAGAGAGCTTTTGAAGATGGAGCAGATAGGGCAGGAAAGATTGTATGTATGTGGACGAGAGAGTAGGAGACAAACCTAACGAGACACACAATCACACAGAGAGAGAGAGAAAGAGAGAGGAAGAAGTTAGGTCTGTGACAAGGATGGAGACATGTAATATACGTGATTCTGTATATGTGGAAGGAGAAGAGGCAACATGTTTGACGAGAGAGCTGGAAAAACATGGACGAGAGGGGAAGGATCTCATGGGTTGAGGGTTTGACAATTTTGTGCGGGGGAGAGAGGGATTGGTAATTTTGTGCAAGAGAGAGAGAGGGTGGGGGGAGGAGTCCGTCAGCCGTCGTCACATCACCTTGCTTCCAAATGACCCCGCATTCTCTAGCGCGGTGTGGTCGCCGTCTTCGATCTGCTCGATGCCATCTTTGAAGATTGAGGTCTTGTGCATGTTGGGGTGCAAAGAAGCACAAGCGAGAGTGGTCGCCATATAACCTTGGATGGGGATGAATTGTGTGCTCGGGGGAGTGTGTGTGTGTGTTGTGCTGCGTGCGTGCGTGTGCGTGAGTGTGTGTGTGTGTGTGCGCGCGCGCGCGCACGTGTGTGTGTGTGTCAGATATTGAGCGATAACAAACCTAAGGAGAGAAATGGGTATTCACGAAGAGATTGCGCGGGCCTTGAGGTGGGCAGGGGCCGAGTGAGGGTGTTAAAATGTGCGCGTTGATGCATATGTTGCATGCGATCGTGCGAGGGACGGACGAATAGAGAGAGATGGTTGTTGTGTTACGGATGCTCCTCTCTCTCTCCCTCTCTCTCTCTCTCTATCTCTCTCTCTCACACACACACAAGTAAACTAGAAGACCTTTCTCTCATGTATACACAACGTATCGGCATCTGTCTATGTCTCACTCATGCATGATCGTTTGCACATTCACACCTCTCTATGTCTGTATCACACGCACACCGTCTCCACATTGCCCTTCCACCACAACACACATATGGACACATACACACATTCTCTCTCAGTCGCACACACAAAATAAGTATTTAAAAAATAGGGCGCACCTAAAACGTCCAAATCCAAATAAACACAAACTGGAGCTAAATTCAAATATATGAAAATATTGCAGCGTCAAGAACTTTCCCAGGAAAAAAAAGTTGAGTCATATTCGAGGATTTTTTTCACACACACAAAAAGGTTCGGTGGATGTCCTTCGAGCGCGACACGGTGACGCACCGTTCGATCGACCGCGCGGCCGCGGTTCACGCGCTTGCACAGGATTCCGTATCGTGGCTGTGGTACTAACTTCAAAAAAATAAATAATAAAAGCGCTGCCTAAGTCTAATGTTTACGCGTACTAGTACGGTTTTCTTTTAAGTTTGAACAACCTCATATAAAACTAAAGTAAGCTCCCATACGCGCACTCATCAATATGCCGCCGCCGCCATTGCGCATGCTGGCGCCCGCCTGCTCCGGCCAACAATTTCTCGCCCATCATCGCCGTGTCACCGCCATGTCTGTGCCATGAAGCTGAAGGCTCGCCCGCTCACGTCGTCTGCAGTCCCTCCTCGCTATGCCGCCGCGCTGCCAAGCACGTGAGTAGCTGGTGGAGCCGCGTCTATGCACGCAGCGTATAAAGAGGAGGACGAGCACGTGCTCCAGCACGCCGGCGAGGAGGAAGTAGCGTGTCATTGTCGTCTCCGCCCGTGCAGAGGAGGCGCGCATGGTGGTTGTGGCGGCGGAAGCCGGTCGCACGCGCGTCGAGCCCGCAAACCGGGTGCGAACACGGAATCTACCTTCGAGACCTTGAACGCCACGTGGATCCTGCAATCTGAAGGAGCAATTTTGGTCAGTGAACTCATGTGAGCCGTTTGATGCAACATGGATGGCTAGAAGATCTTCTTCCACCTCTTCTGCCGTCTTCTTCCTTCGCTCCGTCAAACTTCTTTTACAAATCGACTGACCCAAATTATACTACTAGTACGAACATATTAAGTACAGTGGGAACACGAAGGTACGAGCAGTAGTACCAACTGCAAGAAGAACAGTAGTAAGACATAGTACTAGTACTACTCTACATACTAAACAGTTCAAATAACAAGAAAGAACATAAACATAGTTCTGCTGGGGCCTCAGCACAACACACCCTTGAAAATAAACTAAGGAACTTGTCAGCTTGACACTGCAGTAGAACCAGCATCAGCGACGACACTACCACCTACTCAGTGTCCGAGTCCATGTCCTTGACTTCGTCCTCGTCCCTCTTACTCTTCCTCTTCGCCGAAACTTCTTTGCTTGAATCGGACACTGGACTCTGCTTCTTCATCCAACCCATGTAGATATTTAAACAAAGGTAGGCATCCATTGCTGCGTACAGGATGTGATCTTCATCTAATGTCTTCGACTCCCATGCATGATGAAACTCGTGATGAGGTTTCTTCAGTTTAGCGTACGAAGGATCAATCATGGCCGCTGCCAGGGTCAGCATTGAAGCTTGAGAGGAGGACACCACGCTTGCCTTCTGGAGATCGAAGGGCTGGCCTACAACGAGACCTATCCGACGCATGACTTCTTTGTCGTTCTTAAAGCCTACAGTAACGAATTTCACTCTTTTGTCCTTGAGGAAGTTCTTAAAATCCCGGCACTCAATGTCCGCATGGCATATGTGGTAGACCAAGCAAACGTTATGTACGCAAACCTGGATCACGGTGGGCTTCTTCCTCTCTTCGTCCTTTAGATCCTTCTCTCGTCCCATGACTGTGGTGTACTCAACATCTAGCCTAGCGCCCACTCATCCGTTGAACTATTGAACATGCGTAGGAATTGAGCAAGCCATGCTTTCACCATCGCGGATCCACGTGTGTAGATGACGATGAACTGATCGCCGGTGATGGCTCTAACCTGGTACTTAGCGGCGACCATGGAGATTTGGGAGGCCATGGATTTTGGAGGAGGGTTAGGAGAAGTTGAACTGTTTTACCCCGGAAAAACTGGGAGCGAACTAATGTGAAAGGACGGGACGACTGGGAGCGAACTGTTGTGAGGTAGAAGATGGGGACGAGTAGGGTGTGCGAACGGCATGGGGTTGCTAGATGTCATGTCTACTAGACCCATATCGTAGGCCTGACGGTATAGCTTCTGCCTGTTCGCACGCCATGCCGGCACGTGGATGTAACTTCACTTAATTCCGTCAACCGTCGCGCCTCCCACGAACTTCGCCTCCCTCATGCGGTCGCGCCCTTCGAGACTTCGACCGGCTAAAAAGTGAGCAAAATTCTTTTGCCTACTCCGCATGCACGATACTCCCTCTAGTCCTTTTTACTCCCGTCAACCGTTTGCAAAGTGTTTGACCAAATATATACTTTTTTTAAACACCACCTTATATTAATTAACTAGCCACACCAATACACTCATTCGATACAATATTCACCACAGAGGGCGGTATGTTATTTACAAGAATACCATCTAATCTATTGTCAAAGCTATACTTTGCGATTAAGTGTGCCACCTTATTGGACGAACGGCTAATCTTTGACAATTGAAGATTGTTGATCAACTTCGAGATGCTCAACGCTTTCATCTTCAGGTCACGCATAGCAGACCTGTCATAATCCCCCGATGCAAGAGACGCTACCACAAAAGAGCAATCAGTCTCTAAAATTACAGGATTATGAAGAGAAATACCTATGTAGAGACTGGTAATTCAAGCCCTAAGCTCCGCTTCCTCCATGCTTTGATAGGCATCAATGAAATCCCACGACCAAATTTATACTAAAAATATCAATATCTACAATACTGATTATAATGAGTATAAGAACTATGTTTTATAATGAGTGTAAAAATATTGATTTGACATTGTGAATGTTGATACTCCCTCCGTCTAGGTGAGTAAGTCATCTTAGGCTGTGCATCGTGACCAAGGAGGAGGGGAAACGAGAGACATTAATGTTTATTTGCTAATTAAATAGTATTGCATGCAATGAACTAACCACTGCATGTCATGTTTGATAGTCTCAGGTCATTAAAAGCATGCACACCCTCATCTCTTATTGGTTGATATGTCAAGAAAAAAGAAACGAGGTAGAATTTAATGCATCGTGCCTACGTGTTTTGGGATTATTTGGTTTTCTTAAGATGACTTACACACCTAGCTATTAGAGTACCACTACCTCCCTTCTAGTTTAAAGGGCTCGACTCAAAAATTTCACCTACTCTTAGCAAGATAGTAGAGGCGGTGGAATAGTTTTTGAAGTCTGCGAAAGTACTCAAATAATGATGTCGTTCTTCACAAAAAAAATGTGTTTACCAATGCAAGCATGAACACTAGTTAGTCTAATCTCCCTCTCTTCTTTAATTCTTTGCCACATCAGCATGTTTGCTATTCCCGTGTACCAGCTAAGATACCACCATGATGGCCAGCCTTAATCATTGCATGCAATAATTTAGTGCACCTTGAAATATGAACATTTGTGGGGCGTGTATGTTTTTAATGACTTGAGACTATACCTAGCCTGGCATGCAAGATGACTTATTATGCACCATTCCCCATACCTGTAGGAAGCCCGTTCGTCTCCAAATCTTTTCCTCTCCATGTGTGGAAACAATATGCCTGCCAAACTCTCCTTCTCCCTCCGGCGGTCCCACCACTCCACCCCGTGTGAAAAAATCTGTATGCAAGACTCTCCTCCCCCCACGCTCGTCCAATCTGTTGTGACCAGCAATATTTCCACCCCTTCGCTCCCCCGTAATTTACTCCAACAAATATGCCCAAGTAGCTTTTACTTAACTTCAGGTGCATTGGGTCACTGACATAAGGGCCCAGCAGTGTACTGGCCCACATGTCAGTGACGCAATTGGACCTGCAGTTAAGTCAGTGCAGCTCAGTCCATATCTTACGTAGGTGTGCCATTGCTAGCTATAAATACTGTGCCTCCCACAACATCACTATCTCCTCCCCCTCACGTTCACGTTCATCGCTATCTCCTCCCCCTCCCTCTCACGTCGACCACCATGGCATCTCCCCTCCCAAGCCCTAGGAGCCCCTCGCTGCACCGCGCGGACGGTCACGCGTCGCCTTTCCGTTCCTCGCCGCCAATAGTCGAGGAGGACGCGTCGGCGTTCCGCTCCTCGCCGCTACGCGATGCGTCGCTGTTCCGTTCCTCGCCGCCACTAGTCGAGGAGGACGTGTCGGCGTTTCTCTCCTCGCCGCGATGCGACGCGTCGCTGTTCCATTCCTCGTTGCCACTAGTCGAGGAAGAGGCGTCGGTGTTCCGCTTCTCGCCGCGACGCGTCGAGGTGGATGCGTCGGTGTTCTCAATCTCGCCGGCACGCGCGTCGGAGGAAGCGTCGGCTCCCTGCTACAAGGAGAATGCCGCGCCGCCCACCGAGCCCCCCATCCTTGAGGAGCTTTGGAAAGAAATGGATGTCGCCTTGTGGGAGGCTTTGCCTCCAGCAAAGCACGCCAAAATAGAGGCGGAGAGGAAGGCCGAGGAATAGAAGCGCACCGCGCAACAAGATTTCTGGGAGATCTATGTCGCATCCGAGAGAGTCAAGCAATTGGTTCTTTGGCAGAAGGCTCGTGCGAGGGCCATGAGGGTGGCGGAGGACACCCGTGCCGACGCCCTGAGTGCAGTCGGGCCCAAGCGCCTCATCTACGCTTGGCGGTATGTGGACCGGGTGCACGCTTCCAGCCAGGAGGAGTACCTGTTGGCGCCGGATCACCACACCGGTGAGATCGCGATCGCCCGCCAGCAAGCCGCCAATCATCACCTCGCGAGTTGCGAGGCTAAGGAAGAGGCGTTGTATCAGCACGCTGGGAAATGGCCATGCACCAGGGCACTCGTGGCGCGCCGCAAGCACTCCTGCGAGCGCCGTGGCTTTTAGGAGGAGTATAATTTTTGTTTCGTAAGGTGATCTCATTAGTTTTGGGATGCAAATGATAAATCCCGAACGTTCAGGAATTTTTAGTGTCCTTAATTAAGTATGTAAAAGGGAAAGTTTGGAAACATTGTGTATTATTACGCATTTTGCAAGTACGTGCATATAGCACAAACTTTACTATATACTATCGGACTACACGTATCTCTCGATATATGCTTGCAGACTGTGCTACTCCCTCCATCCAGGTCAATAAGTCATCTTTGGTTGTGCACGGTGACCAAGAAGGAGGGAAGACTTGTACACCTAGACGGAGGGAGTACTACTATTACTTATGTACGTGCAAATGCACGTTTAAACATTACGATGCAGTTTTTGTAAAAGTGGAAAAACAACACTAATCAAGCTTGTGAAACGATTCAATGCAAAACAAATGCAAAAATGCTCGTTTGATTGTTTACTTTTAGCTTCCTTCTCTGTGGTTATTTCTCTGTGCACCATGACCAAGGAGGAGGAGAAAACGAGAAACGTTAATGTTTATTTGCTAATTAATAGTATTGCATGCAATGAACTAACCATTGCATGTCGTGTTTGATATCTCAAGTCATTAAAAGCATGCACACTCTTTATCTCTTATTGGTTGATATGTCAAGGAACAAGAAACGAGGTAGAAGTTAATGCACCGCACCTAAGTGTTTTCGGATTATTTGGTTTTCGTAAGATGACTTACACACCAAGATGCATCGTTCCTATGTGTTTTGAGTAACATTTTATCAGTTAAATCTTTGGTCAAAATTTAGCACAAATTACAATGGTGAAGAATAAACCAGGATGGAGTAGTAGTTTAGAAGCCCAAATAAATGAGTGAGACGCCTTATTGTTACACTCCACTATGACTAGTCTTGTGGGAAAAGCTGGGGAAGCCGGCAAAAGAACTGTCCCTAGGAGTAGTAGCTAGGGATCGAGCGTGGGAGATGAACCGGAGAAAGTAAATGCAGAGAGATGAAATGCAAAAAAGACGAACGTATGTGATGGTTGCTTGTCCGTTTATTTTACCAGGGTATTTATTACTGGGAGTGGTTGGGTTTTGTGATATAGTAGTAAGGTGCCCGTGCATTGCACCGAAGAGTGAAATGCATTGATCGGGGAGTTGTTTATTTTTACAAAGGATGTAGGGGTCATCTCATGTGTAACGGGTATCGATAGGTTTCTTCGGATATTATTTCATCTCTAGAGCTCACAAACATCCGGGTGAAATAGATAAAAAGGTATCTTTTGCAAACAAAAGCGTTCAACTGTTCAACCTGCATCCAAAACTTGTGAAGAAATAACACTTATTGTGCTTTGCAAGAAATGATATTTAAGAATTAGTTTTTGAGTATTGATTGTTATACATGTTGGCTACAGATGACATGGCACTTTCTTATAGTCAAGAGTTAGCTATACTATTAAGTAATATTAACCATGCCCTTATACACCTAGACGGAGGGATTAAATCAGGATGACTTGCAAGGGCGCAGAGGAGATGTAAGAAATGGTTCATCGTAAGTCTTTCACCAGTACTGTAGTAAAAATTCATACATGGAAGATTCTAGACTAAACCATAAACGAATACACTTTTATTCATGTGCGATACTCCAATAGAGCAAGATCCTGCATGGAAGTCTCCACATGCTTAGACAGCGGATTACATTGAGCGAAGACTAATGATCAACATTTAACTTGATAATGCGTATGTCCACGTGAACCTCCTTGGAGTCCCCGTGCATCGCGTCGGCGGGTAAATGATGCCATGGGTTTTCCAAGTCCACATTGGCGGGATGGTCCCAGCTGCCCAAAGTCCAATTTAGTTCGATGAGGCCGGTGTCGCCGCCCACATGACCCGGAGGGGTAGTAACAATGACCACGCACCCGTACATCGGCCTCGTGTCAGTGTCAGCGTCAGCGACATCGCCCCTGACACACACTACAGAGACGGGGCGGCGGCCTGCACGGGCCTCGCCGGTGCCCACGATCAAGAGGAAGACGCTGCCGTCCTCCTCCGAGACTACCAGGCGGCGGTGATCCTCCAGCGACTCCAGCATGGTGAACGGGTAGCACGTGTCGTACTTGATGTTCTCCGCCAAGGTCCAGTAGTGACCGCTGCACGCATCCGTGAGGTGATGCACCATGTCCGCCGGCGAGCCCCAAAACGGCATCGGGCACTCATAGTAGTAGACGAAGGGCTCCTTGGAGGCATCGACCAGGTCGTCCATGAAACGGGAGTGGCTGTAGGGGACGTTGCGCCAGTTGAATAGATGAGCAAGTTAATACGACATTTAATCCCAATAAGCACAAAATAAATCATGACAGCTATAACAGAGATGAAACTAATCATGTGGACTAGCATAGTAGTAGGATACAGAGTAGAGACATGAATTCTACCACGATTTCGAACAGGAAGGACAGAAGCACATACGGTGCAACGGGAGCAGCACCGTTGGCATTGAGGTTGTCGCCCATGTCATTGAGGAAGAGGTTGCCGAGGTCGGGGAAGAAGCCGTCGTCGATGAAGTCGTGGCAGCCAGCAGTCGCGAGAGTGCGCTCCCCAAATTTGAACAGCGCCCGCCGAATGTAGCGCAGGATGGAGTGGCTGTAGGGGACGTTGCGGCCGCCGAATGGAGCGCAGGAGTAGTACACGAAGCAGTAGATGGTGTCCTTACTAGTACTCCCTAGTCTCTATCTATCTATATCTACTCTTATCTAATCTTATAGAAAACCGAGTTGGTGATGATGGTATGCCTGCCATCTTGTAATATAGACCGTCCGATCTATATCTGATGGATAGAAAGCCAACTATGAAAATTTTACAAAAGATACCCGCACCTCTCTCCACATTTACATATAAGGCCTTGCCTCGTTCATCCTTATCTCCCACAACCTTGTGCTCCTCCCTATGTCTCTATCTCTACTACTCTTCTTTGTTTTTATAAGAAATCGAATAGTGATGCACCATCCGCTCCACGCCCGGCTGAACACGCCTCCATCATCACCAACTGAGTCTTTTATAGGAGTAGGAGTAGAGAAAAAACACGAGTTGTTGATGATGGTGTGCCGTGCAATGCACGGGCATCTTGCTATTTTTTTGCATATAAGTCCAAACACCACATAGACACGGTCTTTGAGCACGGTTCGTAGTCGTTCCACGCTCGGGCATTAAAGTTTGTAACTATTTTAGATTAGAATATACTACTCCTCCGGTGCTAGTAGTAGAGCAGAGTCCTACTCTACTACTCTACTCAAGCAAGTTAGGGCATAGTATTGTAGTAGGTACTTTAGGGAGTACCAGTACTGTGATCACTCAAGCAAGTTGTCTGCCATCGACATGACCCTACGCTGCTGGTATGTGTCTCGTAAGTCAAGCGGCATGCTGTAGTCATCATCACCTGTCCACTTCCCGCATCACATATTTGCTTCTCCATCTTTGTCCGCACATAATCTCATCCAAGCTTCCATCCCCGCTAAGGCGACTCCCACCCTCGTCAGAAACCCAAGCACTAACAATGGCAGAACCGAGCAGCGTCCGCTGAAAGAGTGGCTGGAATTCGCTCCCCACAGAGGTAATCAAGCTCATTGTTTCGCGTGTGGACAATCTCAGTACCATGCCGCTCGCCGCGTGCTCGTCGGGGTTGTACCGTTTACTCAAAGCCCTCAGGCCGGAGCTTTTTAAGCCAGCTCCTTGCTTGCTGATGCCGCCTGATCTTCAGAAACGGCATCTCACGCAGCATAACGATCGTAGGGTGGCGACCATCAACCCCCTTCACTGCGATCCGATCCCCATCAGCCTCAGCTACATTAACGGTATGTACTGGGTCGGCATGAACACGTCTTGGATGGTGCTCGTCGATGGTCGCAACAGCTGGATGCTCGTGGAGGTCTACACCCGGCGATTGACCCCCCTTCCTTCGATTAACACTGCACTGCTTTGGCACCACGGCCCAGAATACTCAGAATCTTACAGTAGCCAACATGATACCAAGTTTGATTTGCTCAAGGTTGTAATCTACCAAGTGCCCACAAGATCTGGGAATTATAAAGATTTCAGGCTAATTGCGTTCTTCAACCGTGGTCTCGTCCATCTGACAGGTCACTGCGGTAAGTGGATAAATCTGCACGTCCATCGCAGGATCATACATCCTCCATGGTTCTCTGATGCCATTGAACACAAGGGCTTCATTTACGCTGTCGACTCCTTCTATGGTTGGACGTATTGCTGGCCTACTCCTTCTATGTTACTTTCCTATGATATCATGATGGCTTGCTTATATTACTATCAACATTTACTGAAAAAATATTCATGCTCATAATATGTTGTTCTTAAGATTGACTAAATCAAGAGCCCTTTTTTATTTGACTCCAACTTGATATGATGTTGTAGGCCGCCTGGTGTCCCTACCCTTCCTAATCCCAGAACCTTTCAAAGAAAAGCGGCATGGCAGTTGCAGGTGGTTCATGGCTCGATCAGACGACGGCGAAAGATTGATGATCGTTCGCACGTACCGGACATGTTGTTTCATGGAATACAATCATAGTCACTGCAAGGTCTTTGAGCAGGATCCCAGCTTCTCTGAGCCTTCAGGAATTTTTGACTGGAGGCTGGTAAGTAGCCTTGGCACACGCTCTCTGTTTGTCGGACTGAATTATCCGATTAACCAGGAGATAACCGATGGCAAGGATCACGATGGCAGCGCGGTTTCGTTCATCAGGCAAACCTGTGTGTACACAGCATACCATGCGTCTCTGCATGCACCATACCCTGATATGTGCCGCCACGCTCTGGAGCCCAAAATAGGAGAGAGGGTCGCAAGTATCAGACTTCGACCCGCTGGCTGGAGTTTCCCCTGTCACGCACCCATCTGGTTCAAGCCGTCAGCCAATCTCCACAGCTTAATAAATAGTAACGTCTAACTGAGCGAGTTAGTTAGATGTGTACACTTGGTGTAGTAGGATCTTTATTTAGTTTGATGCATACACTTGTTCTTTTTTGGTAGCCCTTTTGTAATGATGGCTGATGTTTGGTTTGGAAGAGAGAGCTGCGTCTTCACTCTTCTGGCCTGCTTACTGCTTCTGTTGCACCCCTAGCCCTGGTTCCTGCTGCTGTTGTTTTCAATGTACAATCAGTAGTATATTTCGTCTGTTGGTTGAATATAAATGTGTTGTTAGAACGACAAACACAATGTTTTGGAAGTCGTTGCACAGTTCGATCCTTTAGTGCCCCGTACCGTACGTAGCTCATACTATTTTTCGTACGGAAAACATTTTCCACTTGTTGATAACATGCAACCCACTGATGAAGGCCCAACAGAGAAGCCCATAATTAACTAGAAGGGACGCTCTCACATGAATCCGGCCCAGGTACATGCTCATGGTCCCCTAAACATAAATAAGTAAGTAAATAAATAAAGCTAAATGCTCATGCACCAGTTCTTTGGGAAAATAGGTAGCCCAGTATTTCTTTTAGAAGAATACTCAAGCTAGGCCTATTTGTTTTCTCCGAATTACCGGGCTGCAAATCTTTCAAGACGAGCAAATGGGATATTAGTTTTTTTTTTGAATTTTGTTCTTCACTGATATCTTATACGTATTTCATTGGATTTAACATGACATAGTACTAACTTATTTTTAAATTTATTTTAGTATGACTATTAATTTTTGGATTAAGAATATTTCGTTCCGCAGCAAAAATTCCCCACATATTTAGTTAATTTTTTGACCCTGGTACCGACCAGAAAATGACCGGCAATTCTAAAAATGGAAAACGGGCTGCAATAAATTCCATATGAATTATAAAATGAGTAAAAGTTATAAAAATAATAGCATATGGGCTGTACACGCCACAGATTTCGAGGCTGACTTGTTTACGCAAGGCTTTGTCAGTGAACACACGATTCTAGCCGTCGTGCTTCTTCAATCTCTGATCTTCCTGCTCCAGCCGCCTAAACTAGTGTCGGCGGGACTGCCTGCTCCCTCCTCTTGTGGCCCGCTGTGATGCCGCACAGGCTTCCCCGGCCCACCCTACTCCCTCCGCTGGCCTGGCCGCACGCAATCAACTGCCTCCTTATTACGCGAAAAAATGATTCCTCCCACTGACATCTGGGGCGCACCGGTTGGGAGGCTGACCTATGGGCCTACGATGTTGATGCGTATGTAGGGCTTGTCAACTTAGTCAACAAACGATTGTAGCAGCAGTAACCGTTGGATTTGAATCGAACAGTCCTGCTGCTTCTTCAATCGCTGCTCTTCTTGCACCAGCTGCCCAAACCAGCGCCGGGGAGACCGCCTGCTCCTGCCTCCAATGGCCGGCTGTGCTACCATTGAGGCCTCATCGCCCCCTACTACTCCCACCGCTAGCCAGGCCCTGCGGCGACGGCAGCCTCACACTGCAGCCAAACTAGTGAACCCTGGTACTCCTCTCCGCGTGGGCATCCACTGCCGCGTCTTCCCCGGCTCCGAGTCGTCCCCTTCCTAGGCCTTGCCGTCGTCCACCACCTTGGTGCTCCCGGTGCGGCGTGGTCAATGTGGTCAACGACATTCCATCGGGAGAGTACTGTACGTGTAGAGGCTGACAGCTGGGTCCACGGCCATAGCCCAGTTTTTTTGTGATTTGCCAAGTAAGTCGCTTTGTCAGGCCTGTTGGGCTGCAAATCTTTCAAGACGAGGAGAGCTTTCATTCGGCTGGCCGAGAAAATGGCCCATCTGTAATGAGAAATGGGTTGTACATTTTTAAAACACATCAAACCGGCAGTTAGTTTCAAATATCTCTTTTTTCATTTCGAGATTTCAAATTACATTAATTTTTATGCGTGGAGCATTTGTTGGATTTTATATTGATATACATTTGTTTTGAAAATCAGTTTGAATGTGAGTCAAAATTTCGGGATTAAAAACAGTTCGGACCGCACCGAAATATGCAAAATTTCGTATAAGTTTTTAACCGTGGCCACAATATGGGTTCTAATGCTAACAAAAAGAATATGGGCTCCAAAAAAACCTTAAGAATTAGCAAATGGGCTGTAAATTATTAAAAATAATGGCAGATGGGCTGTATGCTATTTTCCACAGATTTGAGGCTTTCCTAAAAAAAGGTTGACGTACAAGCAGTGACTGTTGGATGGCCATCCAACGGCCGTCGTGCTTCTTCAATCTCTAATCTTCCTGCTCCAGCCGCTCAAACAAGCGCCGGCGGGACTGCTTGCTCCCTCCTCCCCGTGGCCGGCTCTGATAGCTCGGACCCACCAGTTATATCTTCGTACGCAAGGAAGTGCCTCCTTATTACGCACAAAAAAAATGAATACTCCCCCTGTTAGCTGGGACCCAGTATAGTGGCAGGCTGACTTGTGGGCCTACTAAGTTGACGGGGACGGAGGGCTTTGTCAACTTAGACAATATGCACGATTCTAGCTCCAGTGACCGTATGATGTCCATCCAACGGCTGTAGTGCTTCTTCAACCTCTGGGTCTTCTTGCTCCAGCCGCCCAAACCAGCGTCGGTCGTGCCTCGTGCTCCTGCCTCCCGTGGCCGGCTGCGATGCGGCGGAGGCATCACCGCCTCCTACTACTCCCACCGCTGGCCAGGCCATCCCTCTACTCACCCACACCCCCTGTTATTCTGTGGTGACGGCAGCCTCACACCGCAGCGAACCAGTGAACCCTCGTACTCCTCTACGCGTGGGCATCCACTGCCGCGTCTTCCCTGGCTCCGCATCGTCCCCTTCCTAGGCCTCGCCGTCGTCCACCACCCTGGTGCTCTCGGCGCGGCGTGGTCAACATGGTCAAGGAACGGCTTCCATCGGACGTGGACTGTACACGGAGAGGCTGACAGCTGGGTCCACGGCCGCAGCAAGGAAGTGCCTCCTTATTACGCGCAAAATAATTATTCCTCCACCCTACAGCGGGGACCCACCGGACGGGCCACCATATTTAGCAAAAAAATGTTTCCCCCCTGACTGCTGGGACCCACCAGCTACACCTTCGCACGCAAGGAAGTGCGTCCGGGCAAAAAAAACGATTCGCCCCCCAGACTGCTGGGACCCAGCAGCTACATCTTCGCACACAAGGAAGTGCGTCCGGGCAAAAAAAAACGATTCGCCCCCCTGACTGCTGGGACCCACCAGCTGCGTCTTCGCACACAAAGGAAGTGCGTCCGGGCAAAAAAAACGATTCGCCCCTCTGACTGCTGGGACCCACCAGCTACATTTTCGCACGCAAGGAACTGGCTGACAGTAGGGACCCACCTGGTCGAAGCGTCCATAGCGTTGTCATTCTGGTCGCGAACTTGTATGTACATATATACTGGTCGATGTAGAGGCGCGCACGTGTCGTAGTAGAGGCGCATACGTGTCGTAGTAGAGGCGCGCACATAGCATGTACACGTACATATAGCGGCCAGGGTGCAAGAAAGAAAATACGGCCACGTATGTGTACATACGGGCGGGGGCTCGAACGCCTAGTCAAGCATACGTACGGCAAGGGCTCGTGTTCATGGGGAGCCAACGGAATGCATCATGTTCATGGGGAGGCAACGGAATGCGTCGTGTTCATGGGGAGGAAACGGAATGCGTCGTGTTCATGGGGAGGCAACGGGATGCGTCGTGTTCATCGGGAGGCAACGGAACGCGTGGGAGGCAACTGGCTTGGACGGAACAGGCGATGGAAACGAGGCCTGGCGTACCGCAGAACGGAGAAAATAGACCTCCTATAGTCGAAACGGGGTTCCTATTGATCAGGAGGGGTGTGGTGTACCGCAAAACGGACGAAACAGACCTCCTACGGTCGAAACGGGGGTCCTGTTAATCGGGAGTGGTGTGGCGTACCGCAAAATGGACGAAATGGACTTGTGTTGGAGCGCTACGGTTGAAACGGGGGTCCTGTTCATCGGGAGGGGTGTGGCGTACCACAAAACGGA
>NC_041387.1:557165811-557175004 GCF_002162155.2 Triticum dicoccoides
AGAGGCAGCGTCGATCGGCTTCAGTTAGCAGCAGTAGCGAAGGAATCGCTCCATCGGGTTCAATTAACAGCCATCGATCGATCACTCGGGTTCACTAACGCTTAGCTGCAGTGCAATCGCTTGGGTTCAGTTAGAGCCCAACGCCTCGCTCGGCTTCAGTTAGAGCCGACGCCTCGCACACACACGTGTATTTACGAGAGAAACGCGCATCGCTCCGCCCCCGACCTCCCACCGTATCTGGCAACTCCCTAAAATTTTCCTCCCCCTTGCTTCTACCATGGTTTTTTCCGTCATGGACGGCCCAAAGAATATCATGCAGCTGCGTCTCCGGCCCGCCCAGGACGAAAAGCCCATTTTTTGTCATGATTTTTTGTCATAGAAGTAGGAGCCCACCACATCTATGATCATACCAGGTTTTGTCACAATTATCGTCATAGAAGTGTCATATGTATGACAGAAAAAAAATTCGTTCAGCCGAAAATGTCACGGATGTGTCTTTTTTTTTAGTGACAAGTCCCATCCAACACCAATTTTCTTGGAGTCCGTGCTACAACCATCTCTTCTCCCTCCTGTTTTCTCAGCCATCGCGGTGGGCGGGGTGGGGTTTTTCCGATAGTCGGTTTGCTCAACTACGGTCCCACTTGTAAGTGAGGCCCTCTTTGATTAGCAGGATTTTCAAAACGCTGGAATAGGGAAAATACAAGATTTGAGTGGCATGTCCACTCGAATCCTATAGGATTAGCCTAGAGTGTTTGATGCTACAGGAAAAACAAAGGAATTGAAAAAAGAGGTTGGAGTGGATGCTAGATTTCCAATGAAATGTAGTACACTTGATTCCATAGAAAAAATCCTATAGGATTCAATCTTGTGAATCAAACGACAAATGTAGGAAAAAATCCTAAGGATTCTAACCCTCCAAAAGTCCCATGGAATTCCTTTGAATCAAAGGAGCCCTGAAAATGCAACACCGCACACATTCCCACTTGAGCGGCGTGCCGGACCAACCGTGTGGGGGTGCGACGCGAACACGGCGGGCTTTTCCTTTTGAACTCGTAACTTGTAAATTTTGGTTCTGCTCCATGGCGCGATCGATAGATAGAAAATTA
The DNA here is from genome assembly GCF_002162155.2 of Triticum dicoccoides. Taxonomy (NCBI): domain Eukaryota; kingdom Viridiplantae; phylum Streptophyta; class Magnoliopsida; order Poales; family Poaceae; genus Triticum; species Triticum dicoccoides. The sequence goes on from NC_041387.1 coordinate 557,166,918, forward strand.
CGATTTTTCCTAGAGTAATGAGAAGTTTGGTTCTGGCGTCGTTCATGCATGGAGTATGTACGAAAATTATGAAGTTGATGCGAAAGGTAAAATAATTACTGTAGTATCATATACTACTACATGGATTTGACGGAAAGATAAAATAACATACGGATCCATCAACGACATCCTCACGCCCTAGTGCGCCGGGTCACCAACCGACGTGTGAGGAGCAGCGGCGTTGGCGGCGAGCTCAACGTGCTTCTGAACAGTGCCGTCCAAGGTTGCCCTGCGGTCCAAGAAGGCCAGCGTCCTATCGTCCTCCTCTTGCATGTAGTAGTCATTGTGGACGATTTGAACGTAGACGTGGGTGATTATTTTGATGGTGTCTTGCTGCGCCAGGCGCTGCGCGGCGAGCGCGACCTCGAGGTGGATATTCTCCGGCGCGACGGCGGGCAGTCGCAGGGCCACTAGTGCGTCGAAGAGGTTGTCACCATAGTGGCCGTTGAGGGTGCGGGCATCGCAGAGCCTGGGCGCGTCGGCTGGAGGCTTACGTCAAAGTCATTCGCAAGCTTCTTGACGATGGTGAACTTGTCGAGGAAACCGACGAGGACCTCGTCGAACAAGGAGACAAAGCTTTTGTCCAAGCGGCCCCTCGCCCTGGCGGCCTCAAGCAATACTACCCGGAGACGTTCCTTGGTGCCGGGCCGCAGGCCAGCGTCGTGGACCATCTGGCACAGCCGGCTGATGCTCGCGTTCATCGCCTCCATGGGTCTAGCTTAGCTTCTAGTCAACTGATCTTGCGATTCGAGTGATCACTCTTGCCCTTGGTTAGCATGCGTAGGTGCGTAGGATTTCATACTACTCCTAGGCCCTCTATTGCACCTGCCTTTGGCTGTATGATAGGTGGGCCAGCCGCCCCCTGGGCCCACGTGTCATTCACCCAAAGGCAGTTGTCGTGAGTCAATGAAGCTGCGTCCCCCTCCATGCCGGTGCAGTATAGTCATCTCACCGGAGAACGGACCTCTAGTTGGGACCAAACAAAAGAAGTTTGATGTTTACTGGTTTATTGGTCCCCTTTGCATTTTGCGCCAAGTTTTGGCCTTTGATTTAACTAATAAAATGTTAATTCATGTAAACAAAAATGTTGTGTAACATTACAACCAACCTAAGTCACATTACGAAAACCAAATAAACCCAAAACACTTAGGCATGATGCATTAACTCCTTCCTTGTTTCTTATTTCATGAAATATCAACCAATGAGATATGTGGGTCGTGCATGCTTTCAATGACTTGAGACTACCAAACATGACATGCAGTGTTTAGTTCATTGCATGTAATCCTATTAGTACTCTAGTTAGCAAAAAAACATTAAGTTCTCTCGCCGATAGGAATAAAACACCATGTATTTATTTACAGAGGGAGTAGTACATTTTTTGTGACATGTATTACTAGATATTGCTAGTGAAATACTAAAATCTAGATGGACGTGGTAGTACTCCTAAATCCAGACGGTGGTGCTACTAGTAATATTAGTATTACTACCAATGTAGTAGTAGGAGTACTAGCACTGTACTACCCATTGGTCAAATTATTATGTGCTGCTCCTCACAGTGAAGTGACAAGACCTTGCACCGGAGAGACACCTGAGTATAGGCGCCGTGTTCGGCATACCATAGTCAGCCTCACCGTCTGCAGTCACTATCATCATGGTTGTAGAGCTAGCCTGCTTACAACTAGCCCTGTTCGACATAATTTCCCGTGCGTAGATGCCCGTGCATTGCACGAAACACCAAGATTGGGGGTGGATGGCTCCGGCAGCGGCCATCGCGCCAGATTTTTCAATGGCCTTCTAGATGTGGTGGGGAGGAGATAAGGCTGATTGTGAGATACAAGGAGTTGTTTGTAAATAAGGAACAAGTGCGGGCATCTTTTTGCAAAAATGGAGAAGCTTGGTTTGTATGCGTCCGATCTAGATCCGACGGCTATTGGTGAAAGATGGGAGGCACAACATCATCACCAACTTAGGACCTGTTTGATTCGCAGGATTTTGAAAACGTAGGAATAGGACACGGCAATATTACAAGTTTCAAACTGATATTACAAATGTTAGGACTAATGCTGCACCTACAAAGAGGGAATTGATAGGAAGTTTACGTAAGAACTTTCATTACTTTAGGTGGATGCAACATTATCGTACAAACTAAAATCCACCGCCCTGACAAGTCACTAATGGGAAAATAAGTTTTCGAGTCTCTAGCCACTTGATGTTTCAAAAACAAATTCAGCTTCTGTGGAGACTTTGTCATTTAGGCTTAGACGCTTGCGGTGATCAGCACGCCATTCATTGTTGCGCCAGAGAACGCCAAACCTCATTACCTTGAGCACACTTGCCTCTAGAACAAAGAACCTGGCCAATTTAATCTCAGATGTGCTGGCTTGGTAGTCGATCAAATCAATTTCTGTAAGCTGGAGATCAAGGCATTCGATGAGATTGTTATAGTGCAACACATTTTTCACTTTCGGGTCTTTTTTTATCTGCAAAAGAAGAGAACATATTAGAGAAGTTGGCTGCATAAGATTGCCGTGTCATCAAGAGGTACCAATATCATTCGCTCATACGATAGGGTTGGCTGGCTAGTATTTTTTCACTCTCTCTCTCTCTCTCTCTCTCTCTCTCTCTCTCTCTCTCTCTCTCTCTTTCTGTTTCCTCTCATTTAACTAGGAGCACGTGAAGAGCTTGGGCATTTGTTGCCTTCCACTATGTGGCTGATGCCATATTTCACAAAAGTATGCCACATAATACGCATCGATGTCAAATCAAAAGATTTTGGCACCGCTCTCGTGATGTGAGAGAGTTGGCACCGCTGTGCACACAGACCCACATGTATAAACAAATCAATCAAACCAACTACACCAGCCTCTCACTCTCAAGTGTTTTTTATTGCCTCAGTCCTCTCTCTCTCCCACGCAGTGTTTTTTCATTGCTTGAGTTAATTTGGCATCGGAGCAAAGTAGGTGATCCAGATTGGGGCACCAGGTGAGCAATGGAAGGGCAATGATGCCAAATGCATCACAAGTGAATTTGGCACATGTTTTGGCCTACATAGCCCACTTTTGTACTCCCTCCGTCCCAAAATTCTTGTCTTAAATTTGTCTAAATACAGATGTATCTAGTTACATTTTAGTGTTAGATACATCCATATCTAAACAAATGTAATACAAGAATTTTGGGACGGAGGGACTACTACCTCGTATTTAGTATAAAATTTTGACCATAGATTTACCTAAGAAAATGCCAATGCATGTCACTAAAAATTACACCATTTGAAATTATGTTCAAATACGAATCCAACGATATAGTTCTTAGTGACATGCATTAACATTTTGTCAGTTAAATCTATGGTCAAATTTTGATACTACAAAATTGGAAGAGTAAACCAGGACGGAGGTAGTACTTGCTCTTAGGGTAACCATAGAGTTACTGGAGTAGTCTAAGTTACTTTCCACTATGACTAGCCTAGGCTACTATAGTAGTACAGCATAAAAACGATGCAGGTGATCACGTGAGAAAAAATACTAAAAACATTTCTTTCGGTGCAATGTGTAGATGCACTTTTGAACACTACACTTGTCATTGTAATTTGGGAAAATTACGAAAAAATTGAGCTACGTTGTGATTACTATTTACTTATAGGAAAGAAGTTTCACCTCGATGAGTAGCTTCTCCATGCACGGAAAGCATGTAAGGAATCCAACAACTTGATCCAGATTGGGGCCGATAGATTTTAGTGCTAAGATCTTCACTGTGCGCATGGACTGGGTCAAGCTTGTGGGAATCATTTTCTGGAAGACGGTCGTAAATACATCAAGAAGAAATTTAAAAATATGAATTTCAAGAAGACAGAGAAGAAGATGATGCTGTACCTCAATGATTACGGATCTAATAAAGAGTTCGTAGAATTTGGCAGACGAGTACACAAACGCTATCAATTTCGGCGCGTAAATAACCCTGATTATTGTTGGATCTTCTAGATCCGATACAAGCAATCTCTCAAGGAAAGGCGCATTCTCAATGACCATAACGTGGAACAGTTGGAGTGATCTCTTCCCAATTGATGTCTTGTTACGGGGCCAGCAAGACACATAAATCCATCGGAGATTCGTCGAGGCGATGTGGAGGCTAATGAACCCGTGGATCTGCTCAAGACGAAGGTACTCGAGCACAGTACAACTGCGGAGCAGGTGCTCCATAGCCTTCTTCGAGATGACAACGTTGAAGAGGTCGAGCTGCTTGAGTTGAGGGAGAAGAAGGGCGGGCGCGACATTAATCTGGGGAAGATAGCAGGAGCTGAAGCTGGCGTGGCGCAGCGTTGGCGTGAGGCGGAGCGCGGACGGCGGCAGAGAGCAACATCATCCAGCTTCAAAGCTGAGCTCCTCGAGCCGACCTAGGGCGGGGGATAAGAACCACTCGTCAAACTTGGGTTGGACCTTGTAGTTGGTACTGAACATGCGAATGTCAAGGCGTCTGACTGGCCCAGGGTTCGATGAAAGGATCTTGGAGACTGCGGCCATGCGCTTGCAATCCCCATCGCAGAGGAAGGTGTCGATGGTGAGGTTGAGGGGGCCACAGCCCCAGAGGGGGCGCCACCGCCAGGAGAGCAGGGCGGTCCGCACGGTAGATTTGGTGGGGAGGAGGCCGATGATGACGAGCAACATGCCGTCGGGGAGGCTGCTGATGAAGTCCAGGCTCGCCGGATGCGGTCTTGGCTCGAGCCGCCTCCGCTTGTTGACTGCCTGGCCGTCCATCTCAACCGGCGGCGACGCCGGTGTACACGTGTACTGGTGTGTGTTGTGTGTTGGGTGTGCGAGAGTGCGTCCGTCTGTGCATGCCGCCGCGGTGTGGTGAATTGTGCGCGAGTGCGTCCTTCACGCGCAAGAAGTTTGTCCTCAATGCGCCCTCAATTTACTAGCGTGCGGGGTGCTACCTCGAGTGGTTTCAACTTTTTTTACTTCACCGCATGTCAGATGGGCCTCTAGTTTACTTATTTTCACCCACTGCCACATGGGCCAGCACACCAAGATACAGAACATGAGCTGACAAGGCAGCATGTGGATTTGTTGTCCGGTCAACTAAACAATATACGGAGCTATACGCTGACACAGTGAGCATATAATCCGTCGGTATAGAGAGCTCAAGTGAGAGGGGAGGCCCGTGAGAGATAGCAGAGAGAGAGAGAGAGAAAGAGCTACTCCCTCCGTTCGATAATGTAGTTCCAACATTTTTTTAAGTCAAACTTTTGAGACTTTGACTAAGTTTATATAGAAATTACTTATATCTACAATACCAAAGATAAATGATAGTATGAAGTAAGTATATGTTGTGATGAATCTAATGATCGTTCCACATGTAAATGTTTTTCTCCACGTATACCTGGTCAAACTTTTCTGAGGTTCGACTTTTCAAAACTTCCATATGCTTATGGACGTGACAGAGTCCCTAACGAGAGAGAGAGAGAGAGAGAAGTTTGTGTGCGTCTGTGAAAGAGACATGGACAACACACGATAAAAGTAGAGAAAAAGCGTGCGTGTCTTATGCAAACATATCACACATGCATCTTCGACAACGGAGGCAAGGTGAGGAGATAGTGTGTGGTTGTTTGGAACTGAGAGAGCAAGACCCCTAGCACGTGGCCAAGAGGGGTCTGATAAACAAGGGAGAGAGGTCAAGAGAGACATACGGAGAAAATGCAGACATGGGGAGGAGAGAGTGTATGTTTGTCATAGAGAGATCCCCTGGAGATCATGATGGGGCTACATGGGTGGGAGATCGAGTGACAAGGTGTGTGCGCGATAGAAGATGCCCCGAGAGATGTCTAGATAGATGTATGGATGGAAGGAGACAATACATGTGTTCCTGATGGCTAGTAAGAGATAATCATACTTAGGGGGGGAGTTCTTGCGCCTATGGCCCTGTTTGGATACTCTAATTCAGTTAGAGGTTAGAGTTAGATTCTAACCCTGAACTAACCCTGAACTAACTCTAAATAAAGAGGTGTTTGGATGTCAGGGTTAGATGGAGCGCGGATACGGCGAGGCACCTTCACGTGCGGTGCGAGAGGGAGGGAGGGAGAGGACGAGAAGCTTCGAGGAAGTGGGGAGGGATCTGCTGCGGGGAGAGCGAGAGAAAAAAGTGTTTATTAGTGGTCCCGAGAAGAACTAACCCAAATAAGCACCTCTTGGATGGGTTAGTTTTTTTGGATGGGTTAGATGCATCTAACCCAAACTAACCCTCCTGTTTGGATCTTTTTGGGTTAGTTGACACCAAACTAACCCAAACTAGCTCTAACCCATGGATCCAAACAGATCCTATGATGGAGTGAGGGATTATGGTACTTAGGGGAGTGCGCGTCACATGGAGAGAGAACAAGGGCGAAGAGTGTTGGATGGGTCTATATGTATAGCGCGAGCGAGACATGTGTATGCATGTGTGAACCAGGGAGATATAAGGCCAGTTTGGCTTGCGTCCAGAGCATCTTTTGCGTGGCCTGGGGTTGTGGCTGGATTTCATGCATGCTTGTTTGGTTGCTACCCTGTGAAAAAGAAAGCCCGTCTGGGCTGGGTTCCCTTGCACTTTAATTAGCCTGGCCGAACTCCAGACACTACAAGTAGCCTGGCCCAAGTGACCGGTTTTGAACGCCTGGCCGTGCCTGGTCGTGCGTCCACGAGGCTAACAGCAACATGGATGGATATTAGCATTAAATAATTGATGCATGGATTGATTGATGGGACGTTGATGCTTTGTCTGGCCCAGGCATGAACCAAACGCTTCAGCACCACACAAGCCTGGCCAGGCAGAAATATTTTATATCTCACATCCACACAAGGCAGTACCGACCATCAAGGCATGAGGGTCAGGTCACGAACCAAACTGACCAATAAAGTTTGAGATAGATTGAGGAGCCTCGATAAGGCTAAGTGGTGCGTCAGATAGCTGAGAGGGGGAAAGAGATATTCCATCCGCTCAATAATGCAGTGCATGTAAATTTTTTAGAAGTCAAACTTTGGAAACTTTGATCAGGTTTACGCAAATGTTATTTATATCTACAATATCAAAGATACATCATACAAAACTACATCTCATGGTGAATCTAATGGTATATGTTTGCCGTACTAGATGTAATTCTTTTTCTCCATGTACATGGTCAAACTTTGTGATGTTTGACTTTTCAATAAATCTATATGCTATGGACGGAGGAGAGTGCCTCAGTCGAGACAGATCAAGTGCGTGTGAAGGAGAATGAGTAAGTGTGCAAAAAGAGTATGTGTGTGAAAGAGAAAGTGACAACAAACGATAAATTAGAGAGTGAGTGTGTTTTTTCGTTTCTTATGCGAACATATCACGCATGCATCTCCGAGATGGAAAAGCGAGGCGAAGAGATACACGAAGATAACTAGTGTGTGATTGTTTGCAACGGAGAGAGACACCCCTGTAGCACATGTCCAATAGAGGTCTGGCCAACAAGGAAAAAAGGTCGAGAGGGACACATGGATGGCATGGACGCATGGGGAGGGAGAGAGGATGTGTTTGTGATAGAGAGATCCCCTCGAGATTGTGAGGGGACTATATGGGTGGGAGATCGAGGTAGTGCGTGCGCGATAGAAAGATGCCCCGAGAGAAACCGAGATAGACCATGCACATGTTTGTGATGGAGACTAAGATTAGCTAGTCATATACATATAGGGGGGACTGCGTGTGCCTCCAATTGAGTGAGAGACCATCATACTTGGCTAGCTGGGAATGAGATTGTGTGTGTGTGCGTGTGAGATGGAGAGAGAACGAGGGAGAGAGATAGAGTTTTATGGGCCTATCGAGTGCGAGTGAGATATGAATGTGTAGGTGTGACCCAGGTGGATGGAGAGTTTGAGAGAGGGGGGGGAGAGCTCCGAGATGACATAGTGGTGCGTGAGAGAGTTACGGGCAAAGAGCCAAGGAATTTGTGTGCGTACGATGAGTGCACCCAAGATATCTAGCTTGGACTAGCTAGAGTATCATACATAGTGTGCGAGAGAGACCTAGAGATGGTGTATATATGCATGCGAACT
>NC_041387.1:557175249-557176330 GCF_002162155.2 Triticum dicoccoides
AGAGAGAGAGAGAGCTGGAGAGAAAGGGAGAGGGACCAACAAGGTTTTTGTGTCGGATGCGTGTGACATAATTGAAGATTGTCAGAGAGAGAGAGAAAGAGAGAGAGAGAGAGAGAGAGAGAGAGAGAGAGAGAGAACAGGAGTCCAAGAGAGGGGGAGGTCGCATTTTATGCATCAAAGACTGATATAAACCATGTTTCGATATAAACTTGCATTCAAATGTTTAAATTGGAGAACATGTTGTCTGCAATCCACACATGAACGGATATATGCGTATATCAAACAAGTTCATTAATTTGACTTTCAACATGTTCATGGAGTACTATAATACAATACAACATGCTACTCGATTGAGGTGTTCAATTTTGGATTTAGTTCAGTATTTTGACCTACTGAACGAGCTATTTCATTGAATCGAGATATTTCATTTTGGCTTTAATTCGCGTTTTTGAGTGGGTCAACTATTTGTCATATAGTAAATCGCTAGCAACGAGCATGTAAAAATATATTACTCCCGAGCATCATCTCTCCATCTAAAAAAGAAGTGGCAAGCTAATATTTCAAAAATTGATTCAAATTGACTTGGTAAGGTAGACGTGGATGCTCGTTCTCCCAAAATTTGAACAAACCGTTAAACATCCTCTCTGCTCAGTGGAATTCGCCCGAGAAAATAAATGGGAGATGCGAAATTACCATCCTATGTGGGACACGCATCAATTGGCCTGTTGTACATCGAGGGTAGGTTCGTAACTTCATCCAAGCGCGCCTTCTCCTCGGCCAAAATGACATGTGACGAATAATTCATAAACCATGGTCGGCAAAACACGCTCTCCTCGCCCGAAATAGCTCGCGCCCACTATTTCAAAACACGCTCTTCTCGCCCGAAATTGCTCGCGCCCACTATAGTTCAAAACACGCCCTCCTCGCCCGAAATCGCTCCCGCCCACTATTTGGGGAGAAGCAAAGTTACTCTACTATCCCCGACCCTCAGTACACAGACCTAAGCCGAGAAGCCTATAGGCAAGGGTAGAACTATAACTCCCCCTCACATTTCAGACAAATGCGTCCGTAAGACATGGTT
>NC_041387.1:557176501-557183769 GCF_002162155.2 Triticum dicoccoides
TACCTCGTGGGCGCCAAATCACCTTCTCCCTGGGAAGCTCCCTTCTCCCGAGTCGCAAAACCTCAGCCCCACCTCCATGGCGCCCCCCACCGCACCAATTTCACAGCCGCCTTCCTCCCTAATGCTGGAGATGCTGTCCAATTGTCGTCGTGCACTGGGTCGTGTGCCTCTTACTCCGTGCTACTAGTGCTGCCTAGACGACGGCCGCGTGAACCGTACCGGAGCCGATTCACCCCGCCGTTGTTCACGGCGCCGGAGCGGCTCCAACTTCGGATTCGTCCAGAGTCCTGGCGCTGCTTCCTCGTAGCCGTCGACCGCCGCGACATTGCTCTTTCCCTGCCACCGGTGGCCACCGCAACCGCGTCGGCCTCACCAACTCGACAGCTGGACCTGCCTACTTCACCATGCCGCCAGATAGGTCGCACCCTCATCTCAAATCACTTTATTTAGGCGTCAGTTGTCTGAATTTTTATTCTGGGCCAATCGATCCCCAATGGGAAGCAGCACCCCTCGAGGCGGCGGAGCTCCTAGGCTGCCGGTTGGCTGGTGTCTAACGTAAGGGTGCGGGGCCGCAGTTCACCGCGGAAGCAGCTCTTAGATGGCTATCTTTTAGAGTTGCGTGGGTTGAAGGTACTGTCGCCGCCGGATCGGAATGACGGGGAGTCTTTGTGGATTGGCCCGGGGGCGGTGCAACCTCGGCAGTGCGGTGGGGCGGGGAGCGGGGTTTTGGCCGGGGCCACGGACAGCGGAGGCAGGCTACTCTGCCGTTGGTCGCTGGCTCTAGTTAATCTCGAGTACAAATGATACATATTCTGTAGCTTTCATCTGTGTTCTCCCTTTAGTTTATGAGACCTGTTGGTGCTAGTTAACCCCAGTCCTACTATTTATGTCATCTCCTACAGGCACTCATTACATAAATCTAACTACTAGTTTTCTTCCATGCATGTCAGATATAATTGCACACACTGATATATCCACAAGAACCTCACGGAGAAATGTAAAGGCCAATAAACTTGATGTCAATGATACCCAATATGATGGAACATGTAAAGGCAGTTCTTCAGAAGACTTGCAGAAAGATGATGAATCCTCTTCACCCACAAGGTCCTTGCTCTAACTTGGCCTGTGATATGGCTACAACATGCATATAATGTCCTGGAGTGTATCTACTTTGTTGCAATGCCATGTGCTTAGCATGCTGATCATGCATGTAAATATATCATGCATTCCTGTTTTTCAGTACCTATTCCATTCATGATAACATGTTTTCAAATTCAAGTACTGTCATTCTACTCTATCGCAATTCCATCTGCTTAATTTGGACATCATGCTTCTGAATATCTTATGCATTGTTATTCATCAATATGTACTTCATCTACCCACCATACCATGTTTTTTTACATTGAAGTGATGTTCTAGTGCTCTGTTGCAATGTCATCTTATTTTCCCAATCATACACGTGTATGTTTCCTTAGTTATTTCTGTACGTATTCCGCTAGCATATAGTTTTACACTCAACTAGTGTTTTTTTGCTGTGTTGTCCTGTCGTATCCCTAGCTCTTATACCATACTCCCTCCGTCCGGATTACATGTTGCCGAAATGGATAAAAAAGGATGTATCTAGAACTGAAATACGCCTAGACCGATCCATTTTTTTCCGGATGGAGGGAATACATGTCAATATGTCATGTCTTTCTATTCTTTAGTACCTATTTCATCTCTTTGTTGTCGCATGTTTTATAATTAAAGCACCATTCTTCTATACAAGGCATGCAAGGGGAAGACGACTATGTTAGAATCTGAAGGGTTACAAACAAGGCCTTTGCAAAAGATCCAAACGCCAGGAGATAATAAACCAACTCCAGTTTTTATAGATACTGCTCCAGCACAAAGAAACCCAACTCCTACTGATAATAAGCAGATTCCAGTGGCCAAAGAACTAGTCCGCTCCAGTCTAGCAAAAATATGTCAACTCAATTCTAAGAAGCGTGTGCGTATCCTTGCATCATGAAATTTTATAGCATGCTGATCATATTTTCTACATGTTTCTTACCCATCTCTTTTTTAGAAAATAAGCTTAACAGATAGAAGAATATCTGCAATGGTATCGTTTATGAGGAAAGATTCTTGCAGGAATTCTCTGTGCTCCAATGTAGATGTAAGTACCTATTGTATATCACTATATTTTTACATCAGCATGTATTTTGTTAATCGGCGTGAATCCAACCTTTATCTGATCTAAATTTAGTTGTAGAAAAATGTATGATTAAAGGCCACAATGTTGATTTTTGTAACGAAAACTGCCTAGTAGTTTTGCATCCTGAGCTGCATGAGTGTACTATCTCATATCAGTGAGTTTGAATACTTTGGTTCTGCAGTTGGTTTTTCAGTGTTTTTTTTACTGTGTTGTCCTGTCGTATCCCTAGCTCTTACATCATACTACCTCCGTCCGGATTAAATGCCACAGAAATGGATAAAATTGGATGTATCTAGAACTGAAATACGCCTAGACCCATCCGTTTATTTCTGGATGGAGGAAATACATGTCAATATGTCATGCCTTTCTATTCTTCAGTACCTATTCCATCTCTGCTTTAGCATGTTTTATAACTGAATCACCATTCTTCTATATAAGGCATGCAAGGGGAAGACGACTATGTTAGAATATGAAGGGTTACAAACCAGGTCTTTGCAAAAGATCCAAACGCCAGGAAATAATAAACCAACTCCATTTTTCATAGATACTGCTCCAGCACAGAGAAACCCAACTCCCACTAATAATAAGCAGATTCCAGTGGCCAAAGAACTAGTCCGCTCCAGTCCAGCAAAAGAATGTCAACTCCATTCTAAGAAGCGTGTGCGTATCCTCGCATCATGAAATTTTATAGCATTTTGATTATATTTTCTACATGTTTCTTACCCATCTCTCTTTTAGAAAATAAGGTTAAACGATAGAAGACTTCCTTCATTGGGATCGTATTCGAGGAAAATATCTTGCGGGAATTCTCTGTGCTCCAATGCTAATGTAAGTATCTGTTGTATATCACTATATTTTTACATCAACATATATTTTGTTAATCAGCGTGAATCTAACCTTTATCTGATCTAAAATTAGTTGTAGCAAAATATTAAAGGCGCCAATGTTATTTTTTGTAAGGAAAACTGTCTGGTAGTTTTGCATACTAAGCTGCATGAATGTACTATCTCATGTCACGCACATTACTGAACTGTAGTGCTTCTCTGGTTGCCCATTCATTCATTGTGTCAATGTTGCTTTCGTTCTACCTTACCTGGCTGATGATAGCTGTGCCATATTGTGTTAATTTGGTGTAGGCTAGTTGCCCAAAGGTTCGTTGTGTCAATGTTGCTTTCCTATTATCTGACTTGGCCAGTGATAACAATGCTAGTGTGTTAATTTTGTGCAGGCTGCTGAGGATAAGAAAACAAACTCTGAAAACAGCAAGGCAACCCCATTGTTTATTTCCAGTAAATCTAGGCCATGTAATATGGAAATAACTCATGATTAATCTGTTTGGTTCCCGTCCTAATTTATGTTATGATGCAGTGATCGAGACACTCTCCACTATCAATAATACAAGCCTACCAAAATCTCCATCTTAGTCTGTTCAGTATCCTCTGTCTCGAATGCAACAGAATAAATGTATGTTTGTGAACCAATTAATGGCTGAAGCAATGACGGAAATGGTGGATGAATCAGAGGTGCAGAGTTGTGCGACAGAACAACTGATCAATGTTTTCGGAGACAGTGTAGCAAAGCAGCAAAACTTGCCCACATGCTTATGGGCTTCATCTGTGCTGAGGTTGCAGATTGTGACGTTGTAGATGGTTAGGTTCTGCTCATTTATTTGCATTGGCATCAATCTTTGATTGCCCAGTGGATATAATTTCCTGTAATATATAATGGATGTGCAACATTATTACCTTTATGTCCTACCTTTGCTTGATCGGTTTTGGTCCTGTGCATAATTGCTCGTCATAATGGGCTCAAATTATCTAAAGGCCTAAAGATATGTACGAACTTTAGTGGGCCCATTAAGTTAATGGGTCGTTACTAGGCCGAAAGTTAATGGTCGGCCCTCTTACCTCCCGGGTCGTTAACAGGCCGACATCGAAGCGGGCAACATGTGGCCCCAATTTATTTCACGGGTCGTTAACAGGCCGTTACTAAGTTTGGCCTACATATGGCCCAACTATACTGTAGGCCTTTAGCAGGCCGAAAGAGACAGGGGGCTTGTACTGGACCATGAAGACCATGGGCCGCTAAGAGGCTGAAAGTCAGGTCGTATTGTAAATGGCCCAACTGTGTTGTGGACCTTTAGCAGGCCGAAAGAGAAACCGGGCTGGTATTGGACCATGAAGGGCATGGGCCCTTAAAAGGCCAAAACTAAGGTCCGACTACAAATGGCCCAACTCATTTATGGTCCGTTAACAGGCCGAAAGGCACACAGGGCCGGGAATTGGCCCAACAATTAAATGGGTCGCTAAAAGGCCAAAACTCAGGTCCAACTACAAATGGCCCAACTGATTTATGAGCCGTCAACAGGCTGAAAGTGACACCGTGCCAGAAATTGGCCCAAGACTTAAATGGGCCGCTAAAAGTCCGAAACTCAGGTCCGACAACAAATGGCCCATCAGATTTATTTGCCGTCAACAGGCTGAAAGACACACCGGGCCGGAAATTAGCCCAACATTTAAATGGGTCGCTAAAAGGCCGAAAGATGTACATCCTGAAAATTGTCCCATCCATTAAATGGGCCGTTAACAGGACAAAATCTCATCGGGCCGATATTGAGCCCAAATATATAGCGGGCTGTTAACGGGCTCGAACTGACGATGGGCTGCAATGGTGTCAAATCTTTAACGGGCCGTTGATGGGCCGAATTGGCACATCTCGTATGGGTCGTGGGCTTAAATGGACCTGACACAAGTAGGCCTTTTATGGGCCGGCCTGCTAATTTTTACTGGGCCGGCCTTTTTCACCAGAATGGGCCACTGTTGGGCCGTGCCACGTGTCGACCTATCATAGGCACCTCCTGTCTAATGAGTGGATGACATCTGTCCCAACGGTGAGGCAACACGTGTTTCCTCCGGCCAATGATGATTTTACACGTGGAAAATCCCCATTGTTCTGGGCTGTTAATGGGTTATCGGATCCAAAACCGGACCCGATAGCTTAACGGCGTTCCGTTACGGTGGATGCCACGTGTCGGTCACCCTTGACGAAAGTACTTCTGTGACGCGCGATTTATTTGTCATGGAAGTGTACACTTCCGTGATGACAATTTTGGTAATGTCATGGAACACTTCTACGACAGCACATGTATGATTATCTTGATTCTGTCATAAAATCGTCATGAATGTACATGCATGACAAAAAACGTGACCTACTATGACAAACACGTATCATCACGGAAGTGTATTTTTTTTGTAGTGCCAACATAAAGCTACTACCCCAAATAGGATATGGGAAGAGAATTTTTGTTTTTATCTCACAACTAGTTGCCAAACATATTATACACACTGGGATGGGGTAAATTTTGAAGCTACCTAGACTATGGCCCACACAACAAGCAAATTTACACTAAACACTTGTGCTTAATCAGCTCGTCAGCATGGCAAAAGGAACAACTTATTCTACATTGACAATCCCAATGTGCAAATTTGTTTATAGTCAAGATGACTCCACGATTCGTAAATAAGAGTAATACTTAACTCTGAGCTAGATTTTAAGCTTCCATAACTTTTTATTATCCACCGAGACATCGCAATGGTTGATACCTGGATAGAATGAATTGATGGAAACCGAATGTCCTCTAGCCATGCTAGCAGGTCATTCCATGCATTCAGACTGGACCCATTAAGTCCCTACGGCAAGAACTTCTTGGTGAAAACTAACCTAGGATGTGAGCGGCTGTGAAAAATTAAGCGCGACCATTTCGATATAGTCATTGGTATTGCACTCGAAATGGGTGGCTCACAGCCAAGTGTCCTACCAAACTCCCACATGAGAGCCATCCTTGAAGGAAAAAAACAGATTGTGGGAAGTGCTCCTTGGCCTTCATCAATCCAACCCAAAAAATGTAAGTTTCGGGGTTTTCAATACAATTGTGGTGCTGTTTGGAACTCGTCGTATCCTATATATCTAAATAGTTAATCCTCAATATCTTATTTATCTCGACATGCACACATGATTACATCATTACACATGTCACCTCATCAACTCCACCACATTTATTTGTTTTAGCATCCATGCATGCATGCATGCATGAAAATGCTACCTATACTAGTTCCCTCAACATGCACACATTCCACTCCAGTACTTTTATTTCTCTCAGCATGCATGAGAGATACTATTTAATATTTACTTTATAACTATATATAATCAAATATAAAAAAGTACATGTGTTCTCAATCTTTAGTCTCGTATTCAAATTAAAAACAACCAAATCTCATCAAAATGGTATATCGCAACCAATTCCCGCATGCTCCCGCTGTGACACCCGGAGTGTCGTCTAGTTATTTACGATTGTGTTCCTCCCATACACCATCCTTAATAATAAGTTGATGTAGCCATTTACTAACCAATGCTATGTTCTTATTCCCGAGGTCTTGGATTCCCAAACCTCCCTAATTCTTAGGCCAAGATAGCACACTCCATTTCGCTCCACGATAGTCTTAGTTTCATTTTCACTCTACTACAAGAATCTGGAACCAAAATAATCGCGCAGTATCAACTGTATCGAAAGTTGGGCCTTATCAGCTGTATTATGCGTGATAATTTCGAAATAGTCCTAGGATGTGAGCCTCTGCACTACCCCTTTTGGCAAATGAAAGAAACACAGCATTTACAAGACCATGTTGTTCGCAATACAGTTGATAAGGCCCAACTTTCAGCCATAAGACAAAAGCTTTTCTTTCGAACTACTTAGTAATTTTTTTGCTATCTTTCTTCCACCTAATTCAACTAGGCAATAGTAAGTTTATGATAATTGATTGGGATACCAAGTATCGGAAGCTGACCACGCTAACAACTCAAGATATTGGCTAATTCTTGCACCACCCCACTAATTTCAAGATCAGACAACTTCTCAAATACACATAAGAGGAGTTTGAGGGTTTTTGCTTTCTCTAGATCATGGTACATAAAGAGTGTATTTTCATCCGCGTGTTATAGGATGGACAAACCGTCATATACTAAATGTGAATCACCCTGCTAATTTTCCCAGCAGCCTTATCCCGTTCAACAA
>NC_041387.1:557184157-557231218 GCF_002162155.2 Triticum dicoccoides
TCATCTCGATACATGTATATGCATACAACAATGGATGTATTTGTCTGAGCAAAAATCACATCAACATAGTACAATCCTTTCACTACACCAAAAGGCATGTTAACGAAGTATTCTGAGGCCTAGAAAATATGTATAAACCAACACAATAAGTACATGTCAAATCAATACATTTTGAATACCCTATAAGGATTATATAAAATAAGAGTAATATTCATTTTCTGTTGGATTCTTTGTAATTATAAATTTCTATGGCCTCAAAATAGGGAAAATGAAGCAAATATCACATGATGAAAGATCATTTACAATATAAGAGATTTCGATCCTCAAAAAAATAAATAACAGATTTCAACTTTTCTAACTCATACAAAAATGGCCTCGGCGGGGAAAGTTGTTCCAATTAGCCTTTCAATAACTTCATATATGATTTAAGTCCCCCCACACTTGTTTTCCCCGCTTTCGTGATAATTGGCTTCATGTGGATTGTTGCCGTGGTGCGTAGGGCATAGTCCCATGTCCTAGCTTCTCCGGCTTGAGGGTTGCCTTTCCATCACCCTTAAGCAAGTGCACACGGACAAGTTTGACTTCCAAAAGGATTTTTGTTGTTGACTATGTGAGTTAAAATGTGCTTGACCGCGTCCTCAGAGTATGCTGGCGGCACTTTGATCCTCCTTCTTCCTCGGATGTTCCCGCTAAGTTGGCAACGGTGGGTTGATTTAATATTACTAACCTTTAATTTTCACGGCCGTGCTCAATAGCGTCCTTAGTTGCTGATTTGTTGGAATTTGCTAGTAGGTCTTTGGCCCAAAGCCCAACTAAAATTCTGAAATTCTCTTCGCCCATTCATGCACACATGTGAGTGGAATGAGTGAGGATAAAGTTTAGTCCCACCTCATAAGTTGAGAGAGAGTTCCACCTCTTTATAAGGTGAGCTCTTCTACCACTTGTATGAGCATGAGAAGAGGATACCTACACGCGTGCTCCTCCTCCTCGCTCGCCTCGCCTCGCCTCGTCACGACGCGCCGCGGGTTGCGAGATTGAGCCGAGCCGAGGACAGAGGTATACACGTTGTCTATATTTTTGCTGGTCAGGAAAAATTAATGAGTCATTAAATAATAATTAACAGGCGCATTAATTACTGAACCGTTTTCAATTCTTTTGGATCGTAATGACTCGGACGTGGGGTTTACTCCCACGACCTACCCGGCCCGCACTATATAGTCAGGCAGATGTCTACCCTAGCAGCCGCCGCTTCGTATGGTTTCTCACCACCGTTCCAGATCATTGCGCCGCCGAGCAAGTCTTCTCCATCCCTCCTTTCGGTGTGCATCGGGAGAAGGGACAGCAGGCCTCCGGAACCCCGCCTCTCGTGATCCTATACGGGAGAGGGGCGATCAGGTTTTTGGGGAGCGCACCCGTGCGACTGCTGGTAGCAATGACTTCGCGAATGACAACTTCTTCCCCGACCTCGGCAACCTCATCCTCGACGACATGGGCGACAACGTCAGCACCGGCGGTGCTGCTCCCGCTGCACCGTATGTGATTCTACCTTTCCTATTCGAGATCATGGTAGAATTCATGTTTCTAGTATGTGCCCTAGATGTGATATGTTCATCTGCTATGCTAGTTTGCATGATTAGTTTAATCTCTGCTAGTGCTGTCATGATTTATCTTCTGGTTATTCGGTTTAAAACTCGTAGTAATTTGCTCATATTTCCAACAATCCAAAAACCTGATTATAGGCAATTTACTCCGAGTGGTTTTGCTGCGCATCTGAAGCCGCCTGCCATTAAGGGGGAGCAAATATAAGAGGTGGCGCACGAGAGCAGTCTACTGGTTTCAGACCATGGGCTGCTATGACGCCACTAAGGGCAAGCCTGAGGGCGATCTTAATCAAGCACATCTGGAAGCTTTTGAGAAGATCGATACTCTCTTTAAAGGCGCTCTTCTGGGTGTTCTTGATGATTCCATTGTGGATTCGTATATGTCGTTTGACAATGGCAAGGACATGTGGGCTGCGCTCGAGGCCAAGTTTGGTGCCTCGGACGCTGGTAGCGAGTTGTACGTCATGGAGCAATTCTATGAGTACAAGATGACTGATGAGCGCTCTGTTGTACGACAGGCTCATGAGATACAGTCGCTCGCAAAAGAACTTGAGCACTTCAAGTGTGTGTTGCCGGACAAATTTGTTGCCGGAGGCATTATTGCCAAGCTTCCACCTTCGTGGAACAATTTTGCTACTTCCCTGAAACACAAGAGACAGGAGTTTTCCGTTGCGGATCTCATTGGTACTCTTGATGTTGAAGAGAAGGTGAGAGCAAAGGACACATGTGCTTGAGTTGCCGATGGAGCTTCTAGTGCCCACATGGTACAGAAGAAGAACTTCCAGCCCAATAAGTTCAAAAATAACAAGAACAAAGCTCAGGGAAAAGGCAAGTTTGATACAAAGAACAAGCCATCACATTCTATCAACTTCAAGAAGAATTCTCATAAGAAGGGAAAGGGACTTTGCCATGTCTGCAGTGATCCTAATCGCTGGGCTCCGAAGTATCCTAACCGCTTTGAGGAGCGCGAACATGAGAAGGGCGGCAAGTCCGGTAATGTTGTCATCGGTGATACTAATATGAAGGGATCAGGGTACGATATTTTTCCTACCATCCTTTCAGTATTTGAATCCCCTGGTCGGTTAATTGACACTAGTACCAATGTGCATGCTTGTGCTGACACCTCCATATTTTCTTCTTACCAGGCCACAGGGACTTCTCCCGTGCTGATGGGGAATGGGTCACATGCCATCGTTCGAGGTGTTGGTACGGTCGATCTGAAGTTTACTTCAGGGAAGACTGTGCGTCTGAAGAACGTTCATCATGTGTCGTCCATCAATGAAAATCTCGTTAGCGGTTCCCATTTGTGTCGAGATGGTTTTAAGTTGGTTTCTGAGTCCAATAAAGTTGTAATTTCCAAGTGTGGACAATTTTTTGGAAAAGGCTATGAGTGCGGAGGCTTGTTCCGCCTATCTTTGTCAGATATTTGCACTAAAGTTATTAGTAATGTTTGCCACAATAATAAGTCGGATATTTGGCATTCACAACTTTGTCATATTAACATTGGTTGCTTGATGCGGCTGGCCAATATGAATTTAATTCCGAAAGTTTCTATTGTCAAAGGCTCTAAGTGCCAAGTATGTGTGCAAGCTAAACAACCTCGCAAGTCCCATAAGACTACAGAGGCGAGAGACTTGGCGCCACTAGAGCTTGTACATTCTGATCTTTGTGAGATGAATGGTGTGTTGACAAAAGGTGGAAAGAGATATTTCATGACGTTGATTGATCACTCCACTAGATATTGTTATGTGTATCTTCTGAAATCAAAAGATGACGCGTTAACTTTCTTCAAAAACTATAAAGCTGAGGCAGAGAACCAACTTGATCAAAAATTAAACGGCTTAGGTCCGATCGTGGTGGAGAGTATTTTTCCAATTAATTTGATCTGTTTTGTGCGAAACATGGTATAATCCATGAGAGGACGCCTCCCTACTCACCTCAGTCTAATGGGGTGGCCGAAAAAAAGAACGGAACTCTAACTGATTTGGTTAACGCCATGTTAGACACATCGGGTCTTTCCAAGGAATGGTGGGGGGAGGCGCTAATGACTGCGTGTCATGTCCTGAACCGAGTTCCCACAAAGCATAAGACCATGACTCCATTTGAGGAATGGGAAATGAAAAGGTTGAAACTCTCTTACCTACGTTCTTGGGGTTGTTTGGCGAAAGTCAATATACCAATTCCCAAGAAGCGCAAGCTTGGACCAAAAACCGTGGATTGTGTTCTTCTGGGCTATGCTTTTCATGGCATTGGCTATAGATTTTTGATAATAAAATCTGAGGTATCCGACATGCATATTGGTACGATTATGGAGTCTAATGATGCAAGTTTCTTTGAGGACATATTTCCTATGAAGGATATGTCAAGTTCATCAAATCAGGAGATACCTACTCCATCTAGTGAGGAACTCACTGTAATTCCTGAACGCACCATTGCGGTGGAACACGTTGAGAATCCTATTGAGGGTGACAATGAAACTCCTGTAAGGAGTAAGAGACAGAGGACTGCAAAGTCCTTTGGTGATGATTTCATTGTGTACCTTGTGGATGACACACCAGGACTATGTCAGAAGCCTATGCATCTCCTGATGCTGATTACTAGAAGGAAGCTGTTCGTAGCGAGATGGATTCCATCTTGGCTAACGGAACCTGGGAGATCACTGACCGTCCTTATGGGTGCAAACCTGTAGGATGTAAGTGGGTGTTCAAGAAGAAGCTTAGACCTGATGGTACGATTGAAAAGTACAAGGCACATCTTGTGGCTAAGGGTTATACCCAGAAAGAAGGTGAAGACTTCTTTGATACTTACTCACCCTTGGCTAGACTGACCACAATTCGGGTGCTGCTATCACTGGCTGCCTCACATGGTCTTCTCGTTCATCAAATGGACGTTAAGACGGCTTTCCTCAATGGAGAGTTGAAGGAGGAAATTTACATGGATCAGCCAGATGGTTTTGTAGTACCTGGTTAGGAAGGAAAGGTGTGCAAGTTATTAAAGTCTTTATATGGCCTTAAACAAGCTCCTAAGGAGTGGCATGAGAAGTTTGAAAGACCATTAACTGATGTCGGCTTTGTAGTAAATGATCGTGACAAGTGTGTGTACTATCGCCATGATGGGGGCGAAGGAGTTATTCTTTGTCTGTATGTCGACGACATATTGATCTTTGGAACCAAACTTGATTTAATCAAGGAGGTTAAGGATTTCTTATCTCGCTGTTTTGAGATGAAGGATCTAGGAGTAGCTGGTGTTATCTTAAACATTAAGCTGTTGAGAGATGAGAATGGTGGGATCACACTGCTTCAGTCTCACTATGTGGAAAAGGTCTTGAGTCGTTTTGGGTATAGCGACTGCATGCCTTCTCCAACTCCATATGATGCTAGTGTGTTGCGTCGAAAGAATCGACGGATTGCTAGAGATCAACTGAGGTATTCTCAGATTATTGGCTCGCTTATGTATTTGGCGAGTGCCACTAGGCCTGACATCTCTTTTGCTGTGAGCAAGCTGAGTCGGTTTGTGTCTAAACCGGGAGATGATCATTGGCGTGCGCTTGAGAGAGTTATGCGCTACTTGAAGGGCACTGCGAGCTATGGGATTCACTACACCGGGTATCCAAGGGTACTGGAGGGTTATAGTGACTCGAACTGGATATCTGATGCTGATGAGATTAAAGCCACAAGTGGTTATGTTTTTACACTTGGTGGTGGCCCTGTTTCCTGGAAGTCTTGCAAGCAGACCATCTTAACGAGGTCTACTATGGAAGCAGAACTCACAGCATTAGACACTGCCATTATTGAAGCAGAGTGGCTTCATGAGCTATTGATGGACTTACCTATGGTTGAAAAACCAATACCCCCTATCCTGATAAACTGTGATAATCAAACTGTGATCGTCAAGATAAACAGCTCCAAGGACAATATGAAGTCCTCAAGGCATGTGAAGAGGAGATTAAAATTTCGTAGGAAACTGAGTAACTCCGGAGTTATTACGTTGGATTATATCCAAACATCGAAAAACTTGGCAGATCCCTTCACAAAGGGTCTATCACGTAATGTGATAGATAATTCATCGATGGAGATGGGTTTGAGACCCACCGCATGAGTTGTCCATAGTGGTAACCCACTCTATGTGATCGGAGATCCCGTGAAGTAGAAGTGGGAGACAAGCTGTTGGTCAGCTGAGAGGAGAGTATCCTTATTTTAATTATCCCACTCCGTGAAGATGCAATACTCTCCTGATCTGCATGGCAGGTTGATATCTATCTTAATGTGTTCCAAGTGGCTTATTTGAGTAAGCAAAGATGTTGTCCTGCAAAGCATCTCCTGAGGAACACACCTATATGAGTTTGACTGTTAACGTCGCAGTCTGGAGAAGTGGGTGCTCTCTAATAAATTCATGAAAGGCCCTGGAGCACGACGTATACGCTCCACCCGCGGGGAAGCCTTGCGGCAGCCAAGTATCGGTCAAGAATTTGTGTGAAACTAGTCTCGCAGAAAACTTGTAGTTCAAGGCATAGTCCACTATTCAAGTTGCGATCTAGTGTAGCATAAAACTCTAAGTGGAAGTTCAACTTCACAGTCTCCACTAAGCACCGGTATATAAACAATGTTTTGGAACTAAATGATGAGATGTGTCAAGGAGACTTTGTGGGGGATTGTTGGAATTTGCTAGTAGGCCTTTGGCCCAAAGCACAACTAAAATTCTGAAATTCTCTTGGCCCATTCATGCACACATGTGAGTAGAGTGAGTGAGGCTAAAGTTTAGTCCCACCTCATAAGTTGAGAGAGAGTTTCACCTTTTTATAAGGTGAGCTCTTCTACCACTTCTATGAGCATGAGAAGGGGAGACCTACACGCGCGCTCCTCCTCCTCGCTCGCCTCGCCACGTCACGACGCGCCGCGGGTTACGGGATTGAGCCGAGCCGGGGACAGAGCTATGCACGTTGTCTATATTTTTGCTGCTCGGGAAAAATTAATGAGTCATTAATTAATAATTAACGGACGAGTTAATTACTGAACCGTTTTCGATTCTTTTGGATCGTGATGACTCGGACGTGGGGTTTACTCCCACGACCTACCCGGCCCACACTATATAGTCAGGCACACGTCTACCCTAGCCGCCGCCGCTTCGTATGGTTTCTCACCACCGTTCCAGATCATTGCGCCGCCGAGCAAGTCTTCTTCATCCCTCCTTTCAGCGTGCACCGGGAGAAGGGACATCAGGCCTCCGGAACCCCGCCTCTCTTTATCCTGTACGGAAGAGGGGCGATCAGATTTTCGGGGAGCGCACCCGCGCGACTGCTGGCAGCGATGACTTCGTGAACGACAACTTCTTCCCCGACCTCGGCAACCTCATCCTCGACGACATGGACGACAACGTCAACGTCGGCGGTGCTGCTACCTCTGCACCGCATGAGATTCTATCTTTCCTGTTCGAGATCGTGGTAGAATTCATGTTTCTAGTATGTGCCCTAGATGTGATCTGTTCATCTGCTATGCTAGTTCGCATGATTAGTTTCATCTCTGCTAGTGTTGTTATGATTTATCTTCTGGTTATTCGGTTTAAAGCTCGGGGTAATTTGCTCATATTTCCAACATGATTCACATGCAAGCTTGGACTCCGCCAGGATGACCACTTCAACCTCATCGCCAACGTAAATCCTTGCCCTGGAGTACGGGAAGCATGGAGCTCCCCCCTATATACTAAACTGCATATTTTAAATCACTCAGTCATCAGCAATACAAACTGGCAAAAAATATATTCGTGCAAGTTTGCTGCAGTCCAGTTTCGTAGGCAAATGTGTCAAGGATGGTTCTCCACTGAGTCATGCGGGAGGATCAGAGAGCCGTCAGCATACTCCAAGGAACGAGGCACGACAGGCGGCGAACCTCTCTTCGTCCTAAAATAAGTATCACTAATTTAGCAAAACTTTGTACTAATTAACTTTGTACTAAATCACCGACACTTATTTTGTGACGGCGGAAGTAACTTTTATAGCGGGAAAGTTTAGCACAAATAATACCGATAATCCACTCCGCTGCAATGGCTCAGATGAGCCTGATGAACAGTACCATGATTAAAAATAGAAAAAAAATAAAAATAGTTTTTTTTCCGGGAAGATGTTCCAGTGCATGACTTCCGTGAAAATTTTCATCCCGTTTGAACATCTGTGGAGCTCATGGCAAGAAAAAAGAAATTCACTCCAAACAGTGCATGAATAGTAACCATACTCACAGTCGGATTTGGTCTTTTTTGTCGTGCGCTCCTCAAATGTCCAAACTCAACCAAATTTTGCATGACATCACCCACACAAGCATCCTGCTTGGGAACTTTTTTAGATTTTTTTTCTATTTATTGTGATATTTTGATCTTGCCTGGGTTCATCTGAGCCAGGGTGCTGAAACACCGCACTCAAATAATACATTTAACTTATTCTTTTTTGCAGGGAAAAGTATATATTTAGCTTTGAGAGAATTCAACTTGAAAAATCTGATATATTTTTTTTGAAAGGAAAATATGACTTTTGTTTCTTCTTCAAATGAGAAGAATGTAATTTTTTAACATAAAATGCGATGTGTATGTAGTACCTATATTTAAGCTACCGAAAAAGGCTTTCCCCCAATTTATATATAAAGCAAAAATCATCAACAAACCCGGTACAAACGTACGCCAACACAACACACACATCCAAGACAGGATACAAAGATGCTGAGCGCAGCAACACCACCCCTAGCACTACAAGAGTAACCGGAGATCCTAGCCGTGAACACGCCACCGCCAAGAGGTGAAGCCGCATACGACGAACCGTGGGCTCCAAGGCGGCGCCTTCAGGAAGGAAACGACACCGGAGCGCCGCCACCGCCCGACACGAGGGTCAGGGTTTCCCCTGGAGCAACACGATGGGTAATGAAGGCCGCGACGACGCCTTCAAGAAGGGAACGATTCGCCGCCGCCGGTCCGTCCGAAGATAGAGCAAGTTTTCACCTCGGCCAACAATCATCACCACTGAACGCCACACCCCGAGAACCATGCCGCCCATACGGCCATGGTCATCATGCAGCACCAAGCCACAGGCTCTGCCCAAGACCACCACGCTACCACCCCCAGGACCGCCACCCTGGCATCCAAGACCTTGACACCACCTCACCCGAGACCGGCCGCTACTCCAACCAAAGAGACGAGTGGAACCTGGACTGAATAATTAACAACAAATCTGAATTAATTTGAACTATATATAGGCGTCAGATTTAAGACATCGACAATTAAGAATATAGATATGAAACATTTCACTGTTCACATGTGATCACCAAAATTAAGCAGACCGGAACAAGCATGCTGCATATGATAAGTGAATCAAAGGTGATCACTGATCGATCGATGGAGGTCGTAGGTCTACCAGTTTACCCGATCAAAGCGGGAGAGACAAATCCAGCCCGTCGCCCGTGCGCGCGCCATCGTATTCCGGGAAGCTCCTGCCGCCCTCCAGCTGGATCTCCATCCTTCAGGGTGGACGTGGCGAGCGGGCTTTCGGCCCGGCTCGCGGCCTGTTATGGACCGGACCGTACGGTCCTGGCTCGCTAAAAAACATGGCCGGTCCGGTCCGTGAAAAGGAGCCCGAAATTCGATCGGTCCGGTCCGACAAAAGCCCGGTCCAGCTCGGAGGACCGAAGGCCCAGCCCAATTAGAGCTAATATGGAGAGCCCAATACATATACATGGTGCGTGCGTGCGTGCGTGACCTAGCCGCCGTCCTCGTCCATGCTCATGGCGCCGCACGGGCTGCTTCCTTTCTCCCCTGCGTTGCCTCCCTCTCCCCGGCATCGTGCCTCTACCTCGCGCCACCGCGTCTCTACCTCGCGCCGCCGCTCCCTCGCGCCGCCGCTCGCCCTCTCCCCCGCGCCGTCGCGGGGCCGTGCGACGCCCTCTCTCTCCCGTGCCTCTCCCTCGCGCCGCCGCGCCTCAGGTGTGTCTTCTCCAGCTCCGGCCACCGTGCTGCTGCTCCAACGACCTCTCCGACACCTTGGGCCCACATGGCAGTGACTGGAAGTCACCGGGACCGTGAGGACCGCCGGTCCGCACCGAGCTTCATGCCTGCCGGTCCGGTCCGTGGAATCAAGACCGCTGCCCTGCTCGGTCTGGTCCGGACCGGACCGCCGGCGGCCGGTCCAAACGACGGCTCGGACCGGGACCGGACCGGCCCGGACCGTGTCCACCCTGATCCATCCTCACCTTCTTAGCCGCAGGAAACAGACCGGCCGCACGGTCCTCAGCGGTGAGCCTTGCCATCGCCGCGTCATTCGAAGAAGGCGTTGGCGATGGGCGCGACTCCGCATGCACGCGCCTAGCGGTGGCCATTTCCCGACGGTGCTTGGCCAGGCGGCGCTCTTCCTTGTGCGCGTTCTGGTGGCCACCGAACGCCTGCGAGTTGTAGAAGTTGCGGCCGCAGTAGACGCAGAGGAACAAGCCCGGGGGTTCCCGCACCGACGACGGCGAGGAGTGGAGGGTG
The DNA here is from genome assembly GCF_002162155.2 of Triticum dicoccoides. NCBI lineage: Eukaryota > Viridiplantae > Streptophyta > Magnoliopsida > Poales > Poaceae > Triticum > Triticum dicoccoides. Next base: position 557,194,261 of record NC_041387.1, read on the forward strand.
AGCTCGCACTGCTCCTCGTTCGCCTCCATTGAGCGTAGCACAGTTTGTCGATCTATGTGAGTACTTCGGTGAGCAACAAGTAAACCAATATAGCTAGCACCTATAAAGCCGCGTATGTGTGAACGGGAGCCGCGTTTTCCGCATGATTGATCGGACTACTGGATCTGGTGCACCCAAACATTACTCGCGTCAAACGCATGATGGTGCTATCTTATGAGTGTTACATAGAATAAATGATGAGGTGCAGAAGAGAAAAATCCTAAGAAAAGACTTGTCTTTTTTATTTAAGAGATGATTTTTTAACACAATATGTCTCATCGTGTTTTAAGAAAGTTAGTTATTGAAAATAAGCCTAAGATATAACTCATTGTATACATGCTTTCTTGTCATCTCTAAATTGCATGTAAGACTTAAGATAAAATTGTATTATCAACCGTCGTACATGGCCTAAGATATGTGGTGAGGTGAAAGACTATTTAGCTCATCTCTAGCCTCTAAGACGGACACACTATATGTTTGTTAGTGGACCGGTGAGGACCAGTCCGCCGCAACTGATGTGAGAGTCGGCCATCTAACTACGTCCCCTAGATGTCATTCTATGCATTTGCATGTCGCTATTGTGAAGAGAGAGGGGATATCCAGATGTTCAACGTGGTGTCTTTTGGACTGGATAGACATATATGTCCAGAACCCCCAAAACCACCGCCTCCAAATTTGCTTCTAGTTTAGGAGAGTTTGGATGTCCCAACAGTGGGGGATATCATTGGATGACAAAAACTGTCTAGGAGAGTTTGGATGTCCCAACAGTTGGGGGTATCATTGGATGACAAAAAATGTCTAGACTCCCGCAAAGCACATATATGGACGATTTGAGGGTCCGTGTTGGACATGCCCTTACTTATCCAAAATTGAAAGGGTTAAAGCTGTAATCATTTGTCGTCCAACTCTTCTTAAATAGTTGCAACCTACTACCTATTTATTTAGCACATGTAGATCCTTCACATGCATCATTAAATACATGTAAGCTCTTACTTCAGATTTTTTTAACCCATGCAAACACATCATGGAACACATGGCTCCTAGCCAAATGAGAGACGGCAAAACCAAGTTTGAAGCGTGGGCTAAAGTTTTTTTTTTGAAACGCGGTCCCTTAAGGCCCGATTCATTAAAAAAGGTAGAAGAGAATTGTTTGGTTAATTAATGGAAAACCGAGCAAAACCCGCACAACATGCCGCAACAACAAGGCACACAGGGCGGCCCGGCAACCCACACAAGAACGCACACACGCTGTTGAGGAGAAAAGCGTTCACGAGGTTGCAGCCCGACATCATCGTCATCACGCCTCCACGAGGGCGACTCCGACTCCATCATCGACGACCACCGAAGAAACCTTCACCGCGAACAAGCGTCGAGGCCTGCGCCGGCCGATGTCAAACAGTCAGCCACACACGCCGGCCACCAGGCAGCCCCGAGTCTGTCAATGGGCATTGCAGGGGAAAAGCGTTGGGCTTGCGTCGAGCCAGCGCCAGAGCCGACCACCCGTCTCGTGTCATCGTCACCGCAAGGCCCTTCCTCAGCAGCTCCGACTTCAGGGAGACAAAGTGAGGCACGGCAACTCCTCGAACACGCCGAAAGAGACCGAATACCAAGAACCATCAGCAAACCTGACTCCGCCCAAAGCCGCCATCGTTGCCACACAAGAAGCCGCGTAAACATCCACATCACCGGACGGACAGCTGCCGACCTCCATGTCATGCACGTCCAGCCTGCCGGAAGCACAATTCAGACCAAGATCTCCAAGACGACGCCCTGAGGAGGGAATACGACGTTGAAGACACCGCCGCCGCCCGATCTTGCAATAGGATCATGACTTTCGCCTGAGACCTTGGCACGAGAGCGGAGGAAGCATAGATCTCCTCGACGGTGCCTCCAGTAAGGAAAGTGACGCCCACGGGCGCCGCCGGCCGTCAAGCGTCGGCGAGGCTTACGCCTGGAGCAGACACGACCACCATCCCACGCATAGCACTCCACTAGCCCGCACACCTCTGAACAGCAAACACGCCACTGCCGCACAGAGTCACCACATCCCACGCCACCACCGCCGCACCACCAAAGCATCACAGCCACGCTGATGACCGAGGACGCCAGCAGGTTTGTGGATCGAACTCTAAGTCCCATGTTTTCTTCTTATTTAAAACAAGAAGGTACCACACGCGTTGCTGCAAGAATTGATTGATGAAATATTGAGTTGGTAACATGAGAAATAAAATTAAAAGTACATATAAATTATTATGTTTGAGTATGTATAGTTGTAACAATATTTATTTAATATACATAAATAATTAAATACATGCATGGTTCAAAGTTGTGATGGGTCTTGTTTCAGGCGTCATTGCATGTTGAGGTGAGCCTTATCCCATTTATAATTGTATGTTGAGGTGACATGCTTGCATGTATGTTGAGATAAATAAGTTAATAATGATGACTCTTTTAGGTATATAGGATACTGCAGGCTTCTCCCTCGCTGGTCTTGTTTTTGAAAACCATCTACATAATTATTTTTCCATTATCAAAACACTACATGCAAGGCCTTCACATCATCCCTATTTTTCAACTCACGCAAACCTTCCGTATCATTGAACACATGCATGCCCTCTAGATAGTTATTTTCTTACTTTTTTTCAGCAACAAATTGCACATAAATTAGAAGGCCACTGGCCACATAATGTGCAACCAGCCTTCATTTACTAGGTCTGTCACCGTTAATACATGTGAGGTATTCTCTAGTGCTTTCTCCGTTCTAAAATACTTGTCATGGTTCGAGTTCAAACCATGACAAGTATTTTAAAACAGAGGGGGTGCATATTAATTAGTGGTTGATCACCAGTTAATCTCGAGGCAGTGCACCGGAGTTTTGTGCGCTCTCTCTCTCTCTCTGTACATATTAATTATGCGGCGATATATGTTGTCAAGGGTCTCAATGTGATCCTCCTGCGGACAGATACTTCCTCGATCACTATTCCGTCTATCATGTCTAGACGGCCATGGATGGCAATAACAATGAGCTTCTCTGCTAACTTCTCAAGCAAATGTATGTTGTGACCATTCTTGTTGCTTCTGTTTTACTTGTAAAATATGTTAGGTAGGCTATGTTTAATACTATGTTAGATAAGCTATGTTTAGTGTGAAGATGTCGGTGTCCACCTCGTCTCTTGCCTGAACCTGGACAGAACCAAGGAAATCATCTGCTTGTGACCTGAGTCTGAATAGAAAACGACTGTGTGACTCAATGTAGAAAAGATGACAGGTGCTAAATGTGGAGCGACAAGGAAATAAGTAAGCAGAGGCAATGAAGGATACGCCCACCGCGGTGGGCAGCGTGCAATTAAAACCACTGAGTGATACTAGTACAACTTTTGCTGTCAAAAACAAATAGCTATATCGATGAGGAGGCCCGTGTGGCCGTAGGGACGTAAATGGACATGATGGTCGATTGGTCATCGCCAGACCAGACCACCAGACAAGTGAAGATATAGCCGATCTAGCGATCCCGCTCTGTGCCAAGTACCGATGGATCGTGAAATGGATTGTGTTACGTGTATATGTACGACTGGCTGGCCAGGCTGGACCGCATGCACTGCATGCAGTCGGATGTACTGCCTCTCTTTCTAAATATTTGTCTTTCTAGAGATTTTAACAAGTGACTACATACAAAGCAAAATGAATGAATCTATACTTTAAAATATATCTATATACGTCTGTATGTTGTATTCATTTGAAATGTCTAGAAAGACAAATATTTAAGAACGGAAAGAGTACTAAGATCAATAATGCAGTGAATGAGGTTGTTGTTCTTAAGTATGCATGCATCGTGCATGTCGATCAAGAATGAAAATATGCGAATGCGCTAACTAAGAGTGAAAAATTTCCATGAGAGCCGGTAAGTGTTTTTATGTCTTGATCTTTGTCAGGTTGGATTTTTGGTTAGCAGCAATAATGCCCTCGTGGTCGTTGAAGGTGCTACTCTGCTTTTTCTGCTTATCTATGGTGCCATGGTACGAGAAGACAAATATTAAAAGGTTGTTTGGTTCTAGGTCTTGCATTGTCACAGTTTGCCACACTTTTATCAAGCTTGTCTAAGATTAGTTTAACAAAATGAGAGTCATAGGTTGACCAGCCTAAAGAAATCTTCTCATACTTTTTGTGTGTATGTCATGTGGGGCCCTAGTCTGCCTTGCCTAATGTGTGGTTTAACCAAACACTCACCTAGATTGGTCGAACTTGTCTAACATTAGACATAACAACCATTAGCGCTTCGCAAAATAAAACATTGGCAAACTTAGTTACAAACCAAACAGTCCCTAAGACACTCTCGTCCTTACCTGCAAATTAATGACACAGAGTGACAGCGCTTTAAATTCGGGTGGGTGTCTGGAGCTTCATATAATTGCCAGGCCGGTCTACGTCGGCCTCCTGCAGCATCGTTGGAATCGCTTAGTATGATCTTTTACTCGGGGTAGCTAGGGTCAGGTGACTGACTTTCTAATTTGGGTCAGTCACTTCTTTTTTTCTGTGTTGTCGATTGGTCATCACCACACCACACCATACCAGACAAGTGAAGATAGCCGATGTAGCGTTCCCGCTCTGTGCCAAGTACCTATAGCTCGTGAAATAGACATTGCTGTTGAATAAACTCAAGTCTGCAGTAGCTAATGTTTTTGTTTTTCAATTTCGTCGGTAGCTTTAGGTTTCTGTTAGCGATTTTAGCTCGAGTCAGTTAGCGCGTGGAGCGTTTCTGGCGCCCTCACCGATCGCTCGTGGGATGGCACAAGCATCACGATCTGTGGTGGCGCGTAATTAGGGGGCCACGAGCCCGTTTCTGTTGCTGTACTCTGAATAAGTAGAGAGGAATGAAAATCAGAAAAGTCGCAAGTTCACGCGGCGCAAAACCTCCCTGTTCTTCCTGTCACCTGAGTTTCAGAGATACACCGAGGTGAGGTGAGAGAGAGAGGCTAGAATCTCCTAACAATTGGCATCAGAGCCCTGTTCTGGTCTTGGAGATGGCAGGTCCAGACGACTCCGGTGGCGGCAAGTCGCCGGCCACTCCGCGGGCACGGGTCTCCGACGGCAACGAGCTTGCCGTGGCCGAGAGATCCACAGCGCGGATGGCGCGCGACATCGGCGGTGCGGCGTGGCCGCAGCTGATCCGATCCCACTACACCGACTGGGCCGTCCTGATGCAGGTCATGATGGAGGGACGGTATCTCTGGGACGCCGTCCAGACGGGCACCGCCGAGCGCAGCGAGGATCGTTTGGCGCTCGAGGCGATCCTGCGCGGCGTGCCGCCGGGGATGGGACCCACGCTCGCCGCCAAGGCGACGGCGAAGGAGGCGTGGGACTCTCTGAAGACGATGCGGCTTGGTGTGGCGCGGGTGCGGGAGGCAAAACTCGCGACGCTCACCAGGCAGTACGGCGACATCAACTTCGCCGACGGCGAGTCGGTGGATGACTTCGCAATGCGTCTCACCGCGATGGTGGGGCAGATGGCACAGCTCGGTGAGAACATCCCTGAAAAACGAGTTGTGAGAAAATTTCTGTCAGTAGTCCCCAAACAGTTTTCGCAGATCACTCTCTTGATCGAAACTCTGGTCGATCTCGATCAGCTCTCTGTCGAGGAGCTGGCTGGGAGACTGAAAGCGGCGGAGGAACGCCATGAGCTACAGCAGACCACTGATAGCGTGGGACGCCTGCTTCTCACTGAAGAGGAGTGGAACGCCCGTCTCAAGAACGGCGATTCTCACGCTGGTGGCTCGGGCTCCGGCTCGTCTCGAGGCCGGCGTGGAAGAGGCCGTGGGCGCCGCGGCGGTAGCGGCGGACGCGGGCAGAACGAGGGTGCCGGCAGAGGAAGCGTCGGTGGCACCAGCAACGACGACGATCGCGACAAATGTCGCTACTGCGGCATCAGCGGCCACTGGGCCCGTGACCGCAGGAAGAAGAAGCGCGACGAGGAGGCGAAGGCCCTTCTCGCCCAAGGGCACGGCGGGGACGACGCCAATCCCATGCACCTCCTCATGGCGCAGGTGTGTGATCTGTCTGCGGTTCCAAGCGATCGCGACGGACACGTCGACCTGGTCGAAGAGCGCGTGGAAGCTCATCTGGGCCTGGCCACGGACGCTCACTCCGGCGTCTGGTACCTGGACATAGGGGCCAGCAACCATATGTCCGGCGAGGAAGCCTCGTTCAGTGAGCTCAACCGTCACGTCACCGGCACCGTCAAGTTCGGGGACGGATCGGTCGTCGACATTCGAGGGCGCGGCAGTGTGCTCTTCACCGACCACGCCGGCGGACACCGCGTCCTGAGCGGTGTCTACTTCATCCCGCGGCTGAAGAGCAACATCATTAGCATCGGGCAACTCGACCAGACCGGGTGCCGGTCGGAGATAGAGCACGGCGTCTTCACCCTCTACGAGCAGCAGCGTCGAATCGTGGCAAAGGTGCAGCGCGCCGGCAACCGGCTGTACCCATACGCGCTCCAGCTCGCGCGGCCTATCTGTCTGGCCGCACGGTGCGCGACGGACGAGGCGTGGAAGTGGCATGCAAGATACGGCCACCTCAACTTCCAGGCGCTCCGCAAGCTCGCCAGGCAAGGACTGGTGCGCGGGCTGCCCTCCATTGACCACGTCGACCAGGTGTGTGACGGGTGCCTCGCCGGCAAGCAGAGGCGTGCCTGGTTTCCTGCAGAGGCGAACTACAGAGCGGAGCAGATCCTGGAGCTGGTGCACGGCGATCTTTGCGGGCCAATCACGCCTGCCACGGCTGGTGGGCGACGCTACTTCCTCCTCCTCGTCGACGATATGTCCAGGTACATGTGGCTGTCGGTGCTTCAGTCCAAGGATGAGGCCAGGGGGGCGATCACGCGGTTCCAGGCGCGCTGGAGACAGAGACAGGGCGCAAGCTGCGCGCACTGGGGACGGACCGCGGCGGCGAGTTCACCTCGGTCGACTTCAGCGACTACTATGCAGACCGAGGGGTGCAGCGGCAGCTCACGGCGCCGTACTCTCCTCAGCAAAACGGCGTTGTGGAGCGCCGTAACCAGACGGTGGTGGCCATGGCCAGGAGCATGATGAAGGCCGCGTCCATGCCAGGAGAGTTCTGGGGGGAGGCAGTTACCACTGCCATGTTCATCCTGAACAGGTCGCCGACGCGCTCCGTGGTCGGCATGACCTCGTACGAGGCGTGGCACGGTGACCGACCTCCGGTGCACTTCCTGCGCACCTTTGGGTGCGTGGTTCATGTCAAGACGGTGAAACCGCACCAGAGCAAGCTCGAGGACCGCTCCACTCCGATGGTTTTCGTCGGGTATGAAGAGGGCGGCAAAGCGTACCGCGCCTACAACCCGGCGACCAAGCGTGTCCAGATCACGCGGGATGCTGTCTTCGACGAGTCAGCACGATGGAACTGGGAGGACTCCTCTCATGGCACTCCGGCAACAGTGGGTGAGAAGTTCACTATACCTTATCTAGCTTACAAGGTGCAGATGGCTCAGAGTGGTGGAGAAGAAGAAGCAGAACCTCAGACACCACCGGCTCCGCGGAAACTTGCAGCGGCGAGATCACGCTCTGAAGTGAACACGCCCGCACCTGTCAGCAGTCCGGACACGGCCATGTCTGTCAGCAGCCCGGAATCGGCGACTAAGGCACCACAAACCCCTGCTGTAGCCGCCACTCCGGGGGGTTTGGAGTTCGTGACACCGCCCTCTGGGAGCCCAGTGCCGGACACTGATGACGACGCGCGCGTAGCTCATCGCTTTCGCCGTGTGTCTGACGTTCGCGGGCTCCACTATGGCGCCGTCCAGCCAGACGAAAAACTGTTGATCGCCTCTGCTGAAGAACCAAGCACATTCAGAGAAGTGGAGCTCGATCCAAGCTGGCGCAGAGCGATGATCGAGGAGGTAAACTCGATCGAGGAAAACAACACGTGGGAGCTCACTGATCTGCCCGCTGGACACCAGGCCATCGGGGTAAAGTGGGTGTTCCGCGTCAAGAAGGACTCGGCCGGAGAAATCGTCAAGTAGTACAAAGCCCGCCTCGTCGCCAAGGGATTTGTGCAGAAGCCTGGGATCGACTTCGACTAGGTTTTTGCCCCAGTAGCTCGACTGGAGTCTGTGCGCCTTCTGCTAGCACTCGCAGCGCACGAGGGATGGCCGATCCATCACATGGATGTCAAATCAGCTTTCCTCAATGGCGAGCTGAAGGAGGAGGTCTACGTCGAGCAGCCGCCGGGTTTCGTCGTCGATGACCACATGCGCAAGGTACTGAAGCTGCACAAGGCGCTGTATGGTCTCCACCAGGCACCTCGCGCTTGGAACGCCAAGCTTGACGCCACGCTCGTTGACATGGATTTCCGTCGCTGGAACTCCGAGCACGCCGTCTACGCACGCGGGTCAGGCCGCGAGCTCCTTCTTCTGGGGGTGTACGTGGATGACCTGGTGATCACCGGGGCCGACGCCACGGAGATCAACAATTTCAAGACGGCGATGAAGGGCAAGTTTAGGATGAGCGATCTCGGGTTGCTCTCCTACTACCTGGGCATTGAAGTGCGCCAGGATGTGGATGGTGTGACCATTGCGCAGAGCGCGTACGCTGACAAGATCATTGAGAAGGCGGGGCTGATGGGGTGTAATGCACGTCAGACACCCATGGAAGCGCGTCTGAAGCTGAGCAAGGCAAGCACAGCGGCTCTGACGGACGCTACGGAGTACAGGAGCATGGTGGGGATGTTGCGCTACCTCACCCACTCCCCGCCAGATATCACCTTCGCGGTGAGCTACGTGAGCCATTTCATGGAAGCGCCCATGGTCGAGCACTTGATTGCTGTTCAGCACATCGTCAGGTACGTGGCCGGCACTCGTGATCTGGGGTGTCATGTTCCTCGCCGGCGAGCCAACGGAGCCAGGCTCGTCGGGTACAGCGACAGCGACATGGCGGGCGACATCGACGATCGCAAGAGCACGTCCGGGGGAGTCTTTTTCCTCGGTGATAGCCCTGTCAGCTGGTTGTCGCAGAAACAGAAAGTGGTGGCTCTTTCATCATGTGAAGCTGAGTTCATTGCAGCCACAACGGTCGCATGTCAGGGCGTGTGGGTGGCGCGTCTGCTTGCAGAGATCACAGGTGAAGAACTTCAGGTGCCACTACTTCTGGTGGACAACAAATCTACCATAGCTCTCTGCAAAAATCCGGTTCTCCACGACATAAGTAAGCACATAGATGTGCGGTATCATTTCATCAGGGAATGTGTGGAGGATGGAAGGACGACAGTTGATTACATCCGAATTGAAGATCAGTTGGCTGACATTCTGACGAAGCCCCTGGGACGGGTCAGGTTCATCCAGCTGAGAGAGAAGATTGGAATGAAGAAAATAAAGTAAGCAGACTAGGATTTAGGGGGTGATTGTTGAATAAACCCAAGTCTGAAGTAGCTAATGTTTTTGTTTTTCAGTTTCGTCAGTAGCTTCAGGTTTCTGTTAGCGAGTTTAGCTCAAGTCAGTTAGCGCGTGGAGTGTTTCTGGCGCCCTCACCGATCGCTCGTGGGATGGCACAAGCATCACGATCTGTGGTGGTGCGTCATTAGGGGGCCACGAGCCCGTTTCTGTTGCTGTACTCTGAATAAGTAGAGAGGAATGAAAATCAGAAAAGTCGCAAGTTCACGCGGCGCAAAACCTCCCTGTTCTTCCTGTCACCTGAGTTTCAGAGATAGACCGAGGTGAGGTGAGAGAGATAGGCTAGAATCTCCTAACAATTGCTACGTGTATATCTATGACTGGCTGGCCGGGCTGGACCGCATAACTGGATCAATAATGCAGATTGATTGAACTGAAGGAAAACATGTATGGCGTTATTCTGAAGTACTCCCTCCGTACTTGTCATCAAGATGAATAAAAGGGGATGTATCTAGATGTATTTTAGTTCTAAATACATCCCTTTTTATCCATTTTGATGACAAGTATTTCCGGACGGAGGGAGTATGCATTTATGCATGTAGATCAAGAATGTAAATTATGCAAATGTACTATTAAGACTAGCGGTTTGGAAGAACCGTTAAAGTGTTTCTTGTAATGAAAATATGTTTAAAGTCTTAGACCTTTGCCATGTTTGTTTTGTTCACCGGTTACTCCTACTTGGTTAGAGCACCTACAGCTGACCTCCTCAAACGTCTGCGGACGCGAACGGTTAGTGACCTGACAGAAGAGAGAAGGAAAAATACGACCCAATCGGACCCCTCATATCATTCTTATACGTCAGGGTTGTTCGTAAACCCTTGTATTGATACCAAATATGGGAGGATACAAGGGCTCAAAAACGCGTCCGGTCAGTCCGCCACGTAGGATGTGGCCCACCCCAGACCATGTTTTTTTCTTACTTTTCTTTCTCTTTTCATCTTCACCAATCACACATGCGCCGGTCGCGCGGGAGGCTCCGGAAGCGAAACCCTAGCCCCCGAGTGCCACCCTCTCTATGGCCCCCTGGCCGCTGCCGGTGGTGGCGGCGCCCGGCCGACAATGGGGGCGGACGAGCTTCGCAACCCCCGACGGGCCTTCTTCACGCCGGGAAGACCCGCCTTGCGGGCTGCGCGATGGCGAGCGGATTCCAGTGAGGCGGCACATGGCGGAGAGTGTGGTGGAGAGGCGGAGTGATACGTCTCCTACGTATCTATAATTTTTGATTGTTTCATGCTATTATATTATCTGTTTTGGATGTTTATATGCATTAATATGCTATTTTATATTATTTCTGGGACTAACCTATTAACCTATAACCCAATGCCAGTTTCTATTTTTTCCTTGTTTTTGAGCTTTGTGGAAAAGGAATACTAAACGGAGTCCAAACGGAATAAAACTTCATGATGATTTTTTCTTGGACCAAAAGACAACCAGGAGACCCACGAGGCGCGACAAGGGTGGAGGGCGCGCCCAGGGGACGGGTAGGGCGCGCCCCCTACCTTGTGGGCCCCTCGGTGACACCCTAACCTAGATCTTCCTTCTATACATTTGCAAATATTTCCAAACCACCAGAGGCATCCACAAAAATACTTTTTCACCGCCGCAACCTTCTGTCCCCGTGAGATCCCATCTTGGGGCCTTTTTCGGCACCCTGCCGGAGGGGGATTCGATCACGGAGGGCATCTACATCAACTATATTGCCCTTCCGATGAAGCGTCAGTAGTCCACCTCAGACCTACGGGTCCATAGCTAGTAGCTAGATGGTTTGTTCTCTCTCTTTAATTCTCAATACCATGTTCTCCTTGATGTTCTTGGAGATCTTTCTGATGTAATACTCTTTTGCGGTGTGTTTGTCGAGATCCGATGAATTGTGAATTTTTGATAAGCTTATCTATGAATATTATTTGAATCTCCTCTAAATTCTTATGTGCATGATTTGGTATCTTTGTATTTCTCTTTGAATTATCGGTTTGGTTTGGCCAACTAGAATGGTTCTTTGTTGCAATAGAAGAGGTGCTTAGCTTTGGGTTCAATCTTGCGCGATTTCACCCAGTGACAAAGTAGGGGTAGCAAGACACGTATTGCATTGTTGCCATCAAGGATAAAAAGATGGGGTTTACATCATATTGCTTGAGTTTATTCCTCTACATCATGTCATCTTACTTAATGTGTTACTCTGTTCTTTATGAATTTAATACTCTAGAGGCATGAGTCGGTTGATGTGTGGAGTAATAGTAGTAGATGCAGGCAGGAGTCGGTCTACTTGATACGGACGTGATGCCTATATTGCATAACCATTGCCTTGGATATCGTCATAACTTTGCGCTTTTCTATCAATTGCTCGACAGTAATTTGCTCACAATTTACTGTCGAGCAATTGATAGAAAAGCACAAAGTCGAGCAATCAGATCTTCAAGGGAAAAACCAACGCAAGCTCAAGAAGTAGCACGAAGCACGGTCACGAGGTGGAGCGAGTAGCTGTCTTCTTCAGGCTCCAAGTTGGAACCCGTAGGTCATGGCGCGGGGTCTTGGTGGTTGTGGATCTCAGTCGGAAGCGACGGTTGGGAGCAGCGGTGGCCGAGACGCGCGGTCTGCCTCCTGTTTGTAGAAGACATGGCTCGAGGAAGGCGCCCCCTTTAGGGATATGGTGGCGGCGTCGTTAAGACCTAGCCAGAGGTTGGAGCAGGGTCTCACGGAGGGGATCTCCAGTGGGCGCGCGCGTTCATGGTGGGCGGCGGTGTGACCTAGACAGTTGGGCCACACTAGCGGCAAGGGAGGCGGCCAGGTGGTGGTGTGGCCAGCCCATGCCCACGGGTGCATGCGGATCTTGGCGGTGCTGATGCTTTGAGGATGAACTGGAGCTGGACATCTATTCTTTCAGCTGTGCAAGTGTGGGATGGTGGTCGGCGTGCTCTCGGCCGTGCGAGGGATTGATGTTTCACGGCAGTTTGATCCCGATGGCGAGGTGTTGCGGCAGTGGTGGTGTGACCTAGACAGTTGGGCCTAATCTGTTGATAGAGGTGGGGGTGCGTGACGGTTTGGATGAGAATCATGCTTGTCTTCCGCTCGGAGCTGGCGGCGACAACGCCCGTGGGTGTCGTTTTCATCCTTGGAGGCATCGCCAAGGTGTGTCAGCATCTCCCATTCTTGATCGGGTTGTGGTCTCCATGTGAAAGCCGTGGCCAATTACAGGACCCGCGATGGCGGCGGTGTGGCGTTGTTACTCTGTTGAGAGCATCAGGGGTGGAGACTTGGCTTAGGTTCTGTTTGTGGTTCTCCAGTGCTTGCTGTTGTTCGAGTTGATCTTCTTGGGCGCTATGTACACAGCCGCCGGTGAATCCAAAATGATGGCTTTCTCGGGACTGATCGAGTCCCGCTATCCACTCGTCGTCTCCTATTAGGCATCAAAGGGTGGATAGCGCGTTGGCAAGGAAATTCTGTCTGGAGTTGTTGCGCTTCGAGGAGACCGGCGTTTGTTGTGACACGGCTAGATGCTTGGTTTAGGACAGGCATTTTGCGTTGTGTTTGTAATTATCGCGGTGGGGTGTTAGTTCCTGCGACCCTTGTTGTTTGCAGCAAGTTGTAGTTTCTTGTACAACATTTCCGCCTTTTCTAAAAATATGGTACGCCCAGGCATACTATTGAAAGAAAATCTTCGCCAATCACATTCAAATGGACGGATACATAAGGTGAAAATAATAAATCCAATTTGGCTCCTAGGAGCATGTGCTCCTGCGCGCGAAAAATAATTTTTGAAATGTAAAAAGAATCCCAACAATTTTTTATGTATTTTTTGTCATATCCAAATGCTACCTGCAAAGCTTTAGACAAAAAGGTGAAATGGTTTGGCCAGTGCATAAAAAAAATTGAACACCAAATGTTATCCCAAAGTCACCCCAAATTTGTTTTTTCCACCTACGAAAAACCACTGATCCTTTCGCATCAAAATTATCAAGCATGCTTGCGACACTAACACGGACATCCACAAAAATATTCAGAAATTTTTGAAAACCTTTTACCACTTGTTTGCGGTACTGTTCGTCCAGGAGCAAATGCTCCCGGGAGCGAAAAAGACCCTCCAGGTGAAAATGAGGAGCATGGCTGCATGCACTGACAAATATGGACTCAAAACGAACACGCCCGAACACTGACCAGACGCCTCCATGAATGTTTAGGGGCGCGGATTTGCTAAGCTGGTTGTAGATGTTCTTATGGCATCTCCTAGGCGGACCCGCAAACCGCCCGCATCCGTCCGGACCGTGGAAGCCATCCAGTGCGGGTCTGTATCGGTCTGCGGGGCGGTGCAGGCGCGTTTTCTCCTACAAACCAGAGACAAACGTGGGGGAGCTTTGTGGGAGTCCGGACACCCGAAACTTACAAATCTGACACCCCGGCCCACCCAAAAGCATTCATAGACCACATGACTCCTTTGTCGGCATTTTCTCTCCTTCCTTATTTTCGCTCTTGCCTTCGCCGCTGCTCCACTACCCTGGCCGTCACGCCACACCCCTGCTGGAACTCTACGTCTCTGATACCTCCAGCGCTCCAGTAGGACTCCATCCCACTTCTCGTATGTCGTTGTTCAACCCCTGTCCTCCTACCGCCCCACCAGTTACCATCCGCTACTGCTATACTCACCACGCCTAGCAATTGTTCGATGCATCACCAGTGCTAAAAACAATTTCCCCTTCTTCTTTCTAGAAGTGGATTTTGATTTAGAGTACATATACGAGCAATATGTTGTGTTGTCTGATGGCTCGTCATACGAGGAGCAGTACTCCAATGAGATGGCGATGATGCAGGCAGTCCTTGAAGACGCGGAGCGTGCGGAGGAGCATGTTCTCAATTTCAAGGGTTCTCAACCGCAACAAGGCACGCGACCATTTGATAATGATGGCCAACTACTTTGCTCTCAATGCACTACTTGCCATTTTTGCTTGCGTTTTCAGATGAGCAAGATTGTCTTTGATCGTTGTACCATGATCGTTGTACCACTGATTCGTAGGCGAGTACCTACAGATGTCTGAGAGCACATGCGGAGATGCCATGGTCATGTTTACAACTGCCGTGGTAGAGGTGTTCGGACCTTAGTACCTGAGAGAACTAACTGTTGTAGACACCAAGAGGCTCTTGGCAATCTCAGAAGCAAGAGGGTGGCTAGGTTTGCTTGGATCTCTTGACTGCGTGGATTGGAAATTGTCGGTGTCAAAACCGGTGGATCTCGGGTAGGGGGTCTCGAACTGTGCGTCTAGGCGGATGGTAACAGGAGACAAGGGACACGATGTTTTTACCCAGATTTGGGCCCTCTCGGTGGAGGTAAAACCCTACTCCTGCTTGATTAATATTGATGATATGGGTAGTACAAGAGTAGATCTACCACGAGATCAGAGAGGCTAAACCCTAGAAGCTAGCCTATGGTATGATTGTTCTTCGTCCTACGGACTAAAACTCTCCATTTTATATAGACACCGGAGAGGGCTAGGGTTACACAGAGTCGGTTACAATGGGAGGAGATCTACATATCGTATCGCCAAGCTTGCCTTCCATGCCAAGGAAAGTCCTATCCGGACACGGGATGAAGTCTTCAATCTTGTATCTTCATAGTCCGGGAGTCCGGCCAAAGGTCACAGTCTGGCCATCCGGACACCCCCTAATACAGGACTCCCTCAGTAGCCCCTGAACCAGGCTTCAATGACGCCGAGTCTGGTGTGCAAATTGTCTTCGGCATTGCAAGGCGGGTTCCTCCTCCGAATACTTCATAGAAGATGTTGAACACAAGTGTAGGACCTTGAGAAGAGGTGTCTAGAGGGGGGGAATAGACACTAAGTACCAAAGTTGCAGTTTTTAGCAAATTTAAGTTTAAGTGGAGTTTAGGCACAAGTTTAACATTCACAACACATAGCAAGCAAGCATGCAAAGATTATATGAGCAGCGGAAAATAAAGCACGCGACTTGCAAGAATGTAAAGGGAAGGGTTTTGGAGGATTCAAACGCAATTGGAGACACGGATGTTTTTGGCGTGGTTCCGATAGGTGGTGCTATCGTACATCCACGTTGATGGAGACTTCAACCCACGAAGGGTAACGGTTGCGCGAGTCCACGGAGGGCTCCACCCACGAAGGGTCCACGAAGAAGCAACCTTGTCTATCCCACCATGGCCGTCGCCCATGAAGGACTTGCCTCACTAGTGGTAGATCTTCACGAAGTAGGCGATCTCCATGCCCTTACAAACTCCTTGGTTCAACTCCACAATCTTTGTCGAAGGTCCCAAGTGACACCTAGCCAATCTAGGAGACACCACTCTCCAAGAAGTAACAAATGGTGTGTTGATGATGAACTCCTTGCTCTTGTGCTTCAAATGATAGTCTCCCCAACACTCAACTCTCTCTCATAGGATTTGGATCTGGTGGAAAGAAGATTTGAGTGGAAAGCAACTTGGGGAAGGCTAGAGATCAAGATTCATATGGTAGGAATGGAATATCTTGGCCTCAAAACATGAGTAGGTAGTTCTCTCTCAGAACTGGTAAGTTGGAAGTGTAGGTTTGTTCTGATGTCTCTCTCTCCGAATGAAGAGGAGATGGAGGGGTATATATAGCCTCCACACAAAATCTAACCGTTACACACAATTTACCAATCTCGGTGGGACCGAATCAACAAACTAGGTCAGACCGATTAGTAAGCCTAGTGACCGTTAGGATTTTCGGTGGGACCGAAATGCAACTCGGTAGGACCGATATGGTTAGGGTTAGGGCATAACGTAATCTCGGCGAGACCGATTACACAAACTCGGTGAGACCGATTTTAGTAATTAGCTAACCAGAGAGTTGGTCAGGCAAACTCGGTGGGACCGATTACTCAAACTCGGTGGGACCGATTTTGGTAATAAGTTAACCAGAGAGTTTGCATTGTAATCTCGGTAGGACCGATTGCTCAAACACAAAGAGATTACAATCCCATCTCGGTGAGACCGAGATCCCTATCAATGAGACCGATTTGCCTAGGGTTTGTAGCGGTGGCTATGACATTTGAACTCGGTGGCGCCGGATAGAAAGAATCGGTGTGGCCGATTTTGGCTTTAGGTTTAGGTCATATGTGGATGTGAGAAAGTAGTTGATGGTTTTTGAGCATATCACTAAGCACATGAAGCAAGAGGCTCATTAAGCAACACCTCATCCCTCCTTGATAGTATTGGCTTTTCCTATAGACTCAATGTGATCTTGGATCACTGAAATATAAAATGAAGAGTCTTGAGCTTGAAGCTTTAGCCAATCCCTTGTCCTTCGCATCTTGAAGGAGTTCCACATCCTTTAGTCCATGCCACTTCATTGTTGAACTTGTCTGAAATATACTAGATAAAAGTGTTAGTCCAACAAGAGATATGTTGACATTAATTACCAAAACCACCTAGGGAGCACTTGTGCTTTCAATCTCCCCCTTTTTGGTAATTGATGACAACATACATCAAATCTTTAGAAAAGGATATAAAGAATAGCAAGTAAAGCTTTGGAAAGACATGTAACAAGCATAGGCTCCCCCTACATGTATGCAATCATGTGAAATATAGAAAGTTGAAGCATGTGAGAGCATAACCATGACAGAGTAGGCAATGAGTTACATGTATCTTGTCCATATGCATCAGAGCAAAGAATATTAAAGAAAATACCTTCATGCTCATGAGTCCTTCTTGCAAACAATATGTACATCAGCAAGAATTCCTCATACACATGATTGTGATGCATATACTTACCTTGTAGTCTTGAGTTGGCTTAGGATGGAATGAACCTGCGTAAACAAGGTTAGATGACACAGATACATCTACTAGCCAGAGCAAACAGAAGATACCACAAGAATACCAAGACTGGGATGACATGTAGAGAGTGCGTACTAAGTACCACATTGGATTAGACATGTCCCCAAGAGTAAAGATATGCAATGAATTTAAATGATTTCTTTCCCTTAGATGTCTTGCTCCCCCTGAATCTAGCATGGGATACTAGGAGAAGATAGGGAACAGAAAATCAGAGCTGAAAGAATATGAATGAACAGAGCTAGTGCAAACTAATGCAAATAAGCACATATGAACATGTCTTTCCCCCAAAAAGACATGCGGCATCTCTCCTCTTGAACACCAAGCATATGGGATCCTTGAGAAATACTTTCTACTTGAGTATTCTCTCCCCTTGGAGATCTCTCTCTCCTCCTGTGGAAGTGATATTCTCTAATGTGATCTCTCTCTAAATGATAAGCTTTGATGTGATCTCTCTCTCCCCCTTTGACATCAATTTCCAAGAAGGGCTTCTGGAATTTGTCTTGAATGGGTTTGATCCTTGAGTCATAGCACAAAGCATTTATAAAAATGTGATGCTTGTAGAGGACAAGGTCATCGAGTGGAGCTGGAACGGACGAAACACAGAATAAGTGGCAAACTGTTTGTCCTGTGGTGAAACCGGTGGCACCGAGTTGTATGCTTCGGTTGTACAAAAGAATTCGGCTGGACCGAAAATAACTAATCGGTGGAACTGAGTTCATCGCAGTGAAAACACTTGTCACCTCAGCTCACTAGAATAATAAGATCTCACACGTATTTGCAAGGAATTAACTAAATGATATGCAATGAATTGGATGCATAAAATGCAGAGCAAACAAAAAGAAATAAATCTAGATGAAGTTTTTTTTGAAAGGGGAAACAAATATGCATGAGACAAATGCAAAAACACATAAAATAACACAGGAGAACTTCATCTAGAGATGGTCGGCGACAAAGTCACCTATGTTAGAGTATATTGACTTAGGAGTCAAGTGAGATCACTTGATCATAGGTCATACTCATCGTTTAAGCTCAAAATGGGGTTACCATTTTTCGTTTAAGCATCTTGATGTATTCTCATCTTGTCGAGTTGCTTTAGTTCATGACTCGGAGTAAAGCTTCTCTAAGATGGAATAACATACCTTGGTTGGTGGTGTTGATCATGTAGTTGAACTTGTGTGGGTTGCTCAAGGTTGATGTAGCTCATCAAGAGTTGGGAGCACCACTTGGAACTTGAGTCCATCTACCTACATGGGTTAGTTCTTGCAAGGAAGAGCACTTGTATATCCAAAAATTACAATCATGAAGCTCAACATAGAATTTGTCAAAGGATATGTTTGAATGGTTCCGTGCTTCCTTGTCTTCAACCACCTTTGTATAGAGACTTGGTGAAGTAGAGATTTCTCAAGATGTGAGTAGGTTACAATCTCATGGAATTTGATTCAACCAAGTACCTACATGGGTTAGATAACATGCAAGATGCAAATATGTCCAAGATATAAGATTTTCATCATAAGAGAAATATCCAGGATTAGTCATAAGCTCATGTATTGCATGTATCCAATGGAGTTTTTACTCCAAGTTTGAAGCATCAATGATGTTCAATTCTCCTCTCAACCTGCAAAACACTTTCTCATCAAGAGGTTTAGTCAATATATCGGCTAATTGCTTTTCGGTGCGAACATGCTTAAGATCAATGTCACCCTTAGCAACATGATCTCGAATGAAATGATGATGAACTTCAATATGCTTAGTTCGAGAATGTTGCACAGGATTATGTCCAATTTTGATAGCACTTTCATTGTCACAAAGCAATGGGACATGTTTCACATATATCCCATAATCTTTAAGAGTTTGGGTCATCCAAAGTAATTGAGCACAACATGATCAAGCGGCAATGTACTCCGCTTTGGCGGTAGATAAGGATACCGAGTTTTGTTTCTTGGAGGACCAAGACACAAGAGATCTACCAAGAAATTGACAAGTACCCGAAGTGGACTTTCTATCAACCTTGTCTCCGACATAGTCTGAGTCAGAGTAGCCAACAAGATCGAAAGAGGCCCCCTTAGGATACCAAATGCCAAAATTTGGTGTATGTATTAAGTATCTCACTATCCTTTTCACAGCCTTAAGATGACATTCTTTAGGAGCAGCTTGATATCTTACACACATGCAGACACTTAGCATAATATCGGGACGTGAAGCACATAGGTATAACAATGAACCAATCATAGAGCGATAAACCTTTTGATCAACTGGTTCACCATCTTTGGTCAAATCAAGATGTCCACTAGTAGGCATGGGTATAGACATACCTTTGCATTCTTGCATATTGAACATCTTGAATAAGTCCTTAGTGTACTTCGTTTGAGAGACAAAAGTACCTTCCTTAGTTTGCTTGATTTGCAACCCAAGAAAGAATTTGAGTTCACTCATCATTGACATCTCTAACTTCTCGGACATTAGCTTTCCAAACTTCTCACTAAAATGAGGGTTAGTTGATCCAAATATGATATCATCAACATAAATTTGGCATACAAAGAGTTCTCCATTAACCCTTTTAGTAAAAAGAGTAGAATCAATTTTCCCAATTTCAAATCCCTTTCCAAGAAGAAACTTCGTTAAGCACTTGTACCAAGCTCTAGGAGCTTGTTTAAGACCATAAAGAGCTTTGCGAAGTTTATAAACATGATTTGGGTTCTTAGGATTGACAAAGCCGGGAGGTTGTTTAACATAAACTTCCTCCTCTATTTCACCATTTAGAAAAGCACTTTTAATGTCCATTTGGTACAATGTGATATCATGGTGATTATCATAGGCAAGTAAGATGCGAATAGACTCAAGTCTAGCAACGGGAGCATAAGTCTCACCATAGTCCATACCTTCGACTTGTGTGTAGCCTTGGGCGACGAGACGTGCTTTGTTGCAAACTACTTGTCCATCTTCATCTTGCTTGTTGCGAAACACCCATTTGGTACCGATGATGTTGTGGTTGTTGTTGGGCTTCTCAACCAATGTCCAAACTTGGTTTCTCTCAAAGTTGTGTAGCTCTTCATGCATAGCGTTTATCCAATCCGGATCTTCCAATGCTTCTTCGACCTTCATAGGTTCAATGCTAGAGATGAAAGAATAGTTTTCACAAAAGTTAGCTAAACGAGTTTTAGAGCGAGTGATTCTCCCGGTTTGAATATCATTGTAGATTTTATCGACAGGATGGTCTTTAGCAATTCTTGCTCGAACTCATGAAAGCTTTTGCTTGGATCTTGGTTGAACTTATTCTTCATCTTGTTCTTCTTCTTGGCCTTCTTCATTGTTGGCGTTGTCGTACTCTTGTCGTGGTGGAGAAGGAGGTTGTTGATGTTCATCTTGATGCACTTCCTCGTTTTCTTCATCTTGGTGTGTCCCACTTGTGGATGCTTCCGTATCAACTCTTGGTTCACCTTGTCATGAAGTAGAAGCTTCCACTTGGACGGACGATGTACTCTCCTTCACCTCCATTGGACGAACCTTGCCAATAGACAAGTCTTGGATAGCTTCCAAAGGATCTTTGTCTCCTACATCAATTGGCAATTGCTCTACTTGCGAGCTGTTAGATTCATCAAACTTCACATCTACCGTCTCTTCAGCCTTTCGGGTGAAATTGTTGTACACACGGTATGTGTGAGAGTTTGAGCCATAACCTAGTAGGAAACCTTCATGAGACTTAGAAGCAAATTTAGAACGACGATGATTATCAAGAATGTAGCACTTTGAGCCGAATACTCGAAAGTATCCAACTTGGGGTTTGTTACCGGTGAGGAGCTCGTATGCCGTCTTGCCGAGTAGCTTGTGAACATACAAGCGATTTTTTGCATGACAAGCTGTCTCAACCGCTTCTGCCCAAAAGTGCTTCGGTGTCTTGTACTCATCAAGCATCGTTCTCGCCATTTCGATGAGCCTCGGTTCTTCCTCTCAACAACTCCATTTTGTTGAGGTGTGTACGTAGCCGAGAACTCGTCTGAAATCCCTTCTTCATCAAGAAAGGTGTGCATATTTGCGTTCTTGAACTCCGTTCCATTGTCGCTGTGAACCTTCTTGATCTTCACTTCAAACTGATTTTGGGCCTTCCTAGCGAAGTTTTTGAAGATCTTTTGGACCTGCGATTTGTCCTCAAGAAAGAACACCCACGTAAATCTTGAAAAATCATCAACTATAACTAGACCAAAAGAATTTCCACCGAGACTCTTGTAAGAGTTGGGACCAAAGAGATCCATGTGAAGTAGCTCAAGTGGCCTCCTTGTAGTCATGATGTTCTTCACGGGATGCCTTCCTCCAACCTGTTTACCTGCTTGACAAGCACTGCAAAGTCTATCCTTATCAAATATGACATTGTTAACACCAAGAATATGATTCCCTTTAATAAGCTTGTCAAGATTTCTCATGCCAACGTGACCTAGTCGTTTATGCCATAACCAACCTTTTGAGGATTTGGCAATGAAGCAAGTTTTAGGTTGAGCCTTTTTAGTGAAATCAACAATGTATAGATCACCTCTACGTATGCCGGTAAAGATCATTTTATGATTGTCTCGACGAAACACTTGGCAATCTACTTCAGTAAATAGGACATTGAAACCGAAATCAGCAAGTCTAGATACTGAAAGTAAGTTGTAGCCAAGAGATTCAACGAGCATAACATTCTGAATGGAGCTGTCATGTGATATGGCCACCTTACCGAGGCCAACAACCTTACCCTTTGAGTTGTCACCGAAAGTGACATACTTTCGAGGACTATCATTTTCAGCAAGCTCGTGAAACATGTCTTTATCTGCGGTCATGTGATCGATACATCCACTGTCAAGGACCCATTCCTTTCCTCCTGCTATATATCCCCGAAGATTTGCCATAAGACCAAAATGTCTCATTGCATTATTAAGATCAAAGTCATCATCATCATCCTCATCATAGTATCCATGTTCAACATCGTCATGTGGTGGATCAATTCCTAGTGAGAGTGATTCATTAGTATGAGTTTGACAATAATCTTGCTTGTGAGTTCTAGTGGCTTCGGAAATAATATCGCTAATAATTCCAACATTTCCTTTGGCACGCATAAGATTTGTAAGTTCAAATAGACAGTTGCCAAACATAAGATCATTGGAATCCATCTTAGTCAAGGCAATAGACTTATGAAGAATTTCATCTAGATTTTTCAAAGAATAATCAGGAAATCGTTCATCAAGAAATTTCCATATAGTGTAGGCACACTCAAGAGTAGGCAGTTTTATAATCAAGTTTCTAGGCAAGCCTCTAGTGATAAGATTAACAGTTGTAACATTCCTAATCATGTCAATAGACTCATCAAGGGTAGGATGCATAGGATCAACATAAGATGCACAAGGACTAGCAATGTACTTGTTCAAATGATATTGATTGAAAATTACAAGCATCTCATTTTTCCACTTATGCAAATACTCTCCATCAAGTATAGGCACTCTATGTCTAAGACTCCCCAAAGTAGACTCATCCATCTTCCTCCAATGGTGATTAAACCAAGGAAATGGAGACCAAAGCTCTGATACCACTTGTAGGACCTTGAGAAGAGGTGTCTAGAGGGAGGGGGATAGACACTAAGTACGAAAGTTGAAGTTTTTAGCAAATTTAAGTTTAAGTGGAGTTTAGGCACAAGTTTAACATTCACAACACATAGCAAGCAAGCATGCAAAGAGTATATGAGCAGCGGAAAATAAAGCATGCGACTTGCAAGAATGTAAAGGGAAGGGTTTTGGAGGATTCATACGCAATTGGAGACAAGGATGTTTTTGGCGTGGTTCCGATAGGTGGTGCTATCGTACATCCACGTTGATGGAGACTTCAACCCACGAAGGGTAATGGTTGCGCGAGTCCACGGAGGGCTCCACCCACGAAGGGTCCACGAAGAAGCAACCTTGTCTATCCCACCATGGTCGTCGCCCACGAAGGACTTGCCTCACTAGCGGTAGATCTTCACGAAGTAGGCGATCTCCTTGCCCTTACAAACTCCTTGGTTCAACTCCACAATCTTTGCCGGAGGCTCCCAAGTGACACCTAGCCAATCTAGGAGACACCACTCTCCAAGATGTAACAAATGGTGCGTTGATGATGAACTCCTTGCTCTTCTGCTTCAAATGATAGTCTCCCCAACACTCAACTCTCTCTCATAGGATTTGGATCTGGTGGAAAGAAGATTTGAGTGGAAAGCAACTTGGGGAAGGCTAGAGATCAAGATTCATATGGTAGGAATGGAATATCTTGGCCTCAACACATGAGTAGGTAGTTCTCTCTCAGAACTGGTAAGTTGTAAGTGTAGGTTCGTTCTGATGGATCTCTCTACGAATGAAGAGGAGGTGGAGGGGTTATATAGCCTCCACACAAAATCTAACCGTTACACACAATTTACCAATCTCGGTCGGACCGAATCAACAAACTTGGTCAGACCAATTTAGTAAACCTAGTGACCGTTAGGATTTTCGGTGGGACCGAAATGCAACTCGGTAGGACCGATATGGTTAGGGTTAGGGCATAACGTAATCTCGGTGAGACCGATTACACAAACTCGGTGAGACAATTTTGGTAATTAGCTAACCAGTGAGTTGGTCAGGCAAACTCGGTGGGACCGATTACTCAAACTCGGTGGGACCGATTTTGGTAATAAGTTAACCAGAGAGTTTGCATTGTAATCTCGGTAGGAACGATTTCTCAAACTCGGTAAGACCGATTTTGATAATGGACATACACAGACAGATTACAATCCCATCTCGGTGAGACCGAGATCCCTATCGGTGAGACCGATTTGCCTAGGGTTTGTGGCGGTGGCTATGACATTTGAACTCGGTGGCGCCAGATAGAAAGAATCAGTGTGGCCGATTTTGGCTTTAGGTTTAGGTCATATGTGGATGTGAGAAAGTAGTTGAGGGTTTGTGAGCATATCACTAAGCACATGAAGCAAGAGGCTCATTAAGCAACACCTCATCCCTCCTTGATAGTATTGGCTTTTCTTATAGACTCGATGTGATCTTGGATCACTGAAATATAAAATGAAGAGTCTTGAGCTTGAAGCTTTAGCCAATCCCTTGTCCTGAGCATCTTGAAGGAGTTCCACATCCTTTAGTCCATGCCACTTTATTGTTGAACTTGTCTGAAATATACTAGATAAAAGTGTTAGTCCAACAAGAGATATGTTGACATTAATTACCAAAACCACCTAGGGAGCACTTGTGCTTTCAACAAGGATAGTGTCCGGCTCTGCAAAATAAGTTCCACATACCACCGTAGAGAGAATAATATTTGCACAAATCTAATCTGCTGACGTATTTCGTAGCGTGACATCATGCCACAACCAAGCCTTTATTCGAATCGTTTTGCTGTCCCACCTCAGTGTGTTTAGCGAGGCGGTTTCCTTGGCACGTCTTGTCAAAGCAGAGATCGTGTCCCCTTATTCCGGGATTCTCATCAATACGGGCGTGGGTAACCCAACGCGCCATTAATTGCGGCGCTTGGGAGATAAGCGAGTTTTACTTGGCTGGTGGGGGCACATAATTTCGGACGCCCATATAAGGGGATAAGGATCCACCCTTTCCATCTACGCCTTCTTCCTCCCTTGCTTATCTATTTCCATGCACTCGAGCTCCAGCGTCCAAGTCCGCACTTCCCACCTTGACCTTCTCCAACCATGTCCGGGAGGCAGGTGGATGGCTTCCTCCGTTACGGAGGGACAAATCAAAAAGCTGAGGAAAGCCGGATACTTGATCACCGACATCACGCACCAGCTCCCAGATGAGGGGCAGCTCATCCCCACCCCCAGGCCCCATGAGAGCGTGGTATTTCTCCCCCATTTCCTCCGCGGACTAGGCTTCCCACTCCAACCATTTGTCTGGGGGCTCATGTTCAACTACGGCCTGGATTTCCACGATCTGGCCCCAAACTTCATCCTCAACATCTCGGCGTTTATCGTCGTGTGCGAGGTCTTTCTCCGCATCAAGCCCCACTTCGGCCTATGGCTGAAGACCTTCAATGTTAAGACGAAGGTTGTGGGCGGTCAACAGGCGGAGTGCGGAGGCACCATGGTGGGCAAGATGCCCAACGTCACATGGCTCGAGGGCTCCTTTGTGGAGACCATCAAGGGGTGGCAATCGGGGTGGTTCTATATCACCGAGCCGCGCGACCCTAAATGGGCGGCGGCCCCCGAATTCCGATCCGGCATCCCCACAAGGCTCACCTCTTGGAAAGAGACGGGCCTGTCGTGGGGTGATTCAGAAGAGGTGACTGGACTCCAAACCTGCGTCCAAAACCTGATGGACAAGAATGTTAAACTTGTCAACATAATCCAGGTCATGCTCTTCCACCGGATCCTCCCGTGTCAACGACAGGCTTTCAACCTGTGGGAGTTCGACCCGTCCCAGCACCAGACTTTGTCCAGGCTCTTCGACACAAGACACGAAGACGCCTGGAAGGTTCTATTCAAGGGCTCCGAGGTTTCCCCTCCAATTACCGAGGATCGAGGGTTCTGCGCGAAGCGCCAAGCCAGTGCGGTAAGCCTGTTTTGCCCTTTACAGGGTACTTGTTTTTTCATAGTTTGACTCTATGCGGGATCTAAGCCCCCGCTCCTTTGACAGGACTGGAAGAGGACTCCTGGACAGATCGACTATCCGGCTCCTTTGCCCGAAGGCCCAATAGACGCCCGCTTGGCAAAGCTGCTGGTTCCGGCACCTCAAGTGGTGCCGGAGAAGAAGGCCAAGAAAAGGCCACGGGAACTCGAAGGAGCTCCCGGCGCCTGGTGGTGTCGGACTCATCGCCCGACGACCCCAAAGCGCACTCCTCCTCCAAAGACGAGGAGGAGGAAGAAGAAGCCTCTCCCCCTCCAACGGGGGGAGGAAAGAAGAGAAAGGCCTCCCCAACTGGGGAGGCCGGAGGGTCCAAGAAGGGGAAGACACTTCTTCCGGACTACGCCTCCGACGCCGAAGACGGTGGAGAGGAGTGGCCATCCCGGGCCAAGCCCCTGGCAAAATCATAAGTATCCAGATACCAAAATAAGTCATGGCGCTCCTTTATTGCATAGTACCTTCTGACGCCGAATATAATCATGCAGTCCGCCCAAGGCTCAGCTCGACGATTCGTCGAGCGACTCCCTGGATTCGTCGGATGTGAACAGTGCTTCAATCCTGACTGCTACCTCCCCTCGCCCTACGGACGATGCCGAGGTGGAGTCCCAAAAGGGGCTAAACCAGGAGGAGGTGGTCCTGGAGGCGTCGCAAGGCGACCTCCCGGACTCCAGGCCCAAAGGGGATAAAACCCTGGAGGGATCTAAGTCCGGTCCTGGGCTGGACACCGCACCGGAACCTTCAGTGGTTCTGGAGTCCGGCAGGCGGCCCCTTCGGAAGAAGGGCAAGCCTACGACGCTGGAGGCCTCCATCCAACCGGAGGCGCCGGATAATTTGCTGGAGGTGCTTAACGGCGCCTCCATCGACGAGGAGCACCGCACTGTTATGAGTGCGGTGATCGAGAAGGTTCAGTCCGCCAAGAGCGGGCTGACAGAAGCCTGTGTCAGCCTTCTAACATGCTTTGAGGTATGTATTTAAAACATAAAAAATGTTACCGCATAGACAGTAGCCCCTGATGCTCAGTTTGGTGTTCGGAAAGAAGAGACGGACTGAGGATCTAAAAAGATATACGCAGGAGTCTAACGTAAATATGTCAATATGGGAATGCAGGCTGCATTGCTGACCTCTGCCGCATTGACTGCGGAGGTCGATGCATTGAAGCAGAGCCTCGAGCGGTCCGAGAACGAGCTCGGCCGTGCCAAGAAGCAGCTCGAGGACAAGGAAGGTAGGTAGTACCTTATGTAAATATATATAAAAATACCTGGTTGCAAATAATGACAGGACCAACGTGAATGTTACAGGGGCCACAACCGATGTGGCGACCCTGAAGGAAGCGCTGTCCAAGGCCAAAGACAATGCGGCCATGGAGCGAACCGAGTGAGAGAAATAAGAGGCGCGGGTGGCGGAGGTGCGGCAAGAGCTCGATGCTCTCGTGAAGAAACACGAGAGTTTAGAGCTTGACTCAAAGACGCGAGAGTCCGAGCTTGCCTCGGCACTTGAAAGCACCAAGTCTGCCAAGGCCGAAGCCCAAAAAGGCCTCTAGGAGATTGAGGCGATGAAAAAGATAGCAGCGGGTAAGGCATTCTTTATGCAAAGCAAGCATGCGAAAGTGAATTACGTGTTACTTACCCGAATCTGGAGCTCTCCAGGAGCATTCACAGATCTGCCCTGCAGTGTGTCCGACGCTGCCGCATTCTACCGAGCCGAAGAAGGGAGCTCAACGGAGAAGGTGTTCTGGTCCCAGTATGCTAAGGCCGAAAGCCCGGTGCCCTTGAGCGACCAGCTGAAGCAGCTGGTCGAGCTCCATAAGGTGGCCGAATAGGCCATGAAGGGCCTTATAGGCCGGCTGTGGCCTGGGGAGGTCCTGCCTGAGAGGTACTTCGAGCTGGTGAGGCGGCTGGTGGATGCCTGTCCGCGGCTTGAAATCATGAAGCGCTATGTATGCATCGAAGGCGCCCGTAGGGCTTTTGCCCGTGCTAAAGTGCACTGGGGCAAGCTGGATGCTGAGAAGCTGGTGACAGAAGGGCCACCGGAGGGGAAGGAGCATCGCAGGCCCGAGATGTATTATGAGGGCGTCCTGAAGGGTGCCCGCCTTGTGGCGAATGAATGTACCAGGGATGTAATTTTTGAGTAAACTCGCTCGTGTTTATCCTGTGCACTGAAAACTTGTTCATATGCGCTAAGCAACGCTTTTTGAATTTAAAATATTACCTTCTGTGCGGCCGTTTATTAAATATGATAGATGCAAGTCGTCGGCTTCTACCCCTGTGCCACGAGTGCTGGGGTGTTCGGGATAAACCTGAGCGCTCTTGTTCCCATTCTTGGGTCCGTCGAGGGAGGCGCTCAGCACAACGAACAAGGCAATCGGACTTATAATGCTTTATCACTCTCACTTAGCCATAGAATTCTATAATTTTAAATTTCGGCGAAGCCCCTAGTATTTGGAAGACCGAGTTCGGGGCACTATCCACGCCTAGGCCGGACAAAGCCAGCTCCTCGCTCTAAGCGGCATAAGTCTTTAAGGACTCGAAAAACCTCGCGAACAGCGACCGGCTCTCGCCCTATCATGACGGTCAGTTTTAGCTTTCTCTACTGAGGTGTTAACCCAGCTCAACTGGGGCACAATCGCAGTAGTTCTCCCAGCGCTACCTTAGCCGATATAGCGGAACGTAAGGTACCAAAACATGGGAGCCGAGCAAACCCAACTATTGACCCAAGACATGATTCAGAGCCGATGCATATAATGCTATAAGTTCGGGGTGCCGCACTCATGAGAGTGTTCGGTCTTCTCACACCGTATTTTGGGGAACTTAAGCCCCTGGTGTACTGGCCGTACCAAGGTATACGGTTGTATAATGTCATAGCTGAACATATGTACATAAAAAATGAATGCAATAATAGACAAGAGCTATGTATTGTTTATTAGAGGGTTGGTATGAAAGCAGAACGATACAAATAGTGCGATAGGCAAGAGATGGGATTATTTGACATGTCCCCCTCCAGGGGCAAGCTACGAGACTTTAAGTAAGACATGTATTTAGCTCGTTATAGAGACCAACTGGACGTTCGACGTGGCTTGCTGTCTCCCTGGCTGTTGTGTCGTGTGTTCGGCGATTGTATTGCCGGACAGGTCTTCTGAATAGTGGAGTCCTGAAAGTAAAAAAAAGAAAAATCACAAAAATTGGGAGCCCCTAGTGCGGTTGAGCCGCATTCTGGGCATGCCGTGGTTGTGCCCCTCCCCTTATGCCCACGGTATTTCCAGAGCGTAATTATGTACGCATGGTACTGGTTTCGCAATCTCGCGAGGGCTGGGGTTGGGGCCGCACTGCTATGCTAGCTCGGAACGAGCCAGACGGTCTTGTTGTAGGCTACTCCGGGCGCGCTTGACGGTGTCCGGACGCTTAACAGCCGGACTGGAGAATTGCCTTGAGAGGCTACTTTGTACTTCCGCCGCGAGGGCCGCCATGTGCTCCTCTGTTCGGAGAGAGCGTTCGGTGTTTCCATTGACCGTAATGACTCCGTGAGGGCCTGGCATCTTGAGCTTGAGATATGCGTAGTGCGGCACCGCATTGAACTTCGCAAATGCGTCTCGTCCGAGCAGAGCGTGATAGCCACTGCGGAACGGGACTATGTCGAAGATTAACTCCTCGCTTCGGAAATTATCCGGGGATCCGAAGACCACTTCGAGTGTAACTGAGCCTTTACAGCTGGCCTCTACACCTGGTATGACGCCTTTAAAGCTCGTCTTTGTGGGTTTAATCCTTGAGGGATCTATGCCCATTTTCCGCACTGTATCCTAATAAAGCAGGTTCAGGCTGCTGCCGCCGTCCATGAGGACTCTAGTGAGGTGAAATCCGTCAATGATTGGGTCTAGGACCAATGCGGCGAATCCGCCGTGACGAATGCTAGTGGGGTGGTCCCTTCGATCAAAAGTGATCGGGCAAGAAAACCATGGGTTGAACTTTGGGGCGACTGGCTCCAACGCATATACATCCCTGAGCGCACGCTTCCGTTCCCTTTTGGGGATGTGGGTTGCGTATATCATGTTCACCGTCCGCACCTATGGGGGAAAGCCCTTCTGTCCTCTGTTGTTCGGCGGCCGGGGCTCCTCCTCGTCATCGCTATGCAGCCCCTTGTCTCTGTTTTCGGCACTTAACTTGCCTGCCTTCTTGAACACCCAACAATCCCTGTTGGTGTGATTGGCTGGTTGTTAGGGGGTGCCGTGTATCTGGCACGAGTGATCGAGTATCCGGTCTAAACTGGACGGGCCCGGAGTATTTCTTTTGAATGGCTTTTTCCGCTGACCGGGTTTAGAGCCTCTGAATCCGGCATTAACTGTCGTATCCTCAGTGTTGTCATCGTTAATGCGGCGTTTGTGCCTGTTGCGACGCGACCTGCCGTTGTTTTTCTTGGTATCCGAATTACCAGGGCTCTTGGTCATGTTATTGCTACGAGCTAGCCAGCTGTCTTCTCCTGCGCAAAAGCGGGTCATGAGTGTCGTGAGGGCTGCCATGGATTTCGGCCTTTCCTGTCCTAGGTGCCGGGCAAGCCATTCGTCTCAGATGTTATGCTTGAAGGCTGCGAGGGCCTCTGCGTCCGGACAGTCGACTATTTGATTTTTCTTGGTTAGGGACCGTGTCCAGAATTGTCTGGCCGATTCCTCTGGCTGCTGAATTATGTGGCTTAAGTCATCGGTGTCTGGTGGTCGCACATAGGTGCCCTGGAAATTGTCAAGGAATGCGGATTCCAGGTCCTCCCAGCAACCAATTGACTCTGCTGGCAAGCTGTTAAGCCAATGCCGAGCTGGTCATTTAAGCTTGAGTGGGAGGTATTTGATAGCGTGTAGATCATCACCACGGGCCATGTGGATATGAAGGAGATAATCCTCGATCCATACCGCAGGATCTGTTGTGCCATCGTATGATTCGATGTTTACGGGTTTAAAACCCTCGGGGATTTGATGATCCATTACTTCATCTGTGAAGCATAGTGGGTGTGTGACGCCTCTGTACTGGGCTATATCACGACGTAGCTCGGATGAGCTTTGTCTGTTGTGTTCGGCCTGGCCGTATTTGCTATATCCGGCGTGACGGTTATCGTCACGTGTCGTGGGGCGCCCACGCGATCCGTAGATCGATCTTGTTTGCCTTGCCTTGTCCTCCAATATGTCTTGCAGGTCTGGCGCGTTTCCCCGTGCCTTGGTACTTTTTGAGCGGCGCCAGGGTGCGGCTTGAGTTGAGGGCCGAAAGGCCTCTCTGTCGCGGCCACGGGGTGGCCGATCGGCCGCATCATACGCTGGTGATGTAGGTTTAGTTGCTTCCTCTTCTAGTTGGGGTAGCAGCCTGCGCTTTGGATAGCTCTTGGAGGGGCGTTCGAGTTTGTACTCTTCGGCAGCGAGGACTTCCGTCCATCTGTCGGCTAGCATGTCTTGGTCAGCTCTAAGCTGCTGCTGTTTTCTCTTGAGGCTGCTTGCCGTGGCCATGAGCGTGCGTTTGAAACGCTCTTGTTCGACGGGGTCCTCAGGCACGACAAATTCGTCATCGTTGAGGCTTTCTTTGTCTTCGGAGGGAGGCATGTAATTATCGTCCTCGACCTCTCTATCTGCCGCTCTCTCATGAGGGCCGGCTTCTCCATCCTCCTGCGCTGAATCCTGCTGGAGGGGGTTGTCTTTGGCACTGTCCGGGGTGTTATTGTCTCCGGTGCCAGACTCGCCGTTTTTGCTTTGGCGGGATTTAGAGCGGCGCCACTGACGCCGGCGCTTAGGCTATTTCTTGGAGGGGTCATCCTCCGTTGTTCCCTCGCCATCCCCTTCTTTTGGGGTGTCCACCATGTATATGTCATATGACGAGGTGGTTTCCAGTGCCCTATAGGCGCTGGTTCTTGGTCGTCTCCTTCATCGGCGTCCATACCGTTGATGTCTTCGGAGTCGAAATCGAGCATGTCGGTTAGATCATCGACAGTGGCTACAAAGTGGGTGGTGGGTGGACTTCGAATTTCTTCGTCGTCCGCATCCCAACCTTGCTGACCATAGTCCGGCCAGGGCTCTCCTGATAAAGAGAGAGACTTTAGTGAATTCAGGATGTCGCCAACGGGCGAGTGCTTAAAGATGTCCGCGGCGGTGAACTCCATGATCGGAGCCCAATTGGGTTCGATCGGAAGGGGTGTGGAAGATTCGGAGTCCAGAAAGGAGTCCGACACCTTGGAGTCACAACCTTCGCGAAGGACAACACTGGTGTTCGGCTCGATCGCCGTAGAGATTACAGCCCCCGAGGCGGTGTCCAGCCACCCGTCCTCGATCGGCGCAGTCGGCTCCGAACAAAGGGTCGGAGCGGACACCTGAGCGGCCTGCTGGGCATTGTCCGGCGGCAGAGCTAGATCATGCCCATCGTGACAGTGCGGCGCGCTCGGCTGTGGCTCGAATTCGTCGAAGATCAAGTCTCCGCAGATGTCAGCCGTGTAGTTCAAACTTCCGAATCTGACCTGATGGCCAGGGGCGTAGCTTTCGATCTGCTCCAGATGGCCAAGTGAATTGGCCCGCAATGCAAAGCCGCCGAATACGAAGATCTGTCTGGGGAGAAAAGTCTCACCCTGGACCGCGTCGTGGTTGATGATCGAAGAAGCCATCGGGCCTAAAGGTGACGACACAGAGGAACTCTCAATGAAAGCACCAATGTCGGTGTCAAAACCGGCGGATCTCGGGTAGGGGGTCCCGAACTGTGCGTCTAGGCGGATGGTAATAGGAGACAAGGGACACGATGTTTTTACCCAGGTTCGGGCCCTCTCGGTGGAGGTAAAACCCTACTCCTGCTTGATTAATATTGATGATATGGGTAGTACAAGAGTAGATCTACCACGAGATCAGAGAGGCTAAATCCTAGAAGCTAGCCTATGGTATGATTGTTCTTCGTCCTACGGACTAAAGCTCTCCGGTTTATATAGACACCGAAGAGGGCTAGGGTTACACAGAGTCGGTTACAATGGGAGGAGATCTACATATCGTATCGCCAAGCTTGCCTTCCACGCCAAGGAAAGTCCTATCCGGATACGGGACGAAGTCTTCAATCTTGTATCTTCATAGTCCGGGAGTCCGTCCAAAGGTCACAGTCCGGCCATTCGGACACCCCCTAATCCAGGACTCCCTCAGAAATGAAAGAACTACCCGAAATCTTTACAAGGGCAATATCATGGTCATTGCTAAGAAGCCCACCAACATTCTTGAAGCAGATGCATCACAGGATCGTTGGATTTGGCATGCTTTGTTTGGCATGCACAGGTCTCACAATGACATCAATGTGTTGCAGCGATCACCATTGTTTGCGAGGCTGACTAAGGAAGAAAGCTCCTCCTTGCCACTATGTTGTCAATCGACATGTATACAACATTGGCTACTATCTGGTTGACGGTATCTATCCTTCATGGGCCACATTTGTCAGCAGCATCTCTGACCTAGTTGGCCAATAAAAGGCTCACTTGCCCAAAGACAAGAAGCAGCCAGAAAAGAAGCAGCCAGAAAGGATGTCGAGAGGTCATTTGGAATTCTGCAGGCCCATTTTGCAGTTGTTCATGGACCTGCTAAACAATGGGATCTGGAGACCCTGTGGGAGGTGATGACATATTGTGAGATCATGCGCAATATGATCATGGAGGATGAGGACGACGACGCTGTCGCAGCTCTGGAATTTGAGAATATGGGTGACCCTATCCAACTTCCAAACCAGAGTCTGGCCACATTTAAAAAGTTTATTCGAATGCATCAACTAACTCACGAGCAGTTGAAGGAAGATCTGATTGAGCATCAGTGGATGGTTCAAGGAGAAAACAATGCTGGGACGTAATATTTGAAATTTTGTAAAATTGAACTACCGATGCATGCGGCTATTTGAACGCTTGTACCCTTTGTATGCGACTATTTGATCGTGCAGACTTAAAAAAACAGATACATACGGCTACTGTTAGATGATGGCCTTTCACATCCATGTCCATGAATTGGTCCACTATCCACGAACGGATGCGGGAGAAGTTTACGGATCGCCATTGGAGATGCCATTAGCGGCAATAATGCCCTCGTGGTCGTTGCAGGTGCTACTCTGCTTTCCCTGTTTAATCCATCATGCGACAGTACGAGAAGACAAATATTAAGTTGTACTCGCTCGTGTTGAAATTAATGGAACGAGAGTGACAGCCCTTTAATTTCTGGTGGGGATCGGGAGCTCCATATAGTTGCCAGGCCAGTATACGTCGGCCTCCTGCTGCATTGATGGAATCTCGCTTATGAATCTTTTTTTTCTTTTTAAGTTGGAATCGCTTATAATTTTTACTAAGTTACAAATAGTATGATTAGCTAAGTTACAGATACCATGGTCACATGGTATTATGATTCGATTAATTAATAATTCCTGTGTATATATCGGTCGGAACTATCCTTCAACAAGCGTCACTTGCAAGCAGTTGAGATCCACTTTAGAGCAAAACTATTCAAGTGGTGGTCGTCATGTTACTTTCCCATGGAGCAGGCATTCTGGAACTGAGTGCCGTGCTCTGTGGCAGTCACAGCCAGCAGTCGATAATGTTTCTGTGCATTTTATTGTAGGTACAGTCTATAGTCTATACATGACAATATTCTCACATGACAACACTTTTTTGTAAGCGACATATCAGCTGTAAAGGGAAGAGACTAGAGAGTAGAGAGTAGAGACTATGACCATGCCAACTTTCTGTCACGCGAAGGACTCGACAAAACTAGCCAATATATAGGCCAAGAGTTTAAGAGGCCGGGGGAACATAAGTGCCAACTTTCAGAACTCAGGCTCCTTGAAACCCGGTATTATTGGAAAATCAAAGATGCTATTTCATAGATTTTTAAAATATAAAGATATATACATGTTTGCTACATATATGTAACGATTCATTAAATAATACGGTTATTTATGAGCTATACAAAAAGACAAATTCTGACGAACCAACATGTGGTTGGGTGGTTAGAGGGATATAGTGATATCCCCAACACATCAGGTTCAAGTCCTGGTGCTCCCATTATTCCTGTATTTATTTCAGGATTTTCGGCGATACGCTTTCAGTGAGAGGCACTACTAGGGAAAAGCCTAGTAGTAGCGCAGGTTAAATAGCTAGTAGTAGCGCGGGCACCCGCGCTACTACTACGACGCTACAGCTAACTTGTAGTAGTAGCGCGGGTGTGCCCGCGCTACTACTACGTGTGTTAGTAGTAGCGTGGGTGCGACCCGTGCTACTACTATTAATTTCAAAAAGAAAAAAAAATTGTAGATCCCGTGCGTGCTCTCAATGGCAGCAATGCTTCGATCCAGCGATGCTAGGGGTCACCGGAGCTGCGGAAGGGCAGATGCAGACAAGATCCAGCGCCGCAGCCAAGGCAGCGAACTCCTGGTCGTCCATGGCGATGACCTGCACGGGCAAGGACATGAAACCAGAGGGCAGAGGGAAAAAGAGAAAGAAAGGAGACAGGAAGGAGATGGAGGGAGCAACGCGGCTAGTCATTGGTGGTGAGGTGCTCCGGTGTGGTGGCGGGAGGCGAGGGGGAAGACCGGCGAGCTCCTGGATGGCCAGCGGCGCGAGGCGACGGCCTCGTTGGGCGCCACGGAGGAGGAGACGCGCATGGGCAGGAGCGACATGGGAGAGCCTATGGAGAGATAGAGGAGGAGAGGGACGGGGGAGAGGAGTGATTTGGATGAAGAGATGGGGATTTCAGGGCTGTTAAAATTCCAGTACTTAGTAGTAGCGTGGGTTTTTACCCCTCGCTACTACTATGACATGTTTCGGAGGGCACGGTAGAGACCGCTTAGTAGTAGCAAGGGATAAAAACCTGCACTACTACTATCAACTTAGTAGTAGCGCAGGTTTATAACCCTCGCTACTACTATGGCATCTCCCAAGGGGAACGGTAGATACCGCTTAGTAGTAGGAGGGTTAAAAACCCACGCTACTACTATCAACTTAGTAGTAGCGAGGGGTAAAAACCCGCGCTACTAGTAAGTAGCAGTAGCGAGGGGTATAAGCCCTCGCTGCTAATAAGAGTCTGTGTATAAGCTTTTCCCTGATAGTGAGGAGACGTCCGGTCGACGACGAGGCGCCTAAAGTGACTTCGTAAATCTCAAAATAATATGTCGGCTCAGTCTCTTGAAGGTGCTCATGGGGTAAGGTGTGTGTGCGCGCGTGTTTATAGGGGTGAGTGTATGCGCGTATGTATGAACGCTTGCGTCTGTACTGTGTTCAAAAAATTCCAGCTTAATACAGAAAAACATTTTAATGTACGTATTTGTCTTTTTTGTCACCACATTTGAAAAAATATTCCTCATGAAACTTCACGTACAAACTATGCATATATATATATGTGTGTACACACATTTATTTTCAGAATTAATTTGGGATGAGAAAATAAAGTACTCCTAGCTTTTAAGAAAAAAATAAAATATAATGGTAGGAGCAACTCCAACGCGTCGACCCAAACGAACGACCGATTTGTCTGCTTTTCGTCCGTTTGGGTCGGTCAGGCGAACGTGCATGTCCGCTTTTTGATTTGTGTTGGCTCATGTGTCCAACGGAAGGTAGACCCATTTTTGACCCGCATGGCCGAAATAAATTTAGAAAAACTTATTTAGACATAAGTGGTCAGTCAACGCTGGCCAAAGTCCTCTTAAACAGTTAATTAAGCATATAAAAAACGCCCCCATGCTAGCCGTCAGCCTTGCCCTTGCCCTTGCTGTCGTTGTCGTTGTCGTCGCAGGTGAGGTCGATGAACATGGGAGGCGGCCCAGCCCAGCTGAACGCGGCTTGATAGGCCGCCAGGGTTGCCTCCTCCGGCGTCTGCTACTGCAGCGGCAATGCGGCGACGCGGGCATGCTCCTCCTCCTCCTCCTCGCGCTCCCTGTGCATGCGCCGCTCGCCGTTGGTGCACTCCTCCACCAGCCTGTGCTGCCTACAATGCTCCAGGTACACGGCCTCCTGCGTCGGCATCGTGCCGAGCCAAACAAGGGGGGAGGGGTGCTGACCCACTCCCGCAGC
>NC_041387.1:557231605-557250714 GCF_002162155.2 Triticum dicoccoides
GTGAGCGGCGGTGACGGTGGCACCATGCAGTCGCCGACCGCAGAGAGGGCGATGGCCTCCGCCAGCCATGCCTGGTAGTCCGCCTCCTCCGCTTCTACCTTCAGCCGCTCCTCCTCGATGGAGGTCTCCAAGGCCGCCGCCAGCGCCAAGATCCGATGTGGATCGAGATGCCAGTCATGCGGCAGCATCACGTCGGGGTACGACAGCGGCTGCTTGAACTACTAGTACCACCGCGCTTGGTGCACCGGGATGTGCAGCCGCTGCCTCGTGGGGCGGGCAGGCAGGCTCGACGGCGGCGGAGAAGGAAGAGAGCGGGAGGAGGAAGCGACGGGGGTGAACTTCCCCCTGCTCTTGCCGGAGCCACTAAATAAACCCATGGCTATGGTTTGGTTGTGGCCAGCGAGGAAGCACGCTGAGGTGGCTGGATGTGGACGGCAGTGGAAGTGGATGAGGCTGCCCCCCTGCGCGCACGCGTGGATTAAAAAGGACAGCCTCCCAACGCTTCCAGTGGCTGAGGCGTGGGCCCGGTGTCGGTGGCCGCTATAAATATGACTGTGTTCGGTCGTTGATCGGCCACCATGTGAGACCACAGCGGACACCGAGGGAATGTGCGGTCCGTCCGCTTCGTATTCGTGCTGACGCATTTCAGTCCCAAATTTGAGCCTAAGATGGGTCGGCGCGAACATGAAGCAGAGCCGTTTTAGGTTTGGGTCCATGCGTTGGGCCGGTGTTTTGGTCCGCGGCGACCCAAACAGACGTGGGCGGAGCAAATGGGTCGCCCAGTTGGAGTTGCTCTAAATGGAGCCCGTAGCAAAATGACTACCAATCATAGTTTTCCACAATGGGTGAGGAGGGCACTCTTTGGAGTGAAATTCAGGGTGGGAAAAAAGGAATTAGAATCACTAGTGCATATGCCTTGGGCCCTTCCCAGTGCTCTAGGATGTCTAGATGCTAAGCATGTCACATAAGTAAATGAAATGCCATAGCAAAGTAATTAAGTAGGTGAGATAGCATTTTGGTGATCCTAAAAGAAACAATGTCAAGCACGCAAACCTATGCAAAACACTTAAACAAAGGAAGCCCATCTATGCATGCAAGAGTTTAGTCACTGAATAATAAATGAATAGAGCTTAGCAACAATAAGTTAAGCACCTATGCATTGGGGACTTTAGTTGTTAAACTCTTTAGTGTGCTTAGCACAGCCATCTAAGCATGTGTGCATTCGAAGAGTCCTTATCATTGCACACGGTTCAAACCTCAAATCTCACACATATTAAGAATGAATCTATATTGGGATTTGCCTTTTTTGTTTCTCTCTGTGTATTTTGGATTTGATTTTAACTTCGTGGGGATTGTAGACATGTCTTGTGAACATTTATTATATGTTTAATCTTTTTTTTGCAACGGTATTATGGCGGCACTGGATATTCTCCGCATACCCCTATACAACATATGTGTTGGGTTTAGTCCCACATTGGTTGTGGGAGGAGACAGAACATGACTTATAAGGGTGGGGGTGTCTCCTCCTATCAGACTATTTTTTTTGGGGGGGGGGGCAGTGCCTGAGGCCTCTCATAATTCGGTGTTGCTCTCGAGTTGGGCCCGGTTGATGCTTGTGGGTCAGAAATGCTGGTGTTAACGGACCCGAAATTGTGTAACAATTGGTATCTAATCCTAAGTGCCCAAAATAAATCTTCATGGACTCATTGGTGGTCGGTCATGGTTGGTGGGCTGGAAAATGCTAGTGTTAGCGGGCCCATGGTGACTGATGTATGAGGAGAGATTGTTGGGTTTAATTCCACATCGGTTGTGGGATGAGACAGAACACGATTTATAAGGGTGGAGGTATCCCCTCCTAACAAGCTAACCTTTTGGGGGAGAGGGCCTGAGGCATCTCATAAGTTAGTGTTGCTCTCCGGTTGGGTTTGGTTGCACCTGTGGGTTGAAAACACCGATGTCCATGGACCCGAAATTGTGGAACAATATAGCGACTGATGTAGCTGACCCCGGATAGGGGATTAGTTTCGTTGATGTCTTCTCAGCTTGATGCTTGACTGTATAAATTGCTCATTCAGAAAAAGTGAATCAATATTATTAGATTTTTAGAGATAATATTTTATATCTCTTGTTATTATTTTATTAGTAACATGATAATTTGTTCGTGTGCAAAATAAAATTAAAATTTAAAATTTAAAAATGTGTTGTTATCTAAAATATGATGTATTATACAATGAAGTGGCTACATAGAAATGAGAAATGCATCATAAGATAAAAATAAACTAAAACTTTTAACACTCTTTGATGCCCTCGCAATTGCAAGTGTCACCATGGTAGTTAACCTAACAAAGACACTGTCGTGGTCCTGAGACTGACAGTAGAAAGGGGGTAGGTATGGAGAGGCAAGATCTCAGCTATGGTGAAGGTGTACACACGGGATTTTACGAGTTCAGGCCCTTCACAATGGAAGTAACAACCCTACGTCTCGGTGCTCAGAGGCGGTTGATTGGATTATGTGTGTGATATTACAGGGGGTGCGAGCCCTTGTCCCTCCATTACTGTCACGACCAGTTTTTCGGGTATTAATTTCCCAGAAAATGGCCTTTCTGCCCACCAGCCCCAGAATTACTGTTAGCTGATGAGGCACCAACTTGATACAGAAACTCC
This sequence comes from Triticum dicoccoides, assembly GCF_002162155.2. Lineage (NCBI taxonomy): Eukaryota > Viridiplantae > Streptophyta > Magnoliopsida > Poales > Poaceae > Triticum > Triticum dicoccoides. The sequence goes on from NC_041387.1 coordinate 557,234,270, forward strand.
AAGCAAAATACATAATATGTAGTACAAGACCATTCTGGTCTATGAGTACAACACAAGATTGCTAGGGGTTGATGGCGGAAGCGGTTTGTGGTACATCAGCGTCTATGGGACTCCATTTCCCACAGGAACAGCTGACCAGGTTAACTCCTATCTTCGCGAGGCTGCTATCACCATTGCTAAGGTTCCGGGGCTGTCATCGCAACGCTCCTCTCCATGCAAGAAATCTGGCCAAGACAATAGCTAGGGACAAGCTAGTGAGTACTTTGAATGTACTCGCAAACATTATGAACACGGGTATAATATAACAAAACGATAATCATGCTCTAAAATATTCTATGGTCACAACGTCAGTCATAAAATAAATTCCCTGATGCATGCAAGCAAGTTATTCATAGGCAACATGAATATCTAGTAACAGAGTAGTAATAAAATGCCCGACCGGGAGTCTGAAGCGACGCCTCGAAAGGAGAGTAAATAACGAGCATGCCTCAGTCGGGCATCTGAGCGACACCACATAAAGGGCTTATAAAGCAATTAAATAACAGGCATGCCACAGTCGAGCGTCTCAGCGACACCACATAAAGGGCTTATAAAGCAAATAAATAACAAGCATGCCACAGTCGGGTGTCTCAGCGACACCGCATAAAGGGCTTATAAATAAAACAATCACAGTGAATATCCAGGAGGTAGAACCGTCCCAGGGATACTCAGTACTTCAAATAATAAAAAGCGTTAGTCCAAAATAATAATAATCATAATCATCATAAGTCACACGTCATAATCCATGTTCTGGTTTATTAGTTTCTCCTCCGAAGACCGACACTAAGACCGACACTTGACCCATCCCAGACAGTAGTCCTTACCCATGGACGCGGCTATTGGAATAGATTTAATCTCTGCAAAGGGTGTACTCTTTACCCACGAGTAATGGATTCCTTTAGTCCATTGGGACTAATTCCGTCTACGATCTTTTAATTGAAAACACACCTGACTGCACACACCAGCCTGACTTACCGGTGTCTGAAATCACCCACGACACTAGTTAAGCAAAACTCTAAGTGGGGAGGCTACAACCTCGATTAGCATGGGATCACAAAATTTATACCGCGCGCAAACTGGGGGAGCTACCCCCTCGGCTACAAACGAAACACCCATGCCCCCTGACCGGATGACTGGCTTTAATCCAGGGCCATGGAACCCTCATTCCGGCCCCTCTGTTTGGTGTGTGCTAGAAAGGGGTTGACAACCTACTAAACCATAGCCTACTTATAGCAGGGACAAGTGGTAGTACGAAACAAGTATGGGGGTTATCGGAACAAGAGTCGATCTATGGTCGACTCAGCAGGTTTAAGTATTCCCTTCATGAGTAGCATGACAATTTATACTTCAACCAATAGACAGAGCCACTACTCAACATACCCCATCATGCCGTACCGGACACAACTGTCTCGACGGAGGATTAGGGACAAGCCCGTGTCTACCCAAGACAGAGGCTTTCCTGGATTTCTTCCGGCATGCATGAAAGGCATATGATGGTGACTATTATCACAAACATATCAAGCTCCAATAGCACGAAATCATCAACATGCACTCATGAGTAGGGACATATCATCACATAAAATAACGGATACTCCGTGTCGAGGTGGCGTTCTAAACGTGTCAAATGACACACACAATATTATGTCAGGGTTCAGAATGCTTGCCTTCTAGTTGTGTAGAAACAGGGTGCATCCCAAAACTTTTGAAAGTTTTCTTCTCTCTCCAAAAATTCTAGTTTTGAAAATATTGAATTAAAACATAGTTTCCAAAACAGTGCAAAAAAGTTGTCTGAATTTTTTTTCAAAAAATCTGAAAATAAACTAGACAATATTTGAGAGAGGTAGCAAAAAGATTCAACTTATTTGGAGTTATATTTAAAAAGTTATGGTCAGTCAAAGTTTTTGTCAAACTCCATTTTTTTAAAATAAAACAGAAAAAGAAAAACGATTCGAGACTGAAAACGTCGAAGGCGTACTTTGGTTTTTACGTATCCACTTATCCAGCATGGACTGGCGCGTGGGTCACTGACAGTGGGTCCTGGGGGCCCACTGGTCAGGTTTGACCAGTCGTCCTTCCCTCCTCTTCCTCTGCCCGAGCGGAGGCGAGACTCCAGCGATCGCCGCCGGCCATTGGCGGCTCATCGCGGGGCTCCGAGGGCGGGGATGGATCTGCTAGATCAGAGAGGTCATCTCGGTGGTCGCTAGGCAGGTGGGGACGGAGGGAGTCGCCGGCGACGAGCTTCGCGGCGGCCGGTGGTGTCGAGAGCAAGGGGGTTTGGGCTACGGTGGCTCTCCGTCGTAGCATGGGGTTTGGGCGGCTCCGCAAGACGAAGGGGAGGCGGGTGGTGGTGTTGGATGGCTGGGAGAGGGCCTGGTTGCGCCGCATTGCGCTAGGACATGGCGGCGGCCGAACCGGCCGGAGTCGGGGAAGACGGCTTTCCCCCAACGATTACTGGCTGTGGGGGTGCTATGGGGATGGCCTGAGGTCGCCTGAGTGCTCAGATGAGCCCGGGGGTCTCTTTTTATAGCACAACGGGGTCGGTTCCGCCGCTGCTGGGGATAAGATCGCCGACCGACCATTTCTGTTGCGGCAGAGCGACGAGCCGACGACGAGCACTTGCAGATGAGCGCGAGGATAAGCCTGGACTGCTCCAGAGGGCAGCTGGTGCGCGGCTGTGGCTCTGGCGGCGCCGACCGTGGCAGGAACCCACTGTGGCCGGCCGCTAGCCGCCGGGGCCGACCTGACGGCGGCGTTGTGGAGCTCCAGGGCTGGCTCTGCAGTGAGGGAGGAGGCGGCCGTGCTGGCTGCAAGAGGGTAGCGGCCAGAACGAGCACGAGGGAGGCGGTAGTGAGACGAGGCGGCTCGGTGCGCGCGCGTGCAAAACATGCGCTCTGAGCGCGCCCAGATCACGCGCACCAGCTGTTCGGCAAAATGCCAGGGCATGCTAGGAGGCTTGGGTGGGGCTGAGGATTACCACGTCTAGGCTAGGGTGTGTAAGTAGATCAGTGGACAAACTGGTTTGATCAGAGGATCAAGTTCACAGTGCAAACTCAAAACCATGTGAAAACTGACCATGCACCCAAGGTGTTTGACAAAATGCTAGAGGCATCTAGGCAGTTCTTGGAGTGTCCAAATTCTCCAGATCCTAGTCTCTTTAGAAGGTAAAGAGGGTGGCATGGTTAGTTTGTCAAAGCTAGAAACTTGCTAGTGCAAATATATGGGAAAAGTAAATATGGTCAGAAGGAAAAGGATATGGTTTCATGGACCAAAAATTCTCCCATGGGGCCACTCTCCTGGACTTAAGGGTTTTGTAGGGTGGTTTACAAGTATGAAAAGGAATCATAACTAAAAGGGCAAGTTGAAACATGGTTGAAGTACAATTCAACAAGCTGGACCAGAATGAAGATGAGGATGATTTACTCAAAATTTTCAAAGAACAATCATGGGTTTTTGCATAGAAATGAACTATATGCATGTGCTGACATCCCCAAATTTTTATGCAATTTTTAAAAAAAATATTTAAATAGGTTGTAGTGAAAACTTACCAACTGGATCAGTTTTGAAAACTAGGGTTAGAGCTTAAAAACTCAAATGAATAAAAGATATTTTTGCATCAGAGTGATTTAAAAACATCACATGACACCCCTAATTTTTCGTGAAAATTTTAAATGCATTTATCAAATGGTTGCAGTGCAAAAGAGGCCCTAAAACCTTTAAAAAAATATTTGAAAAGAATAAGGCTCAGGAAAACAATTATTCAAATAAATCCACTAATAAAAGAATTGTTTTATATTGAGAGTATACAAGTCCAATGATATTTTTGGGAAGTTTTCACTTAAGGTAAGAACTCCACAAAAATCAAAGAGAAGGGAGTTTTTCTGAAATCAAAAGAAAATCCAGAAAATAAAAAATTTTAAACTCCTGGTAAATTTTAACAAACAAAACAGAGTTAAATTTTTGGGGTGTTACAACATTACCCCCCTTAAGAAAAATCTCGTCCTCGAGATTTGCTAAGGGTTGTCTTGAAAAAGAATTACTCCTACTTTTCGAAAATAACATCACAAAAATAACCATCGTACTTATGCAATTAAGATGTGGCTACAGTGAGTGGGCAATAAGTGGTGTGAAACTATAGTGTGGCATACTGGCGTTGGGTGGAAAATTTTTATGGTCAGTACTCTACTATTGGTTACAGTAAATTTAGAATAAACTTCTAAATTACTAAAAATACGCTGGTCGTACCTGAGAGCACAGTGCTCTCTCTGGCTGACAGGTGGACCCGGGGCCCACTGTCGGTCTCTTCTTCTTCCTCCTCCTCCATTTCTGCTTGCAGGAGCTCGAGACGAGGCGCTAATGGCGGAGGCGATGCCGGACTGGTACGTGATCCTGGTGTGCGGAGGGTTGGCGGCGCTGCTGGGGCTCTATGTGCTCCTGTGCATGATGATCTTCGATGATCGTCGCGATGCGGCCGCTCGAGTGTTAGCTCTCCGCGGTGGCGGGGATCATGAGGATTAAGTGTGGTGTCAGGTCCTAACTGTTGCCAGAGTGCTGGAGGTAACTTGTACCCGAATTTCCCACAAATCCCTTCTTCAGAGACTGTGGTGCTAGTGAGGCGATCAGTTAGGTGCAAAAATGTGTGTGTGGTCGAGTGGTTGTGGTTGTGAGTCTGCTGTCGTGGTGCTGCATGAATAAAAATCTATGTCGTGAAGAGATACATGCCGCAACAACACAGGGAAACATGTCACTTCAGGATTTAACGAGAGTGAAAACAGTTAGTAAAAATTCAACGGCAGTAAGAACCACTCATATAATTTAATTCACCACACAAATCTAGGATACTACGCATAAATTGCAACATAACACCGAAACTATAACATGGCAGTGACCTTTACAAAGACAACGGTAAATGGACAGGATCCTGAGAGAACGTCTCTGGGATTGGGGCACACTCTTCTTCTATCGGAGGAAGCGGATTGACAAGTCGGTGAACGCGTCTCTCCTGGTCGAGCCTCAGTAGTCTACCGATGGCGATCTGAGGATTTAAATCAGCGAGGCTCTGGAGGTAACCCATTTATCGCTGGGTCAAACGCTCTTGGGCGGTGACATACTAGGCAAGGTTTGCCAGTACCGGGTCTCTCTCGATTCGTCCACCGGGAAAAGATGTCACTTCTTCGGGTGCTGCGCGACTCGGGAAGTAATAATACCCCCGATCGCTGGCATAGGGTACCACGAATCGAAGGCGAGCAAGCGCTTCGTACGCAGTAGCTTCTATAGTCATATGTGGGGTTGGCATAGATTTCCCCATGAAAGAGACTTCCGTTGGGTCTTAGTTTGGGTTTCCGGGAGGGATGTGCACCACTGCCCAATATTTCGAGGTGGATGGGGTGATCCTCGATTTGAGCAGCTCATACTGGGGTGGATGGATGGCATTCATGGTGCTACAGGTAAAGTCCCACAAAATTTTAACGAAGCTACCTGGGGTTGCGTCTGGAGTCCTCAGATAAATGCTGGGGCTCGGCATGGTAAAGAAATGGCTGTGAGAGTTGTGCACAAGATGAGGTATGCTTGGCAAGGTCACGAGGTGGCCTTTTATATAGCATCCGGGCGGGGTCTTTTACCATGGTGAAGAGTAACTAGTCCGTCAGTTCTGCTCTACAGGGTCGGGGTCAACGCTACAGATACACATATCTCACCAAAGCGACGCATTACTGTGGGTGTCGTCGGGGTGGTTTTTGGTAGTTGTGCCCTGGATTAAAATGCAGCCGCGATCTAACATATTTATGCAAGGCTACTATTCAAAACAGAGGCACACAAGCAGGATGCGTTTATTCAAGGCGATGCAAGATTACATAATTACAGGGTGTGGGCATGCTAAGACTCGGTACTACTCAAGTGACTTAGTCTACCTTGTTGATATCCAAGGGGGCATGCCTTGTGGATGTCGAGGCTTCTCCACGGGTTTCACTGTCGGGATTAGCTGGATGGGGTTGAGGGGCTGTGTGGTCGGGGTAGCGATGATGACCATCGCGGGGGTTGTTGGTCACAATCCTGTTGGAGTGTGTTCCCAAAAGGCGTCGAAGCACTTCCAGGGACACCAAAATATTTTGGTCGATGACTGGGGCAGACCTCAAGGACTCGATCGGTTGTCCGAACAGCACGACTGGGTTGTCAGCGTCGGGCTCGACGAACCAGCTCTCCACGAGCTACGATCAGATCAAGGGTGATTTGATCGAACAGTTCCTCTAGTGCACTTACATAGCGCACAAGATGCAATAATGTAGGATCCGTTTCGTGATTTCCGTTGACAACCTGGGGTGGCCTAGCATACCCGTCACGGCTGGGGTAGTAGTAGAACGAGCGACAGTTAACTCTGGGCGACAAGTGCCGGAGTTGAACTATAGCCTCTCGAGCTGCTAGTTGGATGGCTTGTGGCTCAAAGGAAGTCGTCCTTCCGGTGAACCGGTAGGGGCGTTCAGGCGATAGGCCCCTACCATAGATGTGCACAGTGGCCCAGAATTGACGGCTCTCGCCGCTCATGGGTCCTTGGTACACAACATATTCTGGAGGCTCTTCTAATGCAAAGGCACGGCGTGTGAGGTTTGCTAGCACGGTCACAAAACCTCCAAGATTGTTTGTTGTGGTCTCATTGTGCACGACAAGGCCGGGCATTATAGCTTGGCTTGGGAAAGAGGCTATGATGTGCTGGGTTGAGGCTAGCGTGTCCTTTTTATAGGAAAAGGGGATGGAGTCTTCCTCCGCGCGCTTGCGAATGAGACAATTTAGGTGTTGGTCACTAGCGCGTGATCGACAGGCTAGGCTGTTAGGTTGGGCACCGACTGCCAAAAAGGTGCCGGGGTCACTGTGTGGCTATCTTACACGAGAAGCTTGGCTGGGATTAGGCTAAGGTCTGGTGGGTTGGTTAACCTAGGTTTATCGACCTGGCTAAGATAGGATTAGCCAATGGTCAGCCTGACTCTGATACCAAGTCTATCACGGCTAGTTTTCCAGGTATTAATTTCCCAGAAAATGGCCTTTGTGCCCACCAGCCCCAGGATTACTGTTAGCTGATGAGGCACCAACTTGATATAGAAACTCCAAGCAAAATACATAATATGTAGTACAAGACCATTCTGGACTATGAGTACAACACAAGATTGCTAGGGCTTGATGGCGGAAGCGGTTTGTGGTACATCAGTGTCTATGGGACTCCATTTCCCACGGGAATAGCTGACCAGGTTAACTCCTATCTTCGCGAGGTTGCTATCACCATTGCTAAGGTTCCTCGGCTGTCATCGCAACGCTCCTCTCCATGCAAGAAATCTGGCCAAGACAATAGCCAGGGACAAGCCAGTGAGTACTTTGAATGTACACGCAAACATTATGAACACGGGTATAATATAACAAAACAATAATCATGCTCTGAAATATTCTATGGTCACAACGTCAGTCATAAAATAAATTCCCTGATGCATGCAAGCAGGTTATTTATATGCAACATGAATATGTAGTAACAGAGTAGTAATAAAATGCCCGATCGGGTGTCTGAAGCGTGCCTCGAAAGGAGAGTAAATAACGAGCATGCCTCAGTCGGGCGTCTGAGCGACACCACATAAAGGGCTTATAAAGAAATTAAATAACAGGCATGCCATAGTCGGGCGTCTCAGCGACACCACATAAAGGGCTTATAAAGCAAATAAATAACAGGCATGCCACAGTCAAGTGTCTCAGCGACACCACATAAAGGGCTTATAAATAAAACAATCACAATGAATATCCAGGAGGGAGAACCGTCCCAGGGATACTCAGTACTTCAAATAATAAAAAGGGTTAGTCCAAAATAATAATAATCATAATCATCATAAGTCACACGTCATAATCCAAGTTCTCGTTTATTAGTTTCTCCTCCGAAGACGGACACTAAGACCGACACTTGACCCATCCCAGACTGTAGTCCTTACCCATGGACACGGCTATTCGAATAGATTTAATCTCTGCAGAGGATGTACTCTTTACCCACGAGTAACGGATTCCTTTAGTCCATCGGGACTAATTCTGTCTACGGTCTTTTAATTGAAAACACAACTGGCTGCACACACCAGCCTGACTTACCGGTGTCTGGAATCACCCACGACACTAGTTAAGAAAAATTCTAAGTGGGGAGGCTACAACCTCGATTAGCATGGGATCACAAAATTTATACCGCGCGCAAACTGGGGGAGCTACCCCCTCGGCTACAACCGATACACGCATGCCCCCAGACCGGATGACTGGCTTTAATCCAGGGCCATGGAACCCTCATTTCGGCCCCTCTGTTTGGTGTGTGCTAGAAAGGGGTTGACAACCCAGTGAACCGTACCCTACTTATAGAAGGGACAAGTGGTAGTACGAAACAAGTATGGGGGTTACCGGAACAAGACTCGATCTATGGTCGACTCAGGAGGTTTAAGTATTCCCTGCATGAGTAGCATGACAATTTATACTTCAACCAACAGACAGAGCCACTACTCAACATACCCCATCATGCCGTACCAGACACAACCGTCTCGACGGAGGATTAGGGACAAGCCCGTGTATACCCAAGATAGAGGCTTTCCTGTATTTCTTCCGGCATGCATGAAAGGCATATGATGGTGACTACTATCACAAACATATCAAGCTCCAATAGCATGAAATCATCAACATGCACTCATGAGTAGGGACATATCATCACATAAAATAACGGATACTCCGTGTCGAGGTGGTGTTGTAAACGTGTCAAATGACACACACAATATTATGCCAGGGTTCAGAATGCTTGCCTTCTAGTTGTGTAGATACAGGGTGCATCCCAAAACTTTTGAAAGTTTTCTTCTCTCTCCAAAAATCCTAGTTTTGAAAATATTGAATTAAAACATAGTTTCCAAAATAGTGCAAAAAATTGTCTGAATTTTTTTCAAATAAATCTGAAAATAAACTAGACAATATTTGAGAGAGGTAGGAAAAAGATTCAACTTATTTGGAGTTATATTTAAAAAGTTATGGTCAGTCAAAGTTTTGGTCAAACTCTATTTTAAAAAAAACAGAAAAAGAAAAACGATTAGAGACTGAACACGTCGAAGGCGTACTTTGGTTTTTACGTATCCACCTATCCAGCGTGGACTAGCGCGTGGGTCACTGACAGTGGGTCCTGGGGGCCCACTGGTCAGGTTTGACCAGTCGTCCTTCCGTCCTCTTCCTCTGCCCGAGCGGAGGCGGGACTCCGGCGATCGCCGCCGGCGATTGGCGGCTCCTCGAGGGGCTCCGAGGGTGGGGATGGATCTGCCAGATCAGAGCGGTCCTCTTGGTGGTCGCTAGGCAGGTGGGGACGGAGGGAGTCGCCGGCGACGAGCTTCACGGCGGCCGGTGGCGTCGGGAGCAAGGGGGTTTGGGCTACGGTGGCTCTCCGTCGCAGCAGGGGGTTTGGGCGGCTCCGCAAGACGAAGGGGAGGCGGGTGGTGGTGTTGGATGGCTGGGAGAGGGCCTGGTTGCGCCGCATGGCACTGGGGCGTGGCGGCGGCCGAACCGGCCGGAGTCGGGGAAGACCGCTTTCCCCGACGATTACTGGCTGTGGGGTGCTATGGGGATGGCCTGAGGTCGCCTGAGTGCTCATATGAGCCCGGGGGTCTCTTTTTATAGCACAACGGGGTCGGTTCCGCTGCTGCTGGGATAAGATCGCCGACCGACAATTTCTGTTGCGGCAGAGCGACGTGGCAACGACGAGCGCTTGCAGACGAGCGCGAGGATAAGCCTGGACTGCTCCAGAGGGCAGCTGGCGCGCGGCTGTGGCTCGAGCGGCACCGACCGTGGCAGGAACCCATTGTGGCCGGCCGCTAGCCGCCGGGGCTGACCTGACGGCGGTGCTGTGGAGCTCCAGGGCCAGCTCTGCAGCGAGGGAGGAGGCGGCCATGTTGGCTGCAAGAGGGAATTGGCCAGAACGAGAACGGGGGAGGCGGGAGTGAGACGTGGCGGCACGGTGCGCGCGCGTGCAAAACGTGTGCTCTGGGCGCGCCCAGAGCACGTGCACCAGGTGTTTGGTGAAATGCCAAGGCATGCTAGGAGGCTTGGGTGGGGCTGAGGATTACCACGTCTAGGCTAGGGTGTTTCAGTAGATCAGTGGACAAACTGGTTTGATCAGAGGATCAAGTTCACAGTGCAAACTCAAAACCATGTCAAAACTGACCATGCACCCAAGGTGTTTGACAAAATGCTAGAGGCATCTAGGTAGTTCTTGGAGTGTCCAAAATCTCCAGATCCTAGTCTCTTTAGAAGGTAAAGAGGGTGGCATGGTTAGTTTGTCATAGCTAGAAACTTGCTAGTGCAAATATATGGGAAAACCAAATCTGGTCAGAAGGAAAAGGATATGGTTTCATGGACCAAAAATTCTCCCATGGGGCCACTCTCCTCGACTTAAGGGTTTTGTAGGGTGGTTTACAAGTATGAAAAGGAATCATAGCTAAAAGGGCAAGTTGAAACATGGTTGCAGTACAATTCAACAAGCTGGACCAGAATGAAGATGAGGATGATTTACTCAAATTTTTGAAAGAACAATCATGGGGTTTTGCATAGAAATGAACTATATGCATGTGATGACATCCCCAAATTTGTATGCAATTTTTAAAGAAATATTTAAATAGGTTGTAGTGAAAAATTACCAATTGGATCAGTTTTTAAAACTAGGGTTAGAGCTTCAAAACTCAAATGAATAAAAGATATTTTTGCATCAGAGTGATTTAAAAACATCACATGACACCCCCAATTTTTGGTGAAAATTTTAAATGCATTTATCACATGGTTGCAGTGCAAAAGAGGCCCTAAAACCTTTAAAAAAGCATTTTAAAAGAATAAGGCTCAAGAAAACAATTATTCAAGTAAATCCACTAATAAAAGAATTGTTTTATTGAGAGAGTATACAAGTCCAATGATATTTTTGGAAAGTTTTCACTTAAGGTAAGAACTCCACAAAAATTAAAGAGAAGGGAGTTTTTCTGAAATCAAAAGAAAATCCAGAAAATAAAATTTTTAAACTCCTGGTAAATTTTAACAAACAAAACAGAGTTAAATTTTTGGGGTGTTACAATTACAAGGGGCTTAATGTACATAAAGTAAGGGGCATTACTGGTAACGCCAGCCTTAAGTACTCTTAATGCTTATAAAGACTAAGGGGTGAACGTCTGGCCATTGTGTGCCCTCCGACTCCTGGTCTTCGGTAAGTCGAGTGACTGTACATATGGTAAAATGACGGTAGGGGGAGGACCTCCGAGTGATGTGGTCCTCGAGTGGATTGCACTCGACGTACTCGACCGGTGCTCTCCTGTTGACTCTTGGTCTTTTTATCTTCCAGGGTAGTGACCTTGGGTAGGACGTATAGGTCAGGCCTATGACCCTACCCCAGGTCTGTATCCTCGTCAGTAGCCCCCAAATGGATTAAGGTGCGAATGGAAAGTAGGTCGAAGTTGAACCCGCTACGAGCTTCGTGCCTTCATGAGTGTTTTCTACAAGACTGAACGCCTGCGTTGGTACTTCGGCGTTGACTCAGTCGCCTTGATCCATTCAGTGAGCTGTCGACTGAACTGGCGACCTCATGCGTCGAGTGCTGTATCAGAGCGCGAGATCTTGGGCGCGATTGTCTGCGGTGTATCCCGGATTTCACGGGATACGAAATTTCAGGGAAGCGCGCGGGCCAGAGAGCGCCGAAACGGGCGGTCCGGATAAGTAGCGATGCCTCAATTACTGTGCCGCCTTTTTCGCCATGTACACTACGCGCAACTATTGCGGGATTTGACGGGATTGCCTGGTCCCACGCGTCAGTCACTCGGTAGTGACCCTTTATAAGGTGACGGGGCTGAGGTGCTTGTACTGTGCACGCCTGCTACCCCTTCTTTCTCCTCCGCTTCTCCATCGCGCCCAGCGCCTCCGCTCTCGACGCTGCTGCTCCTCCGTTATGGTGAAGGACAAGACGGCGGCGCTAGAGCATGCTAAGAAGGCGATGGAGGCGGCGAAAGGCAAGAAGCAGAACTGCGAATCATCGTCGCGTCCGGGGCTGCTGCCAGGCTGGATCTAGGGCGATTGGATCCGGTCTTCGGTCCGACAGGAGGATCTGGCCGAACTGGAGGAGTCCGGGCTGATTGCCAAGGGAGTGGCGAGGCTGCCGAAGGGGGAGACGGAACCACAACCTCGACCGGGTGAGTGTGTTCTGCTTGCCACTCATGTCGACCGGGGTTTCTCGCTCCCCCCGCACCCTTTCTTCCGGGGATTTTTGAACTTCTTGGGCGCTCAGCTCCACCACTTTTCTCCCAACACCATCACGTATTTAGCTGCATTTGTATTGATGTGCGAGAACTTCTTAGGGTGTCGACCGCACTGGGGTCTCTTCAAACATATCTTCACCATTCGTTCCTAGTTGGTAAAAAAGGTGAAGTCGAGTGACTCGAAAACCCACGTCATCCAGATGTGCGGGGGTTTAGGTATCCAAAAGAGGAATAGGAGTGCCTTTCCCGCTGTGACTCTCCCTGAATCTGTTAGAGGTTGGCAGTCGTCCTGGTTCTACTGCAAGGACGTCTCAGCTCCAGGTCAGTCGACCGGTCTTCCCTACTTCTCGTTCGACCGTGTTCAGACTCCTGCTCCACTGAAAGTAACCGCTGCTAAGACCGTGGAGACGAGGATGTTGGTGGATAGAGTGGTCCAACTCATCAATGATGGCGTTACCGGCCTGGACTTGCTGGAAGTGTTCCTCAGTCGATGCATCCAGCCTCTCCAGGCTCGCGATCACCCGATGTGGTTGTATTCCGGACCGGACGACACCGCTCGGGTCCATCCAGAAGAAGTGTCGTCCGAAACCGTAGCTTTGTGGCTGAAGGGTATCACAAGCAAACAGGACAACCCGAGAGGATCCAGGCGAGTCGTCCCTTTCAGCGACAGCAACCTGCCCGACAAGGTATACTCTTTGTTCCTACTGCTTCCCCCTCGCGTTCCGACTATAATTGATGTTGGCTGACTCTTACTCGATCGATTTGCCCTGCAGGTATTCGCTGAGATGCATTCAATGCCCAATGGCGAATAGGCTTTGGAGCAGGACCAGGAGGGGGAGGACAGTGTGGAGGAGAGTGGCGAGTGGGAGTGTCCGGGAGAAGAGGCGGAGGAGGAAAGTGAGGAGTCGGACGAGGCGGAAGAGGTCGACTCGCCGCCGCGCTCTGAACGTCGCTCCAAATTGCAGCATGATGCGTCTGGCGGGCGCGGGAAAAGCGTGGCTCCGAGTGCCAATACTCAGAAGCGCACTCGGACGTCGACTCCGGAGCCGATGGAGAAGGTGGCCAAGCAGCCTAAAGTTGCTCCTCCCAAGACTCGGAAGACATTGCCAAGCATCAAGATGGACGTCCCTATCACTTCGGGGTGAGTATCTCGCTTGCGTTTTCGTAGGTCGACTGAAGATTTTCTTGTTCTGACCAACCAATTCATGTGTCTTTCCAGTCCCACCTCTGCTGCCACTGACATGGACATTGACAAGGCGCCAGGAGATGAAGAGGCCACCTCACGAGTCGGTAAGTCTGATTGACCAAGCTTCGTTAAGTTGAGTAGATCGCCAATAGGCAGAGTTTCTGACATTTCTCTCTTTTTGTAGTTCTGTAAGAAGTTGTTGTGCTCCCTGATGACGAAGAAGAGGCACCTCTACAGGAGAAGAGGAATAGGACTGGGAGCTTTGGAAGGAGGAGGCTTGAAGTTTAGGTTCCTCAATCGACGCCGGCGCTCGAGGCAGTGGTCAACCGTTCCGGAGAGCCTGGTCAGACCAGCATCACATTCGCCAGCCCGCTGACGACTGATCGTTCGGCGGGCTCGACTGTTCCGACTCCTGCTTCTCCAGTGCAACCTCACGCCTCTGACTCAGCGACTGCTCCAGCTGCTCTACAACCATCACTTTTTGGTGCATATCATACTCCAAATGACTCGCCGAGTGCGGCTAGGGAAGCTCTTCGCCAAGTGAACCTTGTCATGGAGCAGGTGAAGGTGGTGCACGATGCTAGCCAGGTGGCTTACAATGCCAGTACTGCCCTTCAGGACAATGTTCAGGTCAGCAAGACTCCGACTGAATTTTTGAATGTTGTCTTATATCTGATCACCCACTGGGGTGTTTTGTTGCTTAGAGCCTGGGAAATTTTCCATGCCACTCGACTTGAGTTGAATCTTAGTAGACTTTCTAAACCAGTGAGGGCACGCTAACTGCACCCATTGGGTGTAGTCCCTGAGACCACGGTCGACTGCTGGCAGTCGACTTGGGTCTGAGAATGTATCTATGTCTCCTTTCTTTTTTTGAACTCACGCTGGGCAGACCCTGCTGAGTATTGATCTGAACCAGTGGGGGCACGCTAAGTTCACCCACTGGGTGTAGTCCCTGAGACTACTTGTTGAATATTTGATTCGGCACTAGTCTTAGAGTAACTTTTCTCCGTCGATGCCCTTTATTTCTGTCGACTAACAAATCACTCTTGCTGACTGCAGAGGTCTTGTGATCTTGGAGCTCGTCTTTCCGAGTTAAAGAAGAAGCATATCAGCGTTGAACTTGACCTTGAACTCGCCAAGAAGAATCTCAAGACTGCTCAAGAAGAGACGGCCATCATGGGAGGTAACCATTCGACCATCTTGTCTGCTTAGTAGTTCGCACTTTCCACTGCTTTTCATTTAGTCTCTTTGAACCGAGTGACTTCACATAAGCAGATGTGTGTAGTGAAAACTTCCAACTTCAGGCTCGTCTGAAGAGTGTTGTTTCTTTAGAGAGAATGAAGGAGGCGTTGGAGAAGAAGGACCTGGACCTTGATGCTGCTCAAAAAGAAGCTCGTGAGAAGACGACGCTTGCAGACCAGAAGCTGGCTTCAGTCGGTAAGTTGGAGGATGAGAACACGAAGTTGAAGATGGCTGTCTCGGACGCCAATCGGGAAGTCCAGCAACTGAGGAAGGACAAGGAGAACCTGACCACTGAAGTCGACGGCCTCAGAGCCAAGACGGGCAAGCTAGAATCCTATTTGGAACAACTTGCGGCGAAGCTTGTCTTGAAGCTTGAAGGTATGGTTGTTCAGTTAGATAACTATCGTTGACTGAAATTTGCAATACCATCGACTCGTTGTTTTTTGCGATGGAACAGAACTTTGCCAGGACTTTGAAGCTGAAACTGGACGGGTCGAGACAGGTCTCGACTCCATCAACTGTCCCGTGAAAGATGAAGTTGCGATTAACTTGCTTCGATTGGAATCACGCTTGGACGGTGCAGTCGACTATCTGGCTCGGCTGAAGGCTGCGATGACCCGAGTGGACACCGAACTCAGGCCTCAGGCAAAACTTTCTCAAAGTTTCGAGTCGCTGATGACTCGACTCAACCAAATCCTTGACCGAGTGCAAGAGTGGAAGAAGTCCTCTGCCCGCTGTGGCGCTGACATCGCCTTGTCATTGGTTCGCGTGCACTGCAAGGAGGCTAAAGAAGAGAAACTGGCGGCCCTCAAGGTAGGGAATACTAAGAAGCATTCTTTCCAGGACTTCATGGACACCTTCCTCGAGGCAGCTACCCGCATTGCCGACAGCATCGATCTTGACAGCTTCTGCGATCTGTCTAGCCCTTTTACCGTCGAGTGATGGAAAAAACATTATGCCTCACTTTTATTTGCCTCAGAATGCCGAGTGATTTTGTAATCGCTAAAACTTCTTCGGGCCTGACGCCCGAGCACTTTTAATCTGCGGTTAGGAACCTCTGGATTTATCTTTGAACATGTTGGTTTATCTTTGAGTGAAATCTGTTCTTCTCTTGGATTGGTCTCTCTTTGTTTGGCGCAGGTGCTGAAGAAGGATCAGCAGTCGAACAGTTGGACGAGCCTTGGGCAGCATTGATCAGCTCATTAGCAAGGTACTCAGCAATGGTCTTGACGTTCCTGTCATCATCAAGGGGCCAACCGTTGGATGGTTGCACTCAATTTCGTCCTTCTTCTTGATGGTGCAGCCTCCGGGGGGGTGGTGGTGTCATTGTCGACCTGTAGCCCCGCTCACCACTCGGTAGGGTTTTTCGGACTTAGGCGAGTATCGAACTGCACCTAAGTCTCCGAGTGGGAGGACTGCTCACCACTTGGTAGGAAGTTTCAAACTTAGGCGAGTACTGGACTGCGGCTAAGCCTCCGAGTGGGAGGGCCGCTCACCACTCGGTAGGATTTCTCAAACTTAGGCGAGTACAGGACTGCAGCTAAGCCCCCGAGTGGGAGGACTGCTCACCACTCGGTAGGATTTCTCAAACTTAGACGAGTACTGGACTGCAGCTAAGCCCCCAAGTGGGAGGGCTGTCACCACTCGGTAGGATTGCTCAAACTTAGGCGAGTACTGGACTGCAGCTAAGCCCCCGAGTGGGAGGGTTTCTC
>NC_041387.1:557251253-557266021 GCF_002162155.2 Triticum dicoccoides
ATTTTTGTCACTTAGGCGAGTACTCGACTACAGCTAAGCCCCCGAGTGAGAGGCAGACTCACCACTCAGTAGGATTTTTATCACTTAGGCGAGTACTGGACTACAGCTAAGCCCCCGAGTGAGAGGCAGACTCACACTCGGTAGGATTTTTGTCACTTCATCTTAGGTGAAATAGATTCGCAGCTAAGCCCCCGAGTGAGAGGAAGACTCACCACTCGGTAGGATTTTTATCACTTAGGTGAGAACTGGACTGTAGCTAAGGCTCCGAGTGAGAGGCAGACTCATCACTGGTAGGATTTTTGTCACTTCATCTTAGGCGAAATAGATTCGCAACTAAGGCGATACGTACAAAAGAAACAAACAAAAATCATTCGGAAGAAAGTAAAATTATGTCTTTTGATAGCCAAACTAAGAAGTATTTCTTATTACATCTCATCAGTCTAAATACTTAAGAGTAAAAAGGGCGGAGCATATCCGCATTCCAAGCGCGCGGTTCATCTTTGTTGTGCTTGACATTGAAGAGACGGTATGCTCCGTGGAGCTTGTGTGGCTTCTGCTGATCCACTCGGAAAACCAAGTATCCTTCTTGAAATGCTCGACCCCTTATGTTCCTGGCATGGAATCGACGCAGGTCTTGTTGATAAATGGTCGACCGGATCAAGGCCATTTCTCTTTCTTCCTCTAGAAGGTCAACTGCATCTTGTCGAGCTTTCTATGCTTCCTCTTCTGAGAAGAGTTCGACTCGGGGAACATTGTGGAGCAAATCACTCGGAATTACAGCTTCGGCTCCGTAGACTAAGAAGAATGGAGTCCGTCCGGTCGACCGATTGGGAGTTGTCCTTAGTCTCCAAAGTACTGATGGGAGCTCATCAACCCAAGCTCCTGTTGCATGCTTGAGGTCATGCATCAACCAGGGCTTCAGTCCCTTGAGAATCAATCCCTTCGCTCGCTCAGCTTGCCCATTCGACTGAGGATGGGCGACCGAAGCGTAATCAACCCTCGTACCTTACGAGGCACAAAAGGCTCTGAATTCATCGGAGTCGAAGTTCAATCCGTTGTCCGTGATGATGCTGTGTTGCACACCATATCTGAATATCAATTCTCTGATGAAACTCACGGCAGTACTTGCTTCAAAGTTATTAATGGGCTTAGCTTCGATCCACTTGGTAAACTTGTCGACCGCTACTAGCACGTGGGTAAATCCGCTCCTGCCAGTCCTCAGGGGTCCAACCATGTCCAATCCCCAAACAACAAAAGGCCAGATGAGTGGAATAGTCTTCAGAGGTGATGCAGGTTTATGGGACACACTACTAGGAATAGGCCTACTAGTGGCGCACCAGTTTTGCCTACTAATGGCGCACTACTGGTGCGCCACTAGTACCACGCCACTAGTATTATATACTAATGGCGCACCACGCCGTGCGCCATTAGTATAGAGCAACATGCGCCATTAGTATGCCTCCTAGGGGGCCATATTTACCCATGTGCTTTGGCACACTAATGGCGCACTGTGGGGTGATGCGCCATTAGTATCCTTTGGCATACTAATGGCACAATGTGGGGTGATGCGCTATTAGTATTAATATTAGGTTTTTTTACTTTTCTGATTTTTTCATAGGTTACAAAATATATTATTGGACAGAATATAGACAGCACCACACAGCAATAGCAGATTCATTGAATACAATAGAAGATTAGTCTACGTATACAATTCATCATATTAGTCTCTGAATTCAAAAGACCGAAAAAAGATAGAACACTACAAGTCTCGGAGACTGCGAGTAGTGAGTTTGTCTTCACATTACAAGTTGATATCGATCATCTAAACTACCATCACATAGAAGAGAGCTGCGGTCATCACGATGAGCATCATCGCGATGAAACTGGTCTTCATCTGGTTCCTCCAACGCTCCCTCCTCTCTCCCGCTAGATAGCGGGCGTATCTAGATTCCGCCTCCGCCCTAGTGGTGTACCCTTTGTAACTGTTACCGCTGAAATGGTGAACCTGTCTCCAACACTCCTCCCGGTTGTTGTAGACTCCGGGAACCTTACCCTTGTACACGACATACGACGGCATCTCTATGCACAAGACAAACAACAGACAATACATAAGCAATATATAAGTATGCAACAAAAGGATCGGAATAGAAAAGCAAGACATTAATAGCACGATTCATGGTCCTACTAATAAATAGCATCGATTACATCTAAGTTGAACAACTGTCCAAACCAAAGAGACATACAAGTTCATTAAAGTTTAATTACAACATGAGCTAATCGATGTTTCAGAACTACAAATAGCATCACTACTTTCGACTCGAGTCATGGGACCGGAGCGTGGATGAAGCCGCCGTCTTTCGTGATGGTCATGAAGTCGCGGGTGTTGTCAGCCTGCATTTGTAGCGTTGTGTCTATCTCATTGTTGGACGGTTGATCTCTGAGGTAGAATTGCCCCGAGGTACGAAGGACATCTTGATGGATGATTTCTGCAAACTCCGACTGGATGCGAAAGAATTCTTGTCACAGGTCCGCGTCCTGGATTGCCACCAAGCTTGCGGCCCAATATTTGACATTATTTGGTAGCAGAAGGTGATTATGGTCCCGTACGATCGCCCGCATGTGATGGAGGGCGTAGTAGGCATCCTTCTGACCACCAGGCGGCTCCTTGACGTAGGGGAACGTCGTATTGTCGGTGAACATGTACCTTCCCTACCTACGAACTAGCCTCTTAAAGGTGCCCCAGATGTGGCGTAGCCGGGGAGAGCATCATCAAGAACTTTCTTGATATTTGTGTAGTCTATCTTGGAGTCACGGTCCGAGTCGAAATACGTCGCCATGGAATATTTCGAGCTTAAGAGGATGAGTGTGCAATGTGTGTCACTGCACAGAACACGGAATGTTAGAAAAAAAAGAACGATCGAAATCTAAGAAATCATATCTTACGGGATGGTGAGGGGATGACTTACTCTGGAAAGTAAGTCACGAGGAAGTTATCCTTATCTGGGTTTGCCAAAATGACGCCTTCAAGTTGTGAACTCGCAACTTGCCGGTCCCCAGCGCTGCCCAAGATCTTGGCACGCATGTAGAAGGGGTCGACTATCACGATGTCCGGGGTCTTGTCTCGAATGATCCGCATCTCCATACTCAGTGAAAACAGTCGAACGAAGGCGTAGTGCAGCGGATGAAGGTTAAACATAGCAAAGATGTCATCAAACCGCAGGACGATCGTACCCCCGATGGCGCCATCCACAAAGCCCTTGCCCTCTGGCACCTTGGCCACGAAAACCGGGTATGCCACATCATTCTAGGAGAGACACCGCTTCTCTAAAGAAAGAACACTGTCATGCAGACTCCGCATAGCACCGGTTGCAGCATTGAGCATATTTGTCGATAGCATCGCCCTACCCGCCACATGCACCCTCCTCGAGATATCCTTAGGTGAAGGTGGCCCGTCCTGAGCACGGATCATACTCGGTGCCGGCTGGCTCGCACCGGCGCCCTTGTTAGTTATTCATTTCCGTCCCTTCTTCTTGATCTGCTATAATGGGATCGAGTTCTGCTCACAGACCGCCTTCTTGAGCGTGTTGGGGCTGATAATATTCCGCACCTCGGCTATCTGAGGCTCGGTGAAGGCGGCAGCTGGAGGTGTCTCCTGAGAACTGAACGCCAGACGACACCTGTTGCAATTAGGTTTCTCCGCGGTACCAGCTAGATCGCGGTCGTCTTGGTTGGGTTCTTGAGAAGGAGGCCCGTAGAACTCGTCACCGTACCCATGTTCGGCAAATTACTTATCGACGTTGGTAAATGTACAGTCGTCATTGTCGTCCGGATCCTGTGCAATATGCATGTCCGGATCCTGTGCCATAGGGATGTCCGGCATGTTCGGTAGCGTTGGCATTCTTGCCATGGCTTGGCACCGACACGACTAGCGGTCTTGTCTGTGGGGTGGTGTCCCCTGCCCCCAAACAAATCTGGCTCTTCGGCCAAAGCAGGGGCCAGTTTACGCAGGCGCTGAGGGTCATCTCATCTTTTTCATCGTCCCTAGCTGGTCGAATCAGAGGTAACAACTCGTCGCACCCTGGCATCACCCGAACCAGTTCAACCCTATACATTGTGTGTGGCATCGGATTTCCGTGGAACACGGGGTTGCCCGGTTGAACAATTCTGCCATTGGCGACAACGACCAACTCGCCGCCCGCGAAGTGCAGGAGAGTGCAAGGAACATCGGTGGCGCCCTGCGAAAACATGTAGGGCGTCAGGGATGCCCAGTCAAAGGCAAGGAGATGAAGTCATCGGCCGAGAGGCTTAGTTACCATGATGGCGTCGAGCTCGGCTAATGTCGAGGCACCGCCAACGGCGGGCGTGCAACTGACGGATGGGCCACTTGCTGGCGAGGCACCGGCTGGCGTACACCCGGGTGCATTAAGCTCCAATGCCCGTGCCAGCGCCGGAGACACGAATACCGCCTCCGCCGGAGACACCAATGGCGCCGCCGGAGACACCAATGGCGCCGCCGGAGACACCAATGGCGCCGCCTGCGTGTTGTGTGAGTTGCTGGCCGTGAAGCTGGGAACCGGGGGAGGCCCCTGTTAGCCGCCCACAATCCATGTCGTCAACCCTGAATCAATGTAGGCACCATGGCGGTGAGCGTCGTTCCTAGTTGTTGTTGCACTTGATCTTGGATAATCTCCGGAATCCACGCCACTTGTGCCTTGAGTGCTTCAACCTCGCGTGACTGGCTTTCCGAGCTGGTCTTTTTCTCCTTTCGCCCACCAGCGGTATAGTATGATGACCATTTTGGGGACAAGCCTTTGCCAGCCACACGACCAGCTGACGACGGCTTACTGAGCTTATCCTTGTTTTTCATTACGTTCAATGCCCTATTTAAAGGGGTGTCGAAAGGGGAGCTCTAAGACGACCCCGCGCTACTGCTTTCAGTGTCCTACGGAACGAACGTTAACCATTTAGAAATATTGGGGATTAATTGGAATGCAACCATATGGAGCTAATTACGCGGGGGTGTATTCCTTACTAGAACAAGCTCAAGCGCCCTGGTCTTCAGATCCGTGGTAAGCTCCTTTGCTACCGGGTCGTCCTTGTACCGGGCCCTGACATAGTTCCTGGTCTGCTTGTCACGGTATTTCTCAAAGCGGGGCGGTAGGCCTTGCTCGGCATGCTCCGCGTCCTCCTTGTCCCATATAGGCTCTGCCACTCTGTAACCGCCGGGACCGAGCTGGTGGACCCCTAAGTTCAACTACCGCATTTCTTTCCCCCACTGACTTGATTCGGAGGTTGCGCTGCTCTCGCACTTGATCTTGAACTCCTTGTAGTCATCTTCGCTGATCAAAGGATATTCGCCTTGATCTTCTCATAACTACCACCTTTTTCAATCATTGCCTTCACCGTGCTTCTCCAAGTAGACAGGGCTGCTACGTCTTGAGCTTGCGTTGGTTTTCCTCGAAGAGGAGAGGGTTATGCAGCAAGTGTAGCGTAAGTATTTCCCTCAGTTTTGAGAACCAAGGTATCAATCCAGTAGGAGGCTCCTCAAAAGTCCCACGCACCTACACAAACAAATTGAGAACTCGCAACCAACGCAATAAAGGGGTTGCCAATCCCTTCACGGCCACTTGCAGAAGTGAGATCTAATAGAGATAGTAAGATAAGATAAATATATTTTTGGTATTTTATAATATAGATGCAAAAAGTAAAGATGCAAATAAAAGTAGATTGAAAGAAAATATGATAAGAGATAAACCCGGGGGCCATAGGTTTCACTAGAGGCTGCTCTCAAGATAACATAAGTATTACGGTGGGTAAACAAATTACTGTCGAGCAATTGATAGAAAAGCGCATAGTTATGAGATTATCTAGGCATGATTATGTATATAGGCATCACGTCCATAACAAGTAGACCGACTCCTGCCTACATCTACTACTATTACTCCACACATCGACCGACTCCTGCCTGCATCTAGAGTATTAAGTTCATAAGAACAGAGTAATGCATTAAGCAAGATGACATGATGTAGAGGGAACGTACATTCAAAGTTGACAAGAGCGATCAAGTATGTTACAGAGTGCACTGTCCGACTGAGGGTTGTCCATGGAGGCTGCTCGCATCTAAAATGCGAAATAGCACTAATGTTCAGGTCAAAGTGAACCCTTTTAAGCTCACATGCCAGGAATCAACCCTTAGGAAGGATACAATCAGTAGAGCCAAGTCAAGATGGGTGGCAGAAGAAGTAAAGAAATGGGTGAAAGAAAACCAGCAAGTGGGTCCAAAGGAATTGCAGAAGAAAATCAAAGATAAATTCAAGATAGATTTACCATACATGAGGTTGTTCAATGGAAACAACATGCTATGGATTCTATTTATGGTAACTGGCAGGAAAGTTTTCAATTGTTGTATTCATTCAAAGGTGAAGTGGAGAGGACAAGCCCAGGTATTATTGTAGATATTGATCACCACACCGTGGAGTACACATTCAGGGGAGTGACAAAGACCAAGGAATGCTTTAGGAGGGTTTTTGTCTGCTTTGAGGCTTGTCGCCGGGGTTTTTTGGCAGGTTGCGGGCCTTATTTGGCTATTGATGCCACTTTTCTCACAGGGAGGTTTAAAGGACAGTTAGTAGCAGCTTGTGCAGTTGATGCACATAGTTTTTTATTTCCAGTTGCCTACGGTGTGCTGGAGACAGAGCCTGAGGAGAGCTGGACTTGGTTTTTGCATAATCTGTGCCGAGCTATTGCACATCCCAATGGGTTGGTCATTCATACAGATGCCTGCAAAGGTTTAGAAGTGGCCGTGGACTATGTGTTCCCTTGAGTAGAGCATAGGGAATGCATGCGTCACCTTGCTGCAAATTTCATGAAGAAATTCAAAGGAAAGGTGTATACCGACAATTTATGGCTAGCATCTTTGACTTGCAGTGTGAAGAAGCACAACTACCACTTGAGGCAGTTATACATGAATCCCAAAGTGAATGAATACTTGGAAACACACCACTCCAAGTTATGGGCCAGAAGCCAATTCAGTGAACTGAGCAAAGTTGACTATGTGCACAATAATCTAGCAGAGTCTTTCAACTCAACGATCCGGAAAATAAAGGGTCATTATGTGGTGGATTTGCTGGACAGGATAAGGATAGAATACATGCAGAAATTTCATTATTGTGCAGGAATAGCCAAGGCAAAATTCATGGGCCACATTATCATCCCTGCCGTGATGAATGAACTGAAGCAGAAAACAACAGGCTTGGAAATGAACATGACTCTTTGCTCCGGTACCACAACAGAGATATCATATTTTGGATAAAGAGAAGAGGGAATGGAGATATCCAGTGGATTTAGAAGCTAGAACTTGCAGTTGTAGGCAGTGGCAGATAACTGGGTTGCCATGCATTCATGCCTTATTTTTCATCACTTCTCTCCCAGGTCCAGCAGGGAACATTCAGCAGTACGTGCATGATTACTACTCTGTTGCAAGGATCAAAGCCACATATGCTTATGCCTTGCCTGCTATGGAGGGAATACAACAATGGGACATGGTGGACCCTGGATTCAAGCTTTACGCTCCAGTTCTGAAGAGAGCAGCAGGTAGACAAAGGAAGAGTCGAATCAGACCTCGCAGCAAAGGAGCTGGACTTGGAGCGAGGAAGCGTAAGTGCACAAGATGTGGTGGGTCTGGTCATTTCGGTAAGTACTGTGATAACACAGTAGATCCAGCGTTCGGAGAGAGTTTCGATGAAGGCTTCGATGAAAATGTTGGTCAGCAGTCGGTTGCCTCAACAGATGATGAAAATGATGGACAGCAGCCGGTTGCATCAGATGAGGATTTTGACGAGGTTCGAAATGATGATGGTCAACAGCCGCATGATTTTGACGATGATCCAAAATATCCTCCAAATAATGATTCAAGTGAGGCTCCAAATGATGATCCAAGTGAGGCTCCAAATAGTGATCATGGTGATCCATGTGAGGCTCCAAATAGTGATCATGGTGATCCAAGTGAGGCTCCAAATGATGATCATGGTGATCCAAGTGAGGCTCCAAATGATGATCCAAGTGAGGCTCCAAATGGTGACCAACCTTCTGTTGTTGTGAGTTCTGCTAGGTATGTAAATCTTGCAAGGGTCAAATACAACTGTACATTTATGGGTCACTTGACATGATCTCATTACCCTTTATGTTTTGCACAGTTCTGTGATAGGTTTGAAGAAGACGCACAAGGTACCGACAACCAAGAGGAGAAGAGAAGAAGCAATGAGCACAACGTGCACGAGGAGCAAAGTGATGGCAAGAAGCTCAAGGAACAGACAGAAGCCCGAATGCTATATATGAATAATTATGAAACATTATGAATAATGTTGTATTTCTGTTGGATGATGTTGGACCTATGTTAGAACTATGTTTCACATGATGTTTAAATCTGTTGGATGATGTTTGAATGAGCACATGGTTTTTCCTTTTTTTGATTTTTTTTAATTTTGTTTTGCTCATTTGAATTCTGGTCAAACCTAACTTTGACCAAGATTTAAACAAGTCTAAAACATCAAAATGAAGAACTAAGCCTAGATCCTTCTTAGTCAATCCTAAAAATGAAGCTGTTGTGAGGTTGTTGAAATTTTCATGAAGAATGTGCTAAAATGAGGGGTCCAAAGGTAGGGCAAACGGCCTCATTTCTAAGCAAGGTTTTTTCGACCTTATCTAAATCAACCAAATAACTTTCCTAAATGTATATTCTATATATACAGATTATGTGCGCTGGTTTTTCCATTTTTTTGTTTTTTTAGATTTGTTTTGCTCATTTGAATTCTGGTCAAACTTAACTTTGACCAAGATTTAAACAAGTGTAAAACATCAAAATGAAAAACTAAGTCTGGATCCATCTTAGTCACTCTAAAATGAAGTTGTGGTAAGTTTTTTGAAATTTTCATGTTTATTTCCCCAAAACACTTCTCTTCACTTCATACAAGAGAGTTTGAGATACTCGAGATATCATACAATACACATGAACTTATCGTTTAAATGTATGTAAACCTTGTTTATCAACTTAAATCGTTAGCATATGACATAGGAAGACTATGTGCGCAGGTTTTTTATTTTTCTAATTTTTATTTAATTTATTATGCTCATTTGAAATCTGGTCAAACATAGCTTTGACTGCTCCAAACCCCTCCCAAACCCCGCTAACCCTAGCGCTGAACCAGGACTGTTCATCTAACCCTAGCACTGAACAAGGGCCATCGATCTATCCCTTCTAGAAGGAATCTGCAGGGAGGAGGGGGGCGATCCGCGAGATGCAATCTGATTGGCTGGGAGATTCTTTTTTTTAAACAAATATCGGGCGCGCTGGATGGACCGTTGGGCCGTCTCGTTGTCTGGGCCTGAGACCGCAGTAATTAGCCTGTCTCAGCCTTCCAGGCCTTGCATGCATGCATGGGAGGTGGCGACGTGCATAGTTTGCGACGTGGGTTTGCATGCGCGGGAGTCTACGACGTGCATAGGCTGCGACGTGCATGCATGCGAGCGAGGCGCGCTAGGCTAGCGAGCTTAGCTACGTGGTTCAGGTCAGCGAGTCAGATGCACCGTCCGGTCAAAGAGCTATCCATTGATTCAAATGCACGCACGCGCCCCATGCATCGTTTTTGTGCAAAAATTTAAGAGTGCAAAGCATAACGGATACACACACGCGTTCGGATACCCACACGCGTTCGGATTCACACACACACCGTTCTCATCCTTTATATCTTCCTCTCCCACCCACAGGCCTATAAATGGGGTGCCTATCTTCCTATCCCACCCATAAACCAGATCTGATCCATTCTCTCCAACTTCAAACACCCAATCGACCGAGCCCTCCCCAAGCGAGACCATGCAGTTCAACGGGCCGACCTTCAGCCGTCCGCCTGTCGTGCCGAAGCTGCGCTACCCACTGGGCGTGCTCGTGGAGAGGGAGCTCCGTGTGTGGGCTATTTCAAGGTGGAGGGGTTCCGTCGAACTCACCCGCGCCTTCCTCAGAGCCGACTATGCCCACATCCCACGAGGCTCGCCAAGGATGTTCACCCTCAATGAGGTTCGTGACCGTGGCGGCATCCTCCTACTGCTCATGATCACTTTCACCAACCCGTTTGACGCGTGCGAGCTCCTCAGCCAAGTCTTTTGGTGCGGCTGCGAGGCCATCTTCTGCACCGTCTACAACATCTACACCAACTACGAGAGCATCTTCCCCACTCTAGCCGGGATGCACTCCCTTCCCTACGACAACGACGAGGAGGTGTGAAGATGAAGACTGTGTTGAAGGGGCGCGTGCGGCCAAAGTGGAAGGAGGAGGTCAAGATGAAGACTATTTTTTATTTGTTGCTTTTCTATGTCATGTCGTGTCGTGTCATGTTTCGTCATGAGTCCGTGAACTTATTATTGTAATGGTACTTGTGTTGCATCTTATCTAAGTTATTTATTAGGGTTTATTATGTGTGTTAAAAAATGTTCATGCCCAAACATATAAGTTCTTCCCTAAACCAAGTCATGAAGCTCGAGAACTTGTGTTTTTCAGTAATGAAAATCGGAGGGGGTGAGAAGCCCTCCGTTTCATTCAAAAAAAAGTCATGAACTAACATGCAAATTTATTCCCTTTAAATACTAAACCAAGTGCCACTCTAACACTAAACCAAGTGCCACTCTAACCAAAATTTCAGTGCAATTTTCAACCTTCCAACCCTCCAAAATTTCAGTGCAAAACAAAGGAAAACCACTCTCACGCGTGTGCAAACATTCACGGTCTCACTATTTTTTTTTTGAAAAATTTCACAGTCTCACTATGTATACCTTCCTTCCCTACCCATGTCAAACTCTTGCCATCTGTCCTAGCGGTTACCAGCGCGGCCCTAAACACCACAAACCCACGCGGTCCTGGGTTCGAGTCCCCATCCGCACCAATTTTTTCTGCATTTTCCACCCTTCATGTTTTAGACAAATTAGTTTTTACTCAATGTAATGCCCTTAAAAATGTTCATTTATTTTGGCACTAGGTGTAAACCTCTACCAGAGCTGAAGCATATTTTCCATGACATTTTGGTCTTTGATTTAAATCACGGTGTATACGAATTGGATTACTTAAATTGCTATTAAATATTTAACAGCTCCAAAAAAATTCTAACCTTAATTGTTTGGCTCTGGAATAATTCAGTAGCTGCATTTCATTGATCAAAAGTTTCTGAATTCCTCATATTTTCTCCTTTTTTCAAGATATTTAAATGTTGATCACTTCTTCTTCTTTTTTCAACATTTAAACAACTTTGACCAACATTTTAACTAGGTGAATTTCTCATACAATTTCAAGATTATAAATTCCTCCATAATTCATGCCTTTCCATACATTTTCAACATTACAACCAGTGCGATTACCATACCTACAAATGCCCAAAAGTATTTGCAAATGGGTATTGGTAGTGCTTGATCTTCAAGCTTCCTGACCTTCTTCTTCAACATCCTAAGCTCAACAGCTAGCTCTCTGTCAGTGCGTGCTTCGCCCTCCATCTCTTCTTTCGGAGCTCGTGCTACGGCCACTACGGTTCGGGGCAGCATGCGCAACCATTCTTCATGCTCTTCTTGTAGTTCATTTATCAGAGTCTTGGCCAGAGCATTGACCCAAAGAAAGAAGCATGTCACCTGCATGAACACGGAATAGATCAACCCATTGCTCAAAGATCCCGACCACGAAAATGGTGCAATTGCCCCGATTCTTACCCCATTCTCGCTGCACACGTAGAACGGACGATTCTGGTTCCTTGGTGTGTGAGAAACCCTCCGATCAATGCTCGCCCGGCACCACGGACAGAGGAAGACATGCATCTCCACACGCGCCCAGCTCTGCATCCGCGAGGTGGCGCGGGAGCTTGCGGAAGACATGGAGCTCGAAGCCGAACGAGATCTCAACGCCGCTGGGCCCTCCACAGCTAGCTTCCCACCGCCGTCATGATCTTGCTCTCTCGCCGTGGTCAGGGTTGTGCTCTCTATCGCCGTGGTCACCGCCGCTGTCGCCCGCTTATATAGCACACCCGCAACGGCTCTATGCTCAATGACTCTCTTCTGGGTCCCGCAAGCCACGTGCGCAACGGTCTGAATAAAATTGGCTGCCTCTGCCGCCTGGTCCCACCTGTAAGGGCCGAGTCAAAATGTTGACCTGACGGAGACGCCAAAGTTCACAGAACAAGTCGGTGCGCACGGACTAGATGCAAAACTGAGCACAATTTGCATCTGAGGGCAAAACTGAGCAGATGGACACCACTGAGGGCAAAAGGATAATTAACCCCTTCAGTAATGTCTCTTCCATCATCATAATCTTGTGTAACAACAAACGGGAGGAAAACTAGCGCAAAGGAAGAGCCTTTTATATCACAAAATACATCTAGCAAAGGTGCTCTAAAATCAGAAATACTACCCCGCAAATCTTTAGCTCAATTCTGAAAATACATGGCTAGGACAACGGTAGCATTCAACAACAAGCCCAAGCCTATACTTAACTAGGCCCAGGTTAACTTCCGTTCCCGCAAACTGTACATAACTCATGACATCAACATGAGATAAATTAAAGTAAAGTAAAGAGCCAAGCAAACCTGAAAGTCAAGTAAACTGTGGCTAAAGATATATAAAACTCCATTGCAAATGTGCCATGTCAATAAAACAACTCATGGAAGTAAACTACTAGCAGGCTCAAAAGTCAAGTAAACTGAAGATTAATCTAACAAGCCTGACAGTAGCTAACTGTACCTAACTATACCTAACTGATGCTAACTGTACCTAACTGAATTTTTTTATGACAACTAACTGATGCTAACTGTACCTAACTGATGCTAACTGTCACAAATATGATATTTTTATGACAAAATACATCATTATCAGGGCACATTATGGCCATTTTCTTACATGATGCTAACTGTACCTAACTGAATTTTTTGACAGTAGCTAATAGTATTTAGTAATTTTTCTGTAACAGTCTTGCCCCTATTTGAGGGACAAGCAAATAGATACCTAAAATCCACTAGTATTGCCTCTAAAAAAGCCTAACTGAATTTTTCTGTAACTGTACCTAACAGAATTTTTCTGTAACTGTACCTAACTAAATTTTTCTGGCCATTGAAATTGCATTGCTGCACTAGAATTGAAATTGCTGAAACACTGGACAACTTAAACTGACCAGCTAAGCCACTAGGTTAGGACTTAGGACATGAACTTAGGATATGAACCTGAGCACTCGATTTAATAGAAAGTGCTGAATCATTGGATTGTTGAATGGGTGACACTTTTTAGTGTTTAGATTCAAGACATACGATAATTGCATAGCATTATTGCAAAACTATCCCTAGTGCTACGCAATCACATTATGCAGCAGGACATGATCTTTGCATCCATCGGAACAAGCTAGTTGAGACCTATGATGCATTCTCACTTCAAAATAGCAGTAATCATGATCGAAGTTGTGCTCATAGCATTACTGAATTTGCCCAAGTGCAGTTGGACATGCACAACAACTGCATAAATTCATTAGTTTCAACGTTCTCACCTGAGCTCAACCTTGAAGAACACCCAAACAGGCAATCCGGCTCTCCGAAACCTTCGCGGAAAGCGCTCAACTCAGACTCTGGCACCGGTCCTGCATTCGCATTGCACAATGAAAAAGGTTTGTCATCCATGGATATAGATGCCCAAACAAACTTAAATCTCGCATGGCTTTCCACTAATCGGCACGCATTTTCTTTGAGTTAATCTCCCCTTCTAAAGTGTTAGAATTAATTTTCTTGAACTTGCAGCAAATGAGTGCACAGCAGGCTGCTTCGTTTGCCACTTTTAGCAAGCACACAGAGATGATCCAACAACAAAAGAAGTTCCGATCTATCTCCCATGGAATGCTAATACCTCCCAGCTAAGCCACTAGAAGAAGAAGGAAGTGGAGGGGAGGGGCTGACCTGCAGTCAAGGGCGGACAGCAGCGTCGCGTGGCCTGGCAGAGCAGCGCGCGGGAGAGGGGGGGTGGCGTACGGTGTTGTGTCACTGCTCGGTGCCGACGGCTAGGAATAGGGTGAAGACGTTGAGGAAGATGAGGAAGCCGCAGAGCGCGAGGGAGGCCGGACGCGAGGTGGCGAACCCACCCGCGGGCGGAGGGGGACAGCGAGGGAGGCGGCACTCGACTCGGGGACGGCGAGCACGGGGGGGCATCAAGCACGGCCCGGGACGGAGATCACGGGGGTGGTGGTGGTCGATGGTGGATTGGGCGCGGGTGAGATGAGGCAGGGGGAGAGATTAGAGAGAAATGTGGATTGGGGATTTGGTGTGGGGGGAAGCTTACTAATGGCGCACCCCGCAGGGGTGCGCCATTAGTATGTTTTTTTAGATAGCAATGGCGCACCCCCCTTCGGTGCGCCATTAGTAATCTTTTTTTTATATAGCAATGGCTCACCAGCCAGAGGTGCGCCATTAGTAATCTTTTTTTATATATAGCAATGGCGCACCAGCCAGAGGTGCGCCATAAGTAATTTTTTATTATTATTTTTTGTTGCATCTAATAATTTTTAAGAAAATGAATATGAATATGAAACAGTAATATTTTTTTATAAAAACAGTAATAATTTTTTAAAAAATATCATCAAATTTGTTATTTGAAAATATTTATGAATATGAAAAAAATATCATCAAATTTGTTATTTGAAAATATAATCAAATTTGTTTTTTTTTGCAATTTTAGTTGCATTCATTTGTGACGGTGGAGCGGGC
>NC_041387.1:557266583-557289233 GCF_002162155.2 Triticum dicoccoides
AGTGGGGGAGGGTGCGGGGGGTCGGCGGCGGCGCCGGTGGAGCGGGGAGAGGGTGCGGGGGCTGCTCGGCAGTGAGGGGGACCGGATCTGGCGAGGTAGGATAGCGATCGAGATGGTGGGGGATCAAGATCGAGTGTCCATGAAATTTAAAAACATTCATGAGTTCAAAAAGTGCCCATGAAATACAATCGAGAAATGAAGGCTACAATTTAAATACAATAGATCTTAGCTAGCTATATGTTCACAATCTTCTTGCCCTTATTTTTTGTAAATGGAGTTCTTCTCTTGAACGGACGTCCTTTAGGTAGGGTGGTCCTGCTTCTTCTTGTGGTGTATGATGATACTTCATCGTCGTCATCATGTTCCATCTTCGGGTCGCCGTACTTGTCGAAGTCTTGCTCATTGGCGACTCCATCCATTCCGATTATCTTCCTTTTGCCTCTCCTCATGACAACACGACTGGGCTTTGGCGGGTCGGTAATGAAGAAGCATTGGTCCACTTGGGAAGCCAGTACCCATGGCTCATTTTTCGCGGTGACGTCTGCGCCCGCGGTCTTGGATTTGGCTTCGGCTATAACCATGGTGGTGAGATACCGGACTTCTTTGATGACGCTCTTGGCCCATCTGACACGGAACATTGGGACCTTCTCTCCAAGGTAGCTCAGCTCCCAGATCTCCTCGATCCTTCGGTCGTATCTGTCCTTGTCATTACCGGTGTAGGATTCCATCCTTACCCCGGAGTTCTGATAACCATCGCTCTTCATGTCCTTTCCCTCGGTGTAGAATGTGTAGCCGTTGATATCGTACGCCTCATACGTCATCAGGTTGTGCTCGGCGCCTTGTGACAAGGCGAATATGAGTTGGTATTCTGCGGAAGAATCCTCATGTAAAGGGTACGACAGAAGCTTCTGCTTGAACCAACGCGTGAAATATGAGTTGTGCTCTCTGATTATATCTCTGTACGTCCTCTGTTGGCCTCGGTCATTGTACGTCTTCTCAATAAAGGTTTCGTGCTCTACCACCCAAGGATCGACCACGTCTATGTGTTGTAGCGTGACTAGGTTGGCTCTTTCAAAGTCGGTGAGTCGACCCTCGAAGTCGACATGCATTTCGCGGCAACCCTCACAGTGACCCCATCCAGCGAGCCTGCCGAGGTGCCTGTTGACGGGCAGACCAACGGGGTTCTCGATGCCTAGATAATTCATGCAGTAGGAGATGCACTCTTCGGTCAGAAAGCCCCTGGCTATGCTTCCCTCTGGACGTGACATGTTGCGAACGTATCCTTTGATGACACCATTCATCCTTTTGAACGACATCATGCTGTGCAGGAACGTCGGCCCGAGTTGGATGATATCCTCCACGATATGGACTAGCAGATGCACCATAACGTCAAAGAATGAGGGCAGGAAGTACATCTCAAGCTCGCATAGTATCACCACGATCTCTTCTTGTAGCCTTCTGAGTTGCCTCACGCCAACCGACTTCCAAGAGATGACGTCGAAAAAGTTGCATAGGCCAAATAGTGTTTCACGAACGTGCGCGTCCATGATCCCACTGATTGCACCTGGAAGTATCTGCGTCATCAGCACGTGACCGTCGTGAGACTTCATCCCGCTGAACTTCTGCTTCGCTGGGTCTAGGTATCTGCTTATCTTCCCCGCGTAACCGTAAGGAAGTTTTACTCCTACGAGGCAGGTGAAAAACTGATCGATCTCCTCCTTACTTAGAGTGAAGCATGGGGGAGGGTAGTCATTTCCAGTCTTCTTGGACTTTTTGACTTTGCGACGACTTTCCGTGTCCTGCTTCGCATCATCATCATCATCATCAGCGTGAAGCTCCTCCTTGATGCCCATTGATTTCAAGTCTGCCCTTGCTTTCGGCCCATCTTTGGTCCTCTCTGGCATGTTGAGCAGGGTACCAAGCAGACTCTCGCACACATTCTTCGTGATATGCATGACATCAAGGCTGTGAGGCACACGGTGGATCTTCCAGTACGACAAGTCCCAAAAAACAGACCTTGTTTTCCATACCTTCAGCAGCGGCTCTGGCCTTTCGCTTCTTTCCCAGCTCTGGTGCCTTTTGCTTCTTTCCCGACAGTGGGCAATCTTTGCAATTTTTCAACAGCTCGTCTATTTCCTCGCCGCGCCTCATACGCGGGCGTCTTCGGGGTTTGGTTTCACCATCGAACAGATCCTTGCGTTTCCTCCACGGGTCATCGTCACGAAGCCACCTTCGATGTCCCATGAACACGGTTTTCGAAGACCCAGGATCACTATCTAGCTGGCGATACGTTGTGTCATCCATGTACCTAATGCATCCAGAAAATCCGTGGACCACCTTCCCCGCGACATATCCGTAACCGAGATAGTCGTGCACCGTCGTGAGCAGTGCGACTCTCATAGGGAAATATTCTTTCTCTGCGGCATTCCACATATTGGCTGGTGTTTTCCATAGCGTGTCTAGCTCCTCTTTCAGCAGCCCCAGATATAGATTGATGTCGTTCCCTGGTTGTTTCGGCCCTTCAATTAGCATACTCATGTGAATGTACTTCCTCTTCATGCACAAGCAGGGGGAAGGTTGTACATCCACACAAACACAGGCCAGGTGCTATGTGTGCTTCTCTGGCTGCCAAACGGATTGACTCCATCGGTGCTCGTGCCCAGCACGATGTTCCTTGGATCCTTCCCAAATTCTGGGTCTTCGAAGTTCAACGCTTGCCACTGGCTCCCATCCTTAGGGTGACTCAGCATCTTGTCTTTTTTATTTATCTCCGGATCATTTGCGTCATCTTCTGGCTTCTTCTCCTCCCTATCCGCGTGCCAACGCAGGAGCTTTGCTACCTTAGGGTCTGCGAAATACCGGTGCAGATGAGGAGTGGTCGGAAAGTACCACACCACTTTTCGAGGAGCTTTCTTCTTTTTCTTGTATCGAGTGACGCTGCACACCGGACATATGGTAGACTCCGCGTGCTCGTCCCGATAAATGATGCAATTGTTCATGCACACATGGTATTCCAGCGGACACACGATTTTCTTCGCCTCCTTGAAACTGGTCGGGCACTTGTTCCCCTTGGGAAGACGTTCGCGCCAGAATGACATGTTCTCGTTGAAGCATGCGTCGGTCATTTTTTGTTTTACCTTCATCTCCAGAGCCATGAGTGTTACTTTCAGGCGGGTATCCTCGGGCTTGCATCCTTCATACGATGGAGTAACCGCGTCTATCTCCAGTTGATCCAGCTTGGCTTTCTTTCGGGCGGCAGCTCTTGCGTTATCCGTCTGCTTGAGAAGCAGCTCTTGAATATGAGGGTCCTGCACCCAGCCCATCGATGGTCCATCATCGTCTGCTCCGCTGGCATCTTCATCTTCATGATCATGCCCTTCATATGCTCTGGCATCTTCCTCATCATCATGTCCTGCATCTTCTACATGATGACTGTGTACAGCATCACCGTCATGATCATGTCCTGGAGATTCTTTGTCTTCTCACCCGACCGAGCCGCCGTGGTTGTCTTGCTGCCCTTCCTCATTTCTTGCCCGGCCCCCATGGATGACTTCGTCGTCATCTTCACCACCTTGCCACCGATAGCCATCCATGAAACCACGCAAGAGCAGGTGGTCCCGCACCTGCCTAGAATCCGGGTCCGCAATAAGGCTCTTCAGCTTGCATCTTCGACACAGACATCTTATCTCCGTCTCGTTCTTTTGAAGCAACTCGGCCTTCGCGGAGCTCAAAAACCTATTCACGATGCCTTCGGTCATCATGCGGACCATGGTCGCCTGCGGGGTAGAGGAAATTTGAGGAGAGGAAAGTCAAAACATCTACGTCAGGAGTCCTCACCAGAGCGACGAAGGGGGCTGAGGAGTAAAAAGAATCCTACTCTCTGATATATATAATCCTAAGACTCAAACAGTTTTCTTCTAGACTCAACAACGGCCAACAATCAAGGGGGCTCCTATGGTCGGTCGAGGCTCTGATACCAACTTGTCACGCCCAATATGCGATACTATCCTAAAGAGACTCGAAGGTCCCACCAAGGATAGAACCGCATATTGAAACACTTTTGCAAGGTGGATATCATTAC
This sequence comes from Triticum dicoccoides, assembly GCF_002162155.2. Taxonomy (NCBI): domain Eukaryota; kingdom Viridiplantae; phylum Streptophyta; class Magnoliopsida; order Poales; family Poaceae; genus Triticum; species Triticum dicoccoides. The sequence continues at coordinate 557,270,665 of NC_041387.1, forward strand.
ATCAACATTACATAATAGATGGGGATACATACAAGAGGCATACAATGCCACACGAATACAACAATACATCATACACAATATCAACATCCGACTACGGATGAAACACAAACAGAAGCTCAAACGACATCCACCCTGCTAGCCCAGGCTGCCGACCTGGAACCTATCCCCTCATCGAAGAAGAAGCAGAAGAAGAACTCCAAGACAAGCAAACATCGCTCTCGCTTCATGATCATCGCAAAACATGTACCTCCAACTGTTTTTGTAGTAATCTGTGAGCCACGAGGACTCAGCAATCCCATTACCATGGGTATCACGACTAGCAAAGCTTAAAGGGCAAGGAAGGGGTAAAGTGGTGAGGCTATAGAAGCGACTAAGCCTATATGGTGGCTAACATACGCAAATAAGAGCGAGAAGAGAGCAAAGGAACGGTCGTGAAGCTAGCAATGATCAAGAAGTGATCCTGAACACCTACTTACGTCAAACATAACCCAAAACCGTGTTCACTTCCCGGACTCCGCCGAAAAGAGACCATCACGGCTACACACACGGTTGATGCGTTTTAATTCGGATCTGGTGTCAAGTTATCTACAACCGGACATTAACAAATTCCCATCTGCCGATAACCGCAGGTACGGATTTCGAAAGACTATACCCTGCAGGGGTGTCCCAACTTAGCCCATGATAAGCTCTCGCGATCAACGAAGGATATACCTTCTCCCAGGAAGACCCGATCAGACTCGGAATCCCGGTTTACAAGACATTTCGACAATGGTAAAACAAGACCAGCAAGACCGCCCGCTGTGCCGACAAATCCCGATAGGAGCTGCACATATCTCGTTCTCAGGGCACACCGGATGAGCAAGACGATGGGTTGGCATAGACCCTGGTTGCCCAGGGGGTGCAGGACATCGCTCGGTTTGGACCAACACTTAGACAAGCACTGGCCCGGGGGGGCTAAAATAAAGATGACCCTCGGGTTAATTACTCCCAAGGGAAATGTAGGTGATGGCGAGGCAAATGGTAAAACCAATGTTGGGCCTTGCCGGAGGAGTTTTATTCAAAGCGAACTGTCAAGGGGGTCCCATAAATCACCCGACCGCTTAAGGAACGCAAAATCCGGGAACATAACACCGGTATGACGGAAACTAGGGCGGCAAGAATGGAACAAAACACCAGGCATAAGGCCGAGCCTTCCACCCTTTACCAAGTATATAGATGCATTAATAATATAAGAGATATTGTGATATCCCAAACATAATCCTGTCCACCATGGAGCAATCTTTAACTTCACTTGCAACTAACAATGCTATAAGAGGGGCTGAGCAAAGCGGTAACATAGCCAAGCAACGGTTTGCTAGGAAGGGTGTCAAAGGTTAGAGGTTCATGGCAATTTGGGAGGCTTGATAAACAGGTGATAGGTAGCACAGCATAGCGATAAAACGAAGCAACTAGCATAGCAATGATAGTAGTGAGATCCAGGGTAGCGGTCATCTTGCCTGAAATCCCGCTAGGAAGAAGAATGAGTCCATGAAGAAGACGAACGGGAGTAGTCGAACGAATCCTCACAATCGCAACATTACCGGAACTAAGAAGCAACACCGGAAAGAAACAAACAACATGGTAAATGCACAAGCATAAACATGGCATGATGCACAAACAAGTATGATGCATGTTCAGTTTAATGAGGCATGGCATGGCAAAGTGCAACAAACAATACTACAAGTTAAGTGGAGCTCAATATGCAACGAGTTGCATATTGACGAAACACCACATGACTTATTTAGTTCTCTCTCGTTTAAGCTACCAAACAATATTAAATGTTGTTAAACATGGCAAGAGGTGAAGCATAATTAAACTACCTATCTAGGCAAATTTAAATGAGGCCGGAACAATGAACAACAATTCCGGAAAAATCCCCATGTGCATATTTTGAGTTTGGTACTGTTCTGCCCTAAACCATATTTTAAGGTTGTTAAACAGGAAAATAAAGTGGATCATGTTAAACTAGGCATTTTTCCACCCCATTTACATATAAAGTTTATTTAAAACCGAGCTACGGTAATTTAGTTATGAATTAAATCATTTTAACATGGTATTTTAGCAAATTAATGCAAACAACAACTTAAACATCTTTAACATGGATGAAAGTGGCATATTATTAATCTACATAAAATTCTAAGCATTTTACATATATAAAACATTTTAATCCAATGCACGGTTTATTAGTTATTTTATGCATGAACATGGAGGGGTAATCTATAAATGTGCAGTTTTCTGGATAATAGGCAAATTCGCAGACGCTAAAAAAACACGGCATGGGCCGAAACTGGCTGGCCCGAATTTGTGCAGGAGAGGGCACTGGATCTGGGTGCTCACCAGGCCGCATGGGCCGGTTGGTGGAGGAACTGGCAGGCCGCGGTTGGGCCTTGGGGTGCTGCGGCTGGAGAGGAAGCACACACAGGGCTGACGCGCTGGGCCTTGGCACTGGAGGTCAACGCACCGCTTGACCGAGCGAAGCAGGTAGCAGCGGTTGAAGTAGGGGAGCCGCGGCGGTGTGGGACTTGCAGTTCGGCGTGCGAGCCGACCAGGAAGTCCGGTGACGGGTGGATGACAGCGACGCGAGCACCGGGAACGGGCAGGTCCGGGCGAGGGGGTCTTGGATCCGGCGGCGCAAGGGAGCTCCGAGGCGGGGAGGAACTGCAGGGCCATAGCAGGGATAATTCAGACAAGCGGCAGGGACAGAGAGAGGGCCGGAGTGAGAGCGAGGGGAGGCGAGGCGACCTGGCCTTGGCCGGCCGGCGGTAGGCGCGGGCGCCCGAGGCGGCGAGGTGGAGGAGCATGGGGAGGCTCGTTCTGGCCGGAGACAAGGCCATGGGCGACGCTGCATTCTGTAAAGAGAGAGAACGAGAGAGAGAGGAGATACCGAGAGGAGGAAAAACAGAGGAACGAGAGGGCGCGACGGGACTCATCTGCTGGGGAGCTGCTTACGGCCGACGGCGACGCAAGGTGGTTGAGGAGGGCGGCTGGCGTACTCGGGAAGAACACCGGCGGGAGGAAGGACGGCGAGGTACAGCAGCAGTGAGGTTGGACGGCTGCGGGGTGGCTGCGGCTCGGGAAGGAGGTCCATGGGGATATATGGCGATGGAGATTGATGGAAGGATGGGTCGATGGGATTGGGTGCCAGGGGAGAACGAGGAAGAAGGAGGCTGCGGCTGGTTGGAGCGAAGGGGATCTGGGAGGATCCCGAGGTGGGAGATGAGTGCGGCGGCGGCAGGGACAAATCTCCTAGAATTTAGGATTGGGGTAGATTTGGTAGGTGATGGTCTTATATATAGCAAGTGGATTTTTAGGTAGGGGTCAATCCGTTCCTCCGATTGAAATCGGACGGTCGAAGATAAATGGCTTAGGGGAGTCCAACAAATAAGCGCAGATGTTTTAGAGATGTTTGGGGATGATCTAAATGCAACGGTGATGATTGAGCGGTTCGGGTTCGGGGCAGGTCTCGGACGCGCGCGAGAGGGGGGTCGATGGCGTGCAGAGAGGTTAGGTGGTCTGACAAGAGGGAAAAGCAAACATGGTTGGTCTTTGAACGGTCAACGAAATTAAGGGGGGAACGCAGCAACTATGAACGGGTGCAAGCTTTATGAAAACAATGACGGCAACGAGTGCTGATGCAATGCAAATGATGACATGAGATGAAATGCAAGACCTGAACAAAAAGCAAAACAAAAAAAACAAAAACCCAACCACGGAGGAAAAATCATATCGCATCTCCGGAAAAGGCAAGAGTTGGAGTTACGAATATGGAAAGTTGCATCTGGGGCGTTACAACACTCCACCACTACGAGAGGATCTCGTCCCGAGATCTAGGATGGCACCGGAGAGAAATGGAAGAGGAAGAGAAGAAGTAAAACTAAGTTGCTTCTTTGACAAAAGATTGAAACCAAAGAACCTTGAGAGGTTGAACAAACTGAAGGAAGAATACACCGGAGATGAATGTAGTTGAAAACACTCCGTTAGAAGAGAGGAACAAGGAACATTACGAGAACTTGAAGGTTGCAAGGACATGAATCAAGAGTTTAATGGACAAGATAGAATTCAAAACCACTCCGGTTAAAACAAGATGAGAGAGGAATAATTGGGGCAGCACTCCGGTTGAACATTGAAGGAATAGAACATGAACTTGACAAGATGAGAGGATACTTGATGAAATCAACAACACACTGCCTCCGGAACTATTGAAAAAAAATGGCACAAGGGGTAAGAAAGATTTCAGACAGCACTCCGGTTGTGAAGGGGGGCAAAACTTGATAAGATGAAAGAGCTTGAATGAGAACACAACACTCCGGTTAAAAGGATAAGCATGAAAAGAACATGATCCTCACAATTCAAGATGATGAGTGAAGAGATCAACATCACAATGCCTCCGGGAGAAAGAATAGAAGATAGATCATTGGAATAACAGAATGGAGAAGAAAATGCCAACTTCTGCCACACTGAGCTTGGAAAGCACCCTTCCAAGAAGGTTATAACGGAGTTGTTGGAAAACCAACAACGAGAAGGACAAGCTTGTAGTGGGCTTATGGAAAACATCTCAAGACTATGAGGTGACTTCTGCCACTAACGAAAATAATTGCTTGCTTTGAGATCAACGAAGAGATGAAAACTTCTTCCACCAAGAGGATAAAAAGCAAGCTTGGGTCATGCATAATCACCACAAATAGCAACAACCCTTAACGAAAGGCTTTAGGTGAAATATAACCCAAGATACTCCAACAAAGAAATTGCTGGGTTGAAAAGATCTCATGATCGAAGAGAAAAATGATGGTTTTTAAAAATATCTCATTCTTGAAAACTTGTGAATCATGAAACACGAACTCAAATTTTAAAGAATGACATAACACCACCTCAAATGATAAGGTAGAATGAATTGCACTTCGAAATGCAAGATGAACAATACTTGAACTCCCCAAAACAAAACATGTGTTGAGCACCATATTTATTTTAGAGTATAGCTTGACGGATCATAACTTCAAGAGAAATCTTGAAGAACAATTGAAGAATGAAAAGAATCCTCGACGAACCATCATGTAGAGCCTCCATGAAGAACTCCGGTAATAAAAGGATGATAGAAAGAAAGAGAAGTTGAAAACACAAGGTGAAGCCTTGCAATGATTTAGATGGAGATTCGCAATGATATAACCGAGAGAACTTGGAACTCCGGAAAGAAAAGATGAACACTAGAACCGAGAAGTACTTCATCATGAACAAACTCCAGAAGAAAAAAAATTGAATCACCTCGAGGAAATAAGAATAAGATTTATTGTATGCTTATCCTTCATTAAATTAAATTGATGACAAGCAATGGATTTGGCATACTACTTATTCCCTTAGAAAGGATTAAAGAGGTATAGCGCAAACTTGAGAACGTATTGATGGAACCACCTGTGGGATTAAAAAGAACAAATGAATCTATATGATAACAAAGGAAGTGAAATCTTGAACGAACCACCGTAAGAATTGAAAATGAGATTAGCAAAGGCACAATTCACCGGGAAGAATTGGAAAACAAATGAAGATACTTGAGGGGATTTAGATACATGAGAACGAAGAGACCATGAACTGATTAGAGGTTATTTGAACGATTCACCGGTAAGATTTGGAGAACGATAGCAATACGCTGAGAATGAAGAATTATGACATGATGACCTTCGGAGGAAAGAAATGGAAACAACTCATGAAATGCTCCGGATGGTAAGAATAGAAATCTCACAATCAAAACAATTATGAGGATAGCATGAAGCTAGAACCATGAATCTTCAAGAGAATGGACCAAGATTTAGAGGAAACACTTCTTCGGTCTTCACATGTTGAGAATGATGACGAGAACCACCACCAAATTGTTGAGAAACTCCGGAAGGATTAAAAGAGGAAAGGTTGAGCCAAAGATGAAAAGAATTTGAAAGCGACCTTGGAGAAGGCATGTGACTGATGATAATTCATTCTTACATCAAACTTTGAAAGAATTTTAGAAGCTCTGGGAAAATTAGAAGAGTCAGGTAAGATCCTGGGAAAAGACCTGTGGGTTAGGGCCCACTCAAAAGAAAACACCGTTGAACGATTTTGAAGAGAGATTGCACCGGTTGAATTAAATGGCTTGAATGAGATAACAACCTCGAAATAACTTGAACTGATTGAGAATGGAAACACAAGTCTTCTGAGATATCTTGAGCACTCCGGATAAGAATAGAGAGAGGTGAACAATTAAGAGGTGCATCGGCATGAGAAAGCATTAGAAACGAGGAAAGGAATATGATGAATATCGAAAGCTTGAATTGGATCCACGGGAGAATAAACAACAATGAAGGATGATGAACTTGAAGCTCGTGAGCATCTTCACGAGGGATCACCGGATCAGAACATTGATTGAAAAGAGTGAAGTGGCTTCACATGAATAAATGGATACTTGATTAAGAAATCCGAGTCCTTGCAGAAAAAAGGGTGGGAGGGCGGGAAAACAAAGGCAACTTGGGGACGGATGAAACATATACCGTTGAGAAAACTTAGAATTGATCTTGCGGATGGAAAAAAAATGATGGGATCCACTTGAAGAGAAGCACACCGGTTGGAAAAGAGTTGACATGACAACCACAGTGATCAAGAAGGATTAGTACTCCCATAGAAATATGAGAACACCGTTTAGAAAAGGTATGGATTCGACATTTGACTTCGAAGCAACTCGAATACCACAAATAAAAGAAAACAAAGGATTTGGCTTGCAGAATAAGCTGGAACAAATACATATGATAGAGATCTACCCAATCCCATATCATGCATCTGTCGAAAAGATATTCTAGGAGCTACTAGAATTCCCACCTATAAAACTCCCGAAACTTTCTGGTTATGCAATCTGGTGTTGGGGATTAAGGGGAAGCAATATATCTCACCCAAACTAACAATCCCTACATCTAGTTGTATCCATCCATCAACACATAACCAAGAAAACTTCGGAAATCGTGTACCTCAACCTTCGAAAAGCATTCGTTATACGAGCTATGGCAATACTCCCGAACTCCCGCCCCAGTACTGGGTGGCGTCGAGATTATCTCACCAACAACTGCATAAAAGAGATTTTCGATGTCGGCAAAACTCAGGTATTCCAGAACTGCAACGATAAAATTATGACGACAACACCTCGGAGATCAACTCCCCGGGTCACTGCCACATAAAAGACAGGAGGCACCAAGAACAATGTTCTCGTCATAAGAATATCGGAACGATCCCAAGATACCCGCGTGATCCTAAATTTTTTTTAGTGAAATTTGAGGAGAGGAAAGTCAAAACATCTACGTCAGGAGTCCTCACCAGAGCGACGAAGGGGGCTGAGGAGTAAAAATAATCCTACTCTCCGATATATATAATCCTAAGACTCAAAATAGTTTTCTTCTAGACTCAACAACGGCCAACAATCAAGGGGGCTCCTATGGTCGGTCGAGGCTCTGATACCAACTTGTCACGCCCAATATGCGATACTATCCTAAAGAGACTCGAAGGTCCCACCAAGGATAGAACCGCATATTGAAACGCTTTTGCAAGGTGGATATCATTACATCAACATTACATAATAGATGGGGATACATACAAGAGGCATACAATGCCACACGAATACAACAATACATCATACACAATATCAACATCCGACTACAGATGAAACACAAACAGAAGCTCAAACGACATCCACCCTGCTAGCCCAGGCTGCCGACCTGGAACCTATCCCCTGATCGAAGAAGAAGTAGAAGAAGAACTCCAAGACAAGCAAACATCGCTCTCACGTCATGATCATCGCAAAACCTGTACCTGCATCTGTTGTTGTAGTAATCTGTGAGCCACGAGGACTCAGCAATCCCATTACCATGGGTATCAAGACTAGCAAAGCTTAAAGGGAAAGGAAGGGGTAAAGTGGTGAGGCTGCAGCAGCGACTAAGCATATATGGTGGCTAACATACGCAAATAAGAGCGAGAAGAGAGCAAAGGAACGGTCATGAAGCTAGCAATGATCAAGAAGTGATTATGAACTCCTACTTACGTCGAACATAACCCAAAACCGTGTTCACTTCCCGGACTCCGCCGAAAAGAGACCATCACGGCTACACACACGGTTGATGCGTTTTAATTCGAACCAGGTGTCAAGTTATCTACAACCGGACATTAACAAATTCCCATCTGCCTATAACCGCAGGCACGGCTTTCGAAAGATTATACCCTGCAGGGGTGTCCCAAATTAGCCCATGATAAGCTCTCGCGATCAACGAAGGATATACCTTCTCCCAGGAAGACCCGATCAGACTCGGAATCCCGGTTTACAAGACATTTCGACAATGGTAAAACAAGACCAGCAAGACCGCCCGCTGTGCCGACAAATCCCGATAGGAGCTGCACATATCTCGTTCTCAGGGCACACCGGATGAGCAAGACAACGGGTTGGCATAGACCCTGGTTGCCCAGGGGGCGCAGGACATCGCTCGGTTTGGACCAACACTTAGACAAGCACTGGCCCGGGAGGGCTAAAATAAAGATGACCCTCGGGTTAATGACTCCCAAGGGAAATGTAGGTGATGGTGAGGCAAATGGTAAAACCAATGTTGGGCCTTGCTGGAGGAGTTTTATTCAAAGCAAACTGTCAAGGGGGTCCCATAAATCACCCAACCGCGTAAGGAACACAAAATCCGGGAACATAATACCGGTATGACGGAAACTAGGGCGGCAAGAGTGGAACAAAACACCAGGCATAAGGCCGAGTCTTCCACCCTTTACCAAGTATATAGATGCATTAATAATATAAGAGATATTGTGATATCCCAAACATAATCCTATCCACCATGGAGCAATCTTCAACTTCACCTGCAACTAACAACGCTATAAGAGGGGCTGAGCAAAGCGGTAACCTAGCCAAGCAACGGTTTGCTAGGAAGGGTGTCAAAGGTTAGAGGTTCATGGCAATTTGGGAGGCTTGATAAACAGGTGATAGGTAGCGCAGCATAGTGATAGAACGAAGCAACTAGCATAGCAATGATAGTAGTGAGATCCAGTGTAGCGGTCATCTTGCCTGAAATCCAGCTAGGAAGAAGAACGAGTCCATGAAGAAGACGAATGGGAGTAGCCGAACGAATCCTCACAATCGCAACATTACCGGAACTAAGAAGCAACACCGGAAAGAAACAAACAACATGGTAAATGCACAAGGATAAACATGGTATGATGCACAAACAAGTATGATGCATGTTCAGTTTAATGAGGCATGGCATGGCAAAGTGCAACAAACAATACTACAAGTTAAGTGGAGCTCAATATGCAACGAGTTGCATATTGACGAAACACCACATGACTTATTTAGTTCTCTCTCGTTTAAGCTACCAAACAATATTAAATGTTGTTAAACATGGCAAGAGGTGAAGCATAATTAAACTACCTATCTAGGCAAATTTAAATGAGGCCGGAACAACGAACAACAATTCCGGAAAAATCCCCATGTGCATATTTTGAGTTTGGTACTGTTCTGCCATAAACCATATTTTAAGGTTGTTAAATAGGAGAATAAAGTGGACCATGTTAAACTAGGCATTTTTCCACCCCATTTACATATAAAGTTTATTTAAAACCGAGCTACGGTTATTTAGTTATGAATTAAATCATTTTAACATGGCATTTTAGCAAATTAAGGCAAACAGCAACTTAAACATCTTTAACATGGATGAAAGTGGCATATTATTTATCTACACAAAATTCTAAGCATTTTACATATATAAAACATTTTAATCCGATGCACGGTTTATTAGTTATTATATGCATGAACATGGAGGGGTAATCTGTAAATGTGCAGTTTTCTGGATAATAGGCAAATTCGCAGACGCTAAAAAAACACGGCATGGGCTGAAACTGGCTGGCCCGAATGTGTGCAGGAGAGGGCACTGGATCTGGGTGCTCACCAGGCAGCATGGGCCGGTTGGTGGAGGAACTGGCAGGCCGCGGTTGGGCCTTGGGGTGCTACGGCTGGAGAGGAAGCACACACAGGGCTGACGCGCTGGGCCTTGGTGCTGGAGGTCAACGCACCGCTTGACCGAGCGAAGCAGGTAGCAGTGGTTGAAGCAGGGGAGTCGCGGCAGCGTGGGACTTGCAGGTCGGCGCGCGAGCCGACCAGGAACTCCGGCGACGGGTGGCTGACGGCGACGGTTGGCTGACGGCGACGCGAGCGCCGGGAACGGGCAGGTCCGGGCGAGGGGATATTGGATCCGGCGGCGCAAGGGAGCTCCGAGGCGGGGAGGAACTGCAGGGTCATAGCAGGGATAATTCAGATAAGCGGCAGGGACAGAGAGAGGGCCGGAGTGAGAGCGAGAGGAGGCGAGGCGACCTGGCCGTGGCCGGCCGGCGGTAGACGCGGGCGCCCGAGGAGGCGAGGTGGAGGAGCACGGGGAGGCTCGTTCTAGCCGGAGACAAGGCCATGGGCGACGCTGCATTCTGTATAGAAAGAGAACGAGAGAGAGATGAGATACTGAGAGGAGGAAAAACAGAGGAACGAGAGGGCGCGACGGGGCTCATCTGCTGGGGAGCTGCTTGCGGCCGATGGCGACGCAAGGTGGTTGAGGAGGGCGGCTGGTGTCCTCGGGAAGAACACCGGCGGGAGGAAGGACGGCGAGGTACAGCAGCAGTGAGGTTGGACGGCTGCGGGGTGGCTGCGGCTCGGGAAGGAGGTCCGTGGGGATATCTGGCGATGGAGATCGATGGAAGGATGGGTCGATGGGATTGGGTGCCAGGGGAGATCGAGGAAGAAGGAGGCTGCGGCTGGTTGGAGCGAAGGGGATCTGGGAGGATCCCGAGGTGAGATGAGTGCGGCGGCGGCAGGGACAAATCTCCTAGAATTTAGGGTTGGGGTAGATTTGGTAGGTGATGGTCATATATATAGCAAGTGGATTTTTAGGTAGGGGTCAATACGTTCCTCCGATTGAAATCGGACGGTCGAAGATAAATGGCTTAGGGGAGTCCAACAAATAAACGTAGATGTTTTAGAGATGTTTGGGGATGATCTGAATGCAACGATGATGATTGAGCGGTTCGGGTTTGGGGCAGGTCTCGGACGCGCGCGAGAGGGGGGTCGATGGCGTGCAGAGAGGTTAGGTGGTCTGACAAGAGGGAAAAGCAAACATGGTTGGTCTCGGAATGGTCAACGAAATTAAGGGGGGAACGCACCAACTACGAACGGGTGCAAGCTTTATGAAAACAATGACGGCAACGAGTGCCGATGCAATGCAAATGATGACATGAGATGAAATGCAAGACCTGAACAAAAAGCAAAACAAGAAAAAAAACAAAAACCCAACCACGGAGGAAAAATCATATCGCATCTCCGGAAAAGGCAAGAGTTGGAGTTACGAATATGGAAAGTTGCATCCGGGGCGTTACATCCCCGGTGCGCCATTAGTAGTTTTGCAAAAAAAAAAGAATAAAAAAATATAGTAGTGGCGCACTATGTGGCTGGTGCACCATTACTAGTTAGAACTAGTAATGGCGCACTGTACCCTGGTGCGCCAGTAGTATGTTTGGAAAAATAAAAAAATTGTTACTAGTGGCGCACCATCTGTCTGGTGCACCATTAGTGTCTTCCACACTAATGGCGCACCAGCACATGGTGCGCCACTGCTATATAGTAGTGGTGCACCACATGTATGGTGCGCCATTAGTGGCCATTCCATCTATAGCCCTTTTCCTAGTAGTTACATGTTGGAGTAAAACTGACAGCCTTTACACTTGTCCACTATTTCTTTTGCCATCTCGTTTGCATGTGGCCAGTAAAATCCGGCTCGGTATGCTTTGGCCACGATGGTCCGAGAGGACGCATGGTGACCACAGGTCCCCGAGTGAATATCATTGAGAATCATTCAGCCTTCTTCTGGCATGATGCACTTCTGGCAGACCCCGGTTACACTTTCTCTGAACAATTGACCTTTTATCACAGTAAAGGCTTTAGACCGTCGGAAGATCTGTCGAGCCTCTTCTTCATCCTCTGGAAGTTCTTTCCTAAGAATGTATGCAATGTACGGCACTGTCCAGTCGGGAGTGATGACCAAAACCTCCATGACTAAGTCAACCACGGCTGGGATTTCGACTTCAGTCGGATCTGTGGCACTCTTGGGCTGTGGTGATTCTTCGGTGAAAGGATCTTCCTGAACTGAAGGTGAATGAATATGTTCCAAAAACACATTTTGGGGAATGGCTTCTCTCTTTCAACCTATCTTTGCCAACTCATCTGCAGCTTGATTTTTCAGTCGGGGTACATGGTGAAGCTCCAAACCTTCAAACTTCTTTTCCAGCTTTCTCACTACATTGCAATAACCAGTCATGGTTGGGCTCCTGACATCCCATTCCTTCATCCCTTGATTAACCACCAAATCTGAGTCGCCGTAGACCATAAGGCGACGGACGCCGAGTGAAATGGCCATACGCAACCCGTATAAAAGTGCTTCATATTCGGCTTCATTATTGGAGGAATCAAAATGAATCTGGAGAACATAACTAAGCTTGTCTCCACGGGGGGATACCAATACTACCCCAGCGCCTGAACCATTCAGCATCTTGGAGCCATCAAAGAACATAGTCCAATGCTCCGAGTGAACTTGAGTCGGCAATTGTTTCTCAATCTACTCGGCAAGGAAATTTGCAATTTCTTGGGACTTGATAGCCTTCTTTGCCTCAAACTTGATATCCAATGGAAGGAGTTCAATCGCCCATTTTACCACTCGGCCAGTTGCATCTCTCTTATTCAGAATTTCAGATAGTGGCGCGTCGCTGACGACTGTAATGGAGTGATCAGAGAAATAATGCGCAACCTTCTTCATGGTCATGTATATTCCATAGACAAGATTCTGATAATGTGGATATCGTTGCTTGGATGGAGTCAAAACTTTAGAGAGATAATAAACTGGGCGTTGAACCTTGTAAGCTTTTCCTTCCTCTTCTCGCTCGACCGTGAGTACTGTACTGACAACTTGTCCAGTGGCTGCAATGTAAAGCAGTAAAGGCTCTTTGCTGATTGGCGCAACGAGCACCGGCTCGGTGGAAAGCGGGGCTTTGAGCTCTGCAAACGCTGCATCCGCTTCCTCAGTCCACTCAAACTTATCAGATTTCTTCATCAGTCAGTAAAGAGGCAAGGCCTTTTCATCGAGACGAGAAATGAATCGACTCAAGGCGGCCAAGCAACCAGTCAGCTTCTGAACGTCATGCACTCGCACGGGGCATTTCATTCGGAGAATGGTATCAACTTTTTCTGGATTGGCGTCGATCCCTCGTTCGGAAACGAGAAAACCGAGTAACTTTCCTCCTGGAACTCGGAGTTAGCACTTTGACGAACTAAGCTTGATATCGTACCTTCTTAGGTTGGCAAAGGTTTCTGCGAGGTTAGTCAATAGGTCAGAACCTTTGCGAGACTTGACCACAATGTCATGTATGTATGCTTCCACATTCCGACTGATTTGAGTGAGCAGACACTTCTGAATCATTCTCATGAATGTGGCTCCAGCATTTTTAAGACCAAATGGCATGGTGACATAACAAAAGCACCCGGATGGGGTGATGAAGGCTGTTTTTATTTCATCGGGACCATACAGTCGGATCTGATGATACCCGGAATATGCATCTAAGAAAGACAAGCGCTCACACCCTGCAGTCGAGTCAACAATCTGATCGATGCGAGGGAGAGGGAAGTAATCTTTCGGGCAGGCCCAATTGATATGCTTGAAATCAATGCACATACGAAGTGAATCATCCTTCTTAGGGACCATGACTACCTTGGCTAGCCACTCGGAGTGGTAGATTTCACGAATGAACTGTGCTGCCAACAGCCGAGCCACTTCTTTGCCAATTGCTTTTCTCTTCTGCATGGTGGACCACAGAAGGTGCTCTTTGACGGGTTTATCTTGGGGTCGACACGGAAACGGTTCTCAGCCAGTCCCCTGGGTACACCTGGCATGTCAGAGGGTTTCCATGCAAAGATGTCCTAGTTCTCACGGAGGAACTGTATGAGCGCTTCTTCCTATTTGTTGTCGAGTGTTGTTGATATATGAGTTGGTGCCGCATTTGGATCGGTCGGGTGAATATGAATCGGCTTCGTTTCACCAGTCGACTGAAATGCAGAGTCTGTAGCAGGCTTCTTGGCTCGGAGCAAATCACTCGGATCTGCACTCTTCTGATACTCTTGGAATTCAACTACTGCCATCTGTGCATCAGCGATTTTGGAACCTTTATGAAAACATTCTTATGCCTTCTGCCGATTGCCAGTAACTGTGATCACACCGTTGGGGCCAGGCATCTTCAGCTTGAGATACACATAACATGGTCGAGCCATAAAACATGCGTAGGCTGGCCTACCCAGGATGGCATGATAGGCACTCTGGAAATCCACAACTTCAAATGTCAACTTCTCCTTACGGTAATGCTTGGAATCACCGAAAACCACGTCGAGGGCGATCTGGCCGAGTGATTCGGCTTTCTTTCCAGGGATAACACCACGAAAACTCATGTTGCTCTCGCTAAGTTTGGACATTGGAATGCCCATCCCCTTCAAGGTTTTAGCGTAAAGGATGTTCAAAACACTGCCACCGTCCATTAGTACTTTGGTCAGTCGAGTGCCCCCGACCATGGGGTCGACCACCAGTGCTTGCCTCCCAGGGGTGGCTACACGAGCAGGATGGTCAGACTGATCGAACGTGATGGCTGTCTGAGACCATCTCAGGTATGTGGTCGTCGCCGCCGGAGCGGCCATATTCACTTCTCTATTGATGACTGAGGGAGTCCTGGATTAGGGGGTGTCTGGATGGCCGGACTATGACCTTCGGCCGGACTCCTGGACTACGAAGATACAAGATTGGAGACTCCGTCCTGTGTCCGGATGGGACTTTCCTTGGCATGGAAGGCAAGCTTGGTGATACGATATGAAGATCTCCTCCCATTGTAACTGACTCTATGTAACCCTAGCCCTCTCCAGTGTCTATATAAACCGGAGAGTTTTAGTCCGTAGGACGAACAACAATCATACCATAGGCTAGATTCTAGGGTTTAGCCACTCCGATCTCGTGGTAGAATTACTCTTGTACTACCCATACCATCAATATTAATCAAGCAGGAGTAGGGTTTTACCTCCATCGAGAGGGCCCGAACCTGGGTAAAAACATCGTGTCCCTTGTCTCCTGTTACCATCCGCCTAGACGCACAGTTCGGGACCCCCTACCCGAGATCCGCCGGTTTTGACACCGACATTGGTGCTTTCATTGAGAGTTCCTCTGTGTCGTCGCCTTTTAGGCCCGATGGCTTCTTCGCTCGTCAATCGCGATGCGGTCCGGGATGAGACTTTTCTCCCTGGACAGATCTTCGTATTCAGCGGCTTCGCACTGCGGGCTGACTCGTTCGGCCATCTGAAGCAGATCGAGAGCTACGCCCCTGGCCATCAGGTCAGGTTTGGAAGCTTGAACTACACGGCCGACATCCGCGGGGACTTGATCTTCGATGGATTCGAGCCACAACCGGGCGCGCCGCATTGTCATGATGGACAAGATTTAGCTCTGTCATCGGACAACGCCCAGAGCGTCGCTCAGGTGTCCGCTCCGACCATTAGCTCGGAGCCCACTACGCCAGTTGGGGACGGACGGTTAGACGCCACCCTGGAAACTACAACCTCTACGGCGATAGAGCCGGATACCAGCCTAGCCCCTCGCAAGGCCCGTGACTTCGATCCGGACTCCGTAAATCCCGCACCTCTCCCGGTTAAGCCCGATTGCGATCCGGTCATGGAGTTCACCGCCGCGGATGTCTTTCAGCACTCACCTTTTGGCAACATCCCGAATTTGTTAAAGTCTCTCTCTTTGTCAGGAGAGCCCTGGCCGGACTACGGCCAACACGGTTGGGACGCGGACGACGAAGAAATTTGTAGCCCACCCACCACCCACTTTGTAGCCACTGTCGACGATTTAACCGACATGCTCGACTTCGAATCCGAAGACATCGATGTCATGGACGCCGATGAAGGATACGATCAAGAACCAATGCCTATAGGGAACTGGAAAGCCACCGCATCGTATGACAAATACATGGTGGACACCCCTAAAGCGGGGGATGGCGAGGAGAAAATGGAGGATGACCCCTCCAAGAAGCAACCCAAGCGCCGACGTCAGCGGCGCCGCTCTAAGTCCCGCCAAAGCAAAAACGGCGATTCCGGCACCGGAGATAACAATACGCCGGACAGTGCCGAAGACAACCCCCTCCAGTAGGATTCAGTGCAGGAGAACGAAGGAGCCAGCCCTCGTGAGAGAGCGGCCGACAAAGAGGATGAGGACGACAATTACATGCCTCCCTCTGAAGACGAGGCAAGCCTCGACGACGACGGATTCGTCGTGCCAGAGGATCCCGTCGAGCAAGAGTGTTTCAAACGCAGACTCGTAGCCACAGCAAGCAGCCTCAACAAGAAACAGCAGCAACTTAGAGCTGACCAAGACTTGCTAGCCGACAGATGGACCGAAGTCCTGGCGGCCGAAGAGTATAAACTAGAACGCCCATCCAAGAGCTACCCGAAGTGCAGGCTGCTTCCCCAACTCAAGGAGGAAGCAACTAAACCTACATCACAAGCGTACGATGCGCCCGATCGGCCACCCCGTGGCCGCGATAGAGAGGCCTTCAGGCCCTCGACCCAAACCGCACCCCGACACCGCTCAAAACATACCAAAGTACGAGGAGACGCAACAGACCTGCGAGACATCTTGGAGAATAAGGCAAGGCAAACAAGATCGATCTACGGATCGCATGGGCGCCCCACGTCATGTGATGCTAGCCGTCACACCGTACATAATAAGTATGGCCCGGCCGAATACAACAGACCAAGCTCGTCCGAGCTGCGTCGCGATATAGCTCGGTACAAGGGCGCAGCACACCCATTATGCTTCACAGACGAAGTAATGGATCATCAAATCCCTGAGGGCTTCAAACCCGTAAACATCGAATCATACGATGGCACAACAGATCCTGCGGTATGGATCGAGGATTATCTACTTCACATCCACATGGCCCGTGGCGATGATCTGCACGCCATCAAATACCTCCCGCTCAAGCTTAAAGGACCATCTCGACATTGGCTTAATAGCCTGCCAGCAGAGTCAATTAGTTGTTGGGAGGACCTGGAATCCGCATTCCTTGACAACTTCCAGGGCACGTATGTGCGACCACCAGAAGCCGATGACCTAAGCCACATAATCCAGCAACCAAAGGAATCGGCCAGACAGTTCTGGACACGGTTCCTGATAAAGAAAAACCAAATAGTCAATTGTCCGGACACCGAGGCCCTCACAACCTTCAGGCACAACATCCGAGACGAATGGCTTGCCCGGCACCTAGGACAGGAAAAGCCGAAGTCTATGGCAGCCCTCACGACACTCATGACCCGCTTCTGCGCGGGAGAAGACAGCTGGCTAGCTCGTAGCAATAACATAAGAAAGAGCCCCGGCAATTCGGATAACAAGGATAACAACGACAGGTCACGCCGCAACAAGCATAAGCGTCGCATTAACGGTGACAATACTGAAGATACGGCAGTCAATGCCGGATTCAGAGGCTCTAAATCGGGTCAGCGGAAGAAGCCATTCAAACGAAACCCTTAGGGCCCATCCAGCTTAGACCGGATACTTGATCGCTCGTGCCAGATACACGGCACCCCCGAACAGCCAGCCAATCACACCAACAGGGATTGTTGGGTGTTCAAGCAGGCAAGCAAGATAAGTGCCGAGACTAGAGACAAGGGGCCACATAGCGATGACGAGGAGGGGCCCCGGCCACCGAACAACAAAGGACAGAAGGGATTTCTCCCGCAAGTTCGGACGGTGAATATGATATACGCAACCCACATCCCCAAAAGGGAGCGGAAGCGTGCTCTCAAGGACGTCTATGCGCTGGAGCCAGTCGCCCCAAAGTTCAACCCATGGTCCTCCTGCCCGATCACTTTCGATCGACGGGACCATCCCACCAGCATCCGTCATGGCGGATTCGCCGCACTGGTCCTAGACCCAATTATCGACGGATTTCACCTTACCAGAGTCCTAATGGATGGCGGCAGTAGCCTGAACCTGCTTTACCAGGACACAGTGCGAAAAATGGTCATCGATCCTTCGAGGATTAAACCCACAAAAACAACCTTCAAAGGTGTCATACCAGGGGTCGAAGCCAGCTATAGAGCCCCGGTCACACTCGAGGTGGTCTTCGGATCACCGGATAACTTCTGGAGCGAGGAGTTAATCTTCGACATAGTCCCATTCCGCAGCGGCTATCACGCCCTGCTCGGACGAACCGCATTTGCAAAATTCAATGCGGTGCCGCACTACGCATATCTCAAGCTCAAGATGCCAGGACCTCGCGGAGTCATCACGGTAACGTCCGGACAACGTCAAGTGAGCCCGAAGTAACCTACAACAAATCCGGCTGGCACATTCCGAGCAAGCATAGAAGTGCGGCCCCGACCCCAGCCCCCGCCAAACGGCAAC
>NC_041387.1:557322149-557352853 GCF_002162155.2 Triticum dicoccoides
CAATGCATGTTTGTGACCATTTTACTTATGGTGACTTAGGAATCCTCGGCCGTTGCAGCCCCGCCCCGCCTGCTGGCCTCATTGGTACGAGTGGTAGTTTGTCAGTCGAGTGGTGGGTGATCGTCCAAGTGTCGTCAGGTTGTCCGAGTGGAATCCATGATGTGTGCATCCAAGTGTTGGTATGGTCCGGGGATCTTCCCATGGTGATGATGGGCCCCGTGTCGGTCCCAGATGATGGGTCCTTGACCCTACCTATAATAGGTGACCTCATCATTAGCCCCCAAATAGGTTGAGGTTTCGTATGACTAATCAGGCCGATCCCTCGGTTAGGTCCGAATGCTATGGAGGCATTCGAAATGTGTTTCTGGATCGTGGCTCGATGTTCCTTGGATGAAAACGCAACAGATTATGGACTACAAGTTTACCCAGGTGTCCAGGTACTGTTGATCGCCGAGAAAAATCCGGTGCCATTCGTTTTGCCTCTCGGAGGAGATAGACTTGGGGCCCGAGCGAGGGCTTCCCATTATAACTCAAGTGGAAATGCCGACGCGTGGTCTGATTCTCCGGAGAGAGGCCACTCTTTATCCTAGGGGAACGCTAGCGCGGGCCTCCTGCGAGTCTAGGTTTAAGTTTCATGCGCCTTGGAGCCTATATGTAGGGCCAAGTCAACCCGCTGAGGAGCGTCAAACTCATCTCATAGCAATCCTGAAATTGACTTCAGTCGGGTGTTTAGCGTGGCCGAGTGCACAGGTCCCCACAGAGGATGGTCAGTTGGACTGACATGTGTCCTTTAGGAAAGGAATCACGGGTAATCAGTCGGATCGATTTTCTCCGGAAATCTTGGGATTTGAATTTGCGTGTGCGCGCGCAGAAGCGGTAATGAAGAGCGTTAGTGGGGAAAGTGGGAGGGCGCGGCTCCTCGATTTTCATGCGTCAAATACTCCATGTGCCGAAGTTTCCCTGCATGTTGCTTCGCTATGTGCATCATTGATTTGAAGATCTGCAGCGTTGGATCCTGCTAGAGATACGCCCTGGGGTATAAAATATTTGGAGCTCAAGGTCGGAACCAGAGATCCCCTTTCTTCCTCTCCGGCTCCTCCACTCTCCTCCTTCACTCGAACGCATTGAACCTCCGTAGCGATGGCGAGAGATTTGATGACCAAGGCGGAGAGAGCAAAGAAGGCCGGGAAGGCCGCCTCCTCCGGTTCTGGCGCAGCGGCCGACGGCGTGGCGGGGGACTGGATCCCATCACGCATCTCGGCTCGGCGGCTAGAAGAGCTTATGGAGGAGGGTCTGATTCCTCATGAAGGGTGGCATCACCCGGGAGCGGGAGAGTTCAAGCTGGTGCCTTAGGAGGATGAGCACGTCTTGTTGGTCACCCACATCAAGCGGGGCTTCTCAATGCCTACTCATCCCTTTTTTCGAGCGTTCGTCGACTTCTTCAGTGCGCAGCTCCATCACCTTCCCCCCAACGCCATCATCTACCTCGTGGCTTTCATCTCTCTTTGTGAAAACTTCTTGGGTTGTCGGCCACATTGGGGTCTCTTCAAGTATATCTTCACTTGCGAGTTGATGACCATCAAGGAAGACTCGTCGACTAATGAGAAGACTAATGTCACCCAGTTGTGTGGGGACTTGGGCATCCAAGTCCGCGGAGGGAGGTCCTTCCAGAAGATGAGCTTCCCCTACTCTGTTAAGGGGTGGCAGGGGACCTAGTTTTACTGTAGAGATGTCCCAGGCGCTAACAATCGGTCAGGCCTCCTGCCGTATTCCTTGAAGAAGGTGAGGGCTCCTCCATCTCTCTCTATGGCGAAGGAGGAGAAGTCAGATGTCGACATCTTTCCCACTGCCCTCATCAGTGCCGTGAACGCCGACGTCAATGGGATGGATCTACTGGAGAGCTGTGGGTGTAATAATGGTATTGATGTCATCATCAGAAGTTCTTCACTTGGAGGATCCAGCCGTTGCAGGCCAGGGCCCATCGGATGTGGATGTATGAGGGGTCGAGTGACCCCACCTAAGTGCATCCCGAGGAGCTCGCCGAGACGGACGGTGGGGCCAAGATCAAGGCCATCACTTGCACCCAAGACAACCCGAGGGGGACCAGGAGGGTGTCCCCATGCTCCAAAGATATGCAGCCCCTAGAGGTACGTATGTGATGCTCAATCGGATCATGTATGTATTGTTTTATCTGTGCCTGACTCCGATTGTCGTGATGAATTTGTCCGTCAGGATTTCCCGAAGTTGATCTCCAAGATCCCGGTGGTGGACCGGTCACCTGAGGGTGAGACGAGTGACACCAAGCAATAATACTCTGAGGGTTCTGACGATGACGACAAGAGTGATGACAAGGAGGAGAGCGACAAGGAGGAGAGCCACGATGAGGGGGAGGAGGCAAAGTCCTCCCTGTCCTATGAGGCCCCCAAGGAACCCCGCTCCAAGGCGCTGCATGATCCGAATGGCGAAGCAGGAGGGGCTCCGCAGCCGACTGCCTCGGGGCGGACAACTCAGAGCTCTAAATGTGCTCGTGCTGAGGCTGAGAGCTTAGCTGGAAAGCAGCCCAAGGAGACCACATCCAAGCCTAAGAAGGCCCGGTGCCTCGGATCCGTGTGACAGTAACTATGACCTCCACATGAGTATTCTTGTCAATTTGATATTAATTGTTGCATCGCTCTCGTTGATTGCCGAGTGTTTTTTGATCCTTGTAGTAATGACACCTCAACGACGCCGGCTCACCCGCGGACCCAAAAGCAAGATCAGGCTGACACCAACGCAGCTGACGTTGCCACTTCTAAATGTAACTTTGTGCCTACTGGTTATAGTGCTTGAATCTTTTCCGACTTCCCGTCGTTGAATCTCTTGGTTCATGTGTTTGCTGATAACCCACTAGTATAGGGGATCACAACAGTTTTCGAGGGTAGAGTATTCAACCCAAATTTATTGATTCAACACAAGGGGAGCCAAAGAATATTCTCAAGTATTAGCAGTTGAGTTGTCAATTCAACCACACCTAGATAACTTAATATCTGCATCAAAGTATTTAGTAGCAAAGTAGTATGGAAGTAACGGTAACAGTGGCAAAAGTAACAGTAGCAGTTTTGTAGTAATTGTAGCAATGGCAACAGTAAAGTAACTAAGCAAAGATCAATATGTGAAAATCTCATAGGCATTGGATCAGTGATGGATAATTATGTCAGATGTGATTCCTCATGCAATAGTTATAACATAGGGTGACACAGAGCTAGCTCCAATTCATCAATGTAATGTAGGCATGTATTCCGAATGTAGTCATATCTGCTTATGGAAAAGAACTTGTATGACATCTTTTGTCCTACCCTCCCGTGGCAGCGGGGTCCTATTGGAAACTAACAGATATTAAGGCCTCCTTTTAATAGAGTACCAGACCAAAGCATTAACACTTAGTGAATACATGAACTCCTCAAACTACGGTCATCACCAAGAGTGGTCCCGATTATTGTCACTTCAGGGTTGTCGGATCATAACACATAATAAGTGTCTATAGACTTGCAAGATAGGATCAAGAACTCACATATATTCATGAAACATAATAGGTTCAGATTTGAAATCATGGCACTCGGGCCCTAGTGACAAGCATTAAGCATAACAAAGTCATAGCAACATCAATCTCAGAACATAGTGGATACTGATACGTCCATTTTGCATCATGCTTTTATATCAATATTTATTGCATTATGGGCTGTTATTACACATTATATCTCAATACTTATGGCTATTCTCTCTTATTTTACAAGGTTTACCATGAAGAGGGGGAATGTCGACAGCTGGAATTCTGGCTGGAAAAGGAGCATACGTTGGAAATCTATTCTACACAACTCCAAAAGTCCTGAAACTCCACGAAACAACTTTTTGGATTTATTAAGAGTTTATGAGCGAAAGAAATAGGCCAGGGGGCCCACACCCTGTCCAGGAGACAGGGGGCGCGCCCCCCTGTAGGGCGCGGCCCCCTATCTCCTGGGGCCCCTGGTGGGCCTCCGGCGTCCATCTTCTGCTATATCATCACTCTTTCCCTGGAAAAAATCGTGGGCAAGCTTACGGGACGAAACTCCGCCGCCACGAGGCGGAACTTTGGCGGAATCAATCTAGGGCCCTGGCAGAGCTGTTCTGTCGGGGACACTTCCCTTCGGGAGGGGGAAATCATCATCAATGTCATCACCAACGATCCTCTCATCGGGAGGGGGTCAATCTCCATCAACATCTTCACCAACACCATCTCCTCTCAAAACCCTAGTTCATCTCTTGTATCCAATCTTGTATCAAAACCACAAATTGGTACCTATGGGTTGTTAATAGTGTTGATTACTCCTTGTAGTTGATACTAATTGGTTTACTTGGTGGAAGATGATATGTTCAGATCCTTTATGCATATTATTACTCTTCTGATTATGAACATGAATATGCTTTGTGAGTAGTTACGTTTGTTCCTGAGGACATGGGTGAAGTCTTGCTATTAGTAGTCATGTGAATTTGGTATTCGTTCGATAGTTTGATGAGATGTATGTTGTCTTTCCTCTAGTGGTGTTATGTGAACGTCGACTACATGACACTTCACCATTATTTGGGCCTAGAGGAAGGCATAGGGAAGTAATAAGTAGATGATGGGTTGCTAGAGTGACAGAAGCTTAACCCCTAGTTTATGCGTTGCTTCATTAGGGGTTGATATGGACCCATATGTTTAATGTTGTGGTTAGGTTTACCTTAATACTCCTTTTTGTAGTTGCGCATGCTTGCAATAGGGGTTAATCATAAGTGGGATGCTTGTCCAAGTTAGGGCAGTACCCAAGTGCCGGTCCACTCACATATCAAATTATCAAAGTACCGAACGCGAATCTTACGAACGTGATGAAACTAGCTTGACGATAATTCCCAATGTGTCCTTGGGAGCTCCTTCCTCATTATTAGAATTTGTCCAGGCTTATCCTTTGCTACATAAAGGATTGTGCCACCTTTCTGCACTTTATTTACTTTATTTACTTTTTGCTCGTTACTACTATTTATCTTATCACAAAACTATCTACACCTACTATTTCAGTGCTTGCAGAGAAAACCTTACTGAAAACCACTTATCATTTCCTTCTGCTCCTCGTTGGGTTCGACACTCTTACTTATCGAAAGGACTACGATAGATCCCCTACACTTGTGGGTCATCAAGACTCTTTTCTGGCGCCGTTGCTGGGGAGTGTAGCGCTTTTGATGAGTGGAACTTGGTAAGGAAACATTTATATAGTGTGCTGAAATTTTCTGTTACTTGTCACTATGGAAACTAATCCTTTGAGGGGCTTGTTTGGGGTATCTTCACCCCAACCAGAAGAGCAAAGAGATAATCCTCAACCTACTGAACCTTATGAAAATATTCACTTTGAGATTCCTTCGGGTATGATAGAAAAACTGCTAGCTAATTCTTTTGTAGGAGATGGAACATTGCATGCCGACTTACACCTTATCTTTGTCGATGAAGTTTGTGGATTATTTAAGCTTGCAGGTATCCCCGATGATGTTGTCCAAAGGAAGGTCTTCCCTTTATCTTTGAAGGGAGATGCAATGACATGGTATAGGCTATGTGATGATACGAGATTTTGGAATTATAAGCGACTGAAGTTGGAATTTCACCAGAAGTTCTACCCTATGCATCTTGTTCATCGTGATCGTAATTACATATATAATTTCTGGCCTCGCGAAGAAGAAAGCATCGCTGAAGCTTGGGGAGGCTTAAGTCAATGTTATATTCATGCCCCAATCATGAGCTCTCCCGGGAAATGATTATTCAAATTTTTTATGCTCGGCTTTCTCTTGATAATCGCAACCTGCTCGATACTTCCTGTGTTGGTTCCTATATGATGAAGACTATTGATTTCAAATGGGACTTATTGGAAAGAATTAAACGCAACTCTGAAGATTGGGGTTCCGACGATTGTAAGGAGTCAGGTATGACACCTAAGTTCGATTGTGTTAAATCTTTTATGAATACCGATGCTTTCCGTGGATTTAGCTCTAAGTATGGACTTGACTCTGAGATAGTAGCTGCTTTTTGTGAAACTTTTGCTACTCACGTTGATCGCCCTAAAGAGAAGTGGTTTAAATATAATCCTCCTGTTGAAGTGAAAGTAGTTTCACCTATTACAGTCAAAGAAAAGACTATTACATATAGTGATCCTATTATTCCTACTGCTTATGTTGAAAAACCTCCTTTTCCTGTTAGGATAAAAGATCATGTTAAAGCTTCGACTGTTGTTCGTAAGAGTAATACTAGGACCTATACACCTCCTGAGCAAATTAATGCTGAACCTGGTATTGCTATGATTAAAGATCTCTTGGATGAGGACTTAGATGGGCATGTGATCTCTTTCTTGGTTGAAACTGCTAATATTGCTAGACCCGATACTAAGACACGTAGACCTGTTGTAGGCATGCATGCTATTTCTGTTAAAATAGGAGATCATTGTTATCATGGCTTATGTGATATGGGTGCTAGTGCTAATGCGATACCTTATGATCTTTATAAAGAAATTATGCACGATATTGCACCTGTTGAATTAGAAGACATTGATGTTAGTATTAAGCTTGCTAATAGGGACACCATTAAACCTATTGGGATTGTTAGAGATGTTGAAGTCTTGTGTGGGAAGATTAAATACCCTGCTGATTTTCTTGTTCTTGGTTCCCCACAAGATGATTTTTGTCCCATTATTTTTGGTAGACCCTTCTTGAATATTGCTAGTGCTAAGATTAATTGTGAAAAGAATATTGACACTGTTGGCATAGATGGTATGTCTCATGAGTTTAATTTCGCTAAGTTTAGTAGACAACCTCGTGAAAGGGAACCACCTAGTAAGGATGAAATTATTGGTCTTGCTTCCATTGTTGTTCCTCCAACTGATCCGTTGGAACAATATTTGTTAGACCATGAAAATGATATGTTTATGAAGGAAAGGGAAGAAATAGATGAAGTGTTCCTTAAACAAGAACCTATGCTAAAACATAACCTTCCCGTTGAAATTCTTGGGGATCCCCCTCCACCCAAGGGTGATCCAGTGTTCGAACTCAAACCCTTACCTGATAATCTCAAGTATGCTTATCTTGATGAAAAAGAAATATATCATGTTATTATTAGTGCTAACCTTTCAGAGAAAGAAGAAGAAAGATTATTGGAAACTCTGAAGAAGCACCGAGCTGCTATTGGATATACTCGGGACGATCTTAAGGGCATTAGTCCCACATTATGTCAACACAAAATTTCAGTGGAGAAAGATGCCAAACCAGTTAGAGATCCTCAAAGACGATTAAATCCTAAAATGAAGGAAGTGGTAAGAAAGGAGATTCTAAAACTCCTTGAGGGAGGTATTATTTATCCCGTTGCTGATAGTGAATGGGTAAGCCCTGTCCATTGTGTCCCTAAAAAGGGAGGTATTACCGTTGTTCCTAATGATAAAGATGAATTGATCCCGCAAAGAATTATTACAGGCTATAGGATGGTAATTGATTTCCATAAGTTAAATAAAGCTGCTAAGAAAGATCATTACCCTTTACCTTTTATTGATCAAATGCTAGAAAGGCTATCCAAACACACACATTTTTTCTTTCTAGATGGTTATTCTGGCTTCTCTCAAATACCTGTGTCCGCGAAGGATCAATCTAAAACTACTTTTACTTGCCCTTTTGGTACTTTTGCTTATAGACGTATGCCTTTTGGTTTATGTAATGCACCTGCTACCTTTGAAAGATGCATGATGGCTATATTCTCTGATTTTTGTGAAAAGCTTTGTGAGGTATTCAAGGATGACTTCTCCATCTATGGATCCTATTTTGATGATTGTTTGAGCAACCTTGATCGAGTTTTGCAGAGATGCAAAGACACTAGTCTCATCCTGAATTGGGAAAAGTGTCACTTTATGGTTAATGAAGGCATTGTCTTGGGGCACAAGATCTCCGAGAGAGGTATTGAAGTTGATAAAGCCAAAGTTGATGCTATTGAAAAGATGCCATGTCCCAAGGACATAAAAGGTATAAGAAGTTTCCTTGGTCATGCCGGTTTTTATAGGAGGTTCATTAAAGACTTCTCTAAAATCTCTAGGCCTCTGACTAATTAATTGCAAAAAGATATTCCTTTTGTCTTTGATGATGATTGTGTAGAAGCATTTGAAACACTTAAGAAAGCCTTGATCACTGCACCTATTGTTCAGCCACCTGATTGGAATTTACCTTTTGAAATTATGTGTGATGCTAGTGATTATGCTGTAGGTGTTGTTTTAGGGCAAAGAGTCGATAAGAAATTGAATGTTATCCAGTATGCTAGTAAGACTCTTGATTCTGCCCAGAGAAATTATGCTACTACTGAAAAAGAGTTCTTAGCAGTTGTGTTTGCATGTGATAAGTTTAGACCTTATATTGTTGATTCCAAAGTTACTATTCACACTGATCATGCTGCTATTAAATATCTTATGGAAAAGAAAGATGCTAAGCCTAGACTCATTAGATGGGTTCTTTTGCTCCAAGAATTTGACTTGCATATTATTGATAGAAAGGGAGCTGAGAACCCTGGTGCAGACATCTTGTCTAGGTTAGAGAATGTTCTTGATGACCCACTGCCTATTAATGATAGTTTTCCTAATGAACAATTAGCGGTTGTCAATGCTTCTCGTACTGCTCTTTGGTATGCTGATTATGCTAATTACATTGTTGCTAAATATATACCGCCTAGTTTCACATACCAGCAAAAGAAAAAGTTCTTTTATGATTTAAGACATTACTTCTGGGATGATCCACACCTTTATAAAGAAGGAGTAGATGGTATTATTAGACGTTGTGTGCCTGAGCATGAACAGGAACAAATCCTACACAAGTGTCACTCTGAATCTTATGGAGGACACCACGCTGGAGATAGAACTGCACACAAGGTACTACAATCTGGTTTTTATTGGCCTACTCTCTTCAAAGATGCTTGCAAGTTTGTCTTACCTTGTGATGAATGTCAAAGAATAGGTAACATTAGTAGACGTCAAGAAATGCCTATGAATTATTCTCTTGTTATTGAACCGTTTGATGTTTGGGGCTTTGATTATATGGGACCTTTTCCTGCCTCTAATGGTTATACACATATTTTAGTTGCTGTTGATTACGTTACTAAGTGGGTAGAAGCTATTCCAACTAGTAGTGCTGATCATAACACTTTTATTAAAATGCTTAAAGAAGTTATTTTTCTGAGGTTTGGAGTCGCTAGATATCTTATGACTGATGGTGGTTCACACTTTATTCATGGTGCTGTCCGTAAGATGCTTGCTAAGTATGATGTCAATCATAGAATCGCATCTCCTTATCACCCGCAGTCTAGTGGTCAAGTAGAGTTGAGAAATAGAGAGCTCAAATTAGTTTTGTAAAAGACTGTGAATAGATCTAGAAAGAATTGGTCCAAAAATCTTGATGATGCATTATGGGCCTATAGAACTGCATACAAAAATCCTATGGGTATGTCTCCATATAAGATGGTTTATGCAAAAGCATGTCATTTACCTCTTGAACTTGAACATAAAGCATATTGGGCTATTAAAGAGCTCAATTATGACTTCAAACTTGCCGGTGAGAAGAGGTTGTTTGATATTAGCTCACTTGATGAATGGAGAACCCAAGCATATGAGAATGCCAAGCTTTTCAAAGAAAAAGTCAAACGTTGGCATGATAAGAGGATACAAAAGCGTGAGTTTAACGTAGGAGATTATGTGTTATTATTCAACTCTCGTTTAAGATTTTTTTCAGGAAAACTTCTCTCAAAATGGGAAGGTCCCTACGTTATCGAGGAGGTCTACCGTTCTGGTGCAATAAAAATCAACAACTTCGAAGGCAGAAATCCGAGGGGGGTTAACTGTCAAAGAATCAAACATTATATTTCAGGTAATCCTATCAATGTTGAAACTAATATTATTGAAACCATAACCCCCGAGGAATACATAAGAGACACTTTCCAGAACATTCCAGACTCCGAAAAGGCATAGGTACGTGGTACGGTAAGTAAACCGACTCCAAAACAACTCTAATGGCAATTTTTATCAGTTTTGAATTATTTAAGAATTTTTGGAAGAAAGAAGTAGTCCGAAAGGGACACGAGGCTTTCACGAGAGAGGAGGCCGCGCCCCCCCCCCCTCTAGGGCATGCCCCCTGTCTCGTGGGCACCTCGTGTGCCTCCCGAACTCTGTTTTCTTGTATGTTACATAATTTGGTCGGTAAAAATTCATTATATATACTCCCGAAGGTTTTGGCCACCGTATCACACAAATATCCTCTGTTTTTGTTTCGAGCTGTTTCCGTTGCAGAATTAGAGCACCATGACTTCTCCCTTCTCCAACAACGAAGACAAGGATGCTTGGCTATTGAAGATAGAGTTGAAAAGAGAGGAACCAGAAGAGATCAACAAGGATGAAGAGATCAAGAAGGCCATGGAGGTTCAAGCTCTGGTGGTGAAAGAAGAAGACATCCCTCAACCTTTACCTAATGTTTTCACCCCAACAGAGATTGAAGCTTTCAAGATGATTGAGTTAGCCCGCATACAGAACAAGTATCTCACACAGGAGAATATTTTGTTGAAGGATCATATTGCTGGGCTCAAGGGCATTATCGGCAAGTTGGAGGAGCTTTTACGCTCGAGGTGCAATTATCCACCGTCATCATCACCACCTCCATCACCTCCGAAGAAATAATCACATGGGTATGGGCACTCCCCATGGCAACTGCCAAGCTTGGGGGAGGTGCCCCGGTATCGTATCACCATCACACTCTTATCCTTACCGCTTTATTTAGTTTGATCCTTTTAGTAGTATCTTGATCTAGTAGATTGAAGTTTTGATATCAAGTAGTTTTGAGTTTTGCATTTTGATCTCTATATGTAAGCAAGTCGGTGTGCTATCTATAATAAATATTAGTGTTGAGTCAAGGGCTTTGCTATGTTGCTATGATCTTTTGAAAGTAGAAAGAACAAAAAGAGTTCATATTGATCTTATGGATAGTGATAACTTCACACATAGAAAGTATGAGGCATAAAAATTGTTGAGAGTTGATGAACGTAGCCTTGGTCATCGTTGCAATTAATAGGAAGTGATAAGGAAAGAGGGGTTCACATATAAATATATTATCTTGGACATCTTTTATGATTGTGAAGCACTCATTAAGTATGACATGCTAAAAGAGTTGATGTTGGACAAGGAAGACAACGTAATGGTTTATGTTTTCCGACATCTGAGTTAAAGTATATTGTCATTGACCTTCCAAACATGTTGAGCTTGCCTTTCCCCCTCTTGCTAGCCAAATTCCTTGCACCAAGTAGAGATACTACTTGTGCTTCCAAATATCCTCAAACCCAGTTTTGCCATGAGAGTCCACCATACATACCTATGGATTGAGTAAGATCCTCCAAGTAAGTTGTCATCGGTGCAAGCAATAAAAATTGCTCTCTAAATATGTATGACTTATTAGTGCAGAGAAAATAAGCTTTGTATGAACTTGTTGTGGAAGTAATAAAAGCGAGGGATTGCATAATAAAGGTCCACATACAAGGGGCAATATAAAGTGACGTTCTTTTGCATTAAGATTTCGTGCATCAACCCTAAATGCGCATGACAACCTCTGCTTCCCTCTGCGAAGGGCCTATCTTTTACTTTATGTTTTACTTTATGCTTGAGTCAAGGTGATCTTCACCTTTCCCTTTTTCATTTTATCCTTTGGCAAGCTCCTCGTGTTTGAAAGATCATGATACATATATCCAATTGGATGCAAGTTGGCATTGGCTATTATTGTTGACATCACCTAAAGGTGAATACGTTGGGAGGCAACACAATAAGCCCCTATCTTTCTTAGTGTCCGTCTGAAACTCTATAACCACAAGTATTGCGTGAGTGTTAGCAATTATGGGAGACTACGAGATAGTTGAGTATGTGAGCTTGTTGAAAAGCTCTATTATTGACTCTTTCTGATGTTACGATAAATTGCAATTGCTTCAATGACTGAGATTATAGTTTGTTAGTTCCCAATGAAGTTTATGAACCATACTTGACATTGTGAATTGCTTATTACTTGAGCATAGGAAATCATATGACAAAGTCTATATATGTTGTTGTTATTAGAATGATCATGATGCCCTCATGTCCGTATTTTATTTTTATCGACACCTCTATCTCTAAACATGCAGACATATTTTTCGATTTCGGCTTCCGCTTGAGGACAAGCGAGGTCTAAGCTTGGGGGAGCTGATATGTCCATTTTGCATCATGCTTTTATATCAATATTTATTGCATTATGGGTTGTTATTACACATTATATCTCAATACTTATGGCTATTCTCTCTTATTTTAGAAGGTTTACCATGAAGAGGGGCAACGCCGGCAGCTGGAATTCTGGCTGGAAAAGGAGCAAATGTTGGAAACCTATTCTGCACAACTCCAAAAGTCCTGAAACTCCACGAAACAACTTTTTGGATTTATTAAGAATTTATGAGTGAAAGAAATAGGCCAGGAGGCCCACACCCTGTCCAGGAGACAGGGGGCGCCCCCCCCCCCTGTAGGGCGCGGCCCACTATCTCCTGGCCCCCCTAGTGGGCCTCCGGCACCATCTTCTGCTATATCATCAATCTTTCCCTAGAAAAAATCATGGGCAAGCTTACGGGACGAAACTCTGCCGCCACGAGGCGGAACCTTGGCGGAATCAATCTAGGGCTCTGGCGGAGCTGTTCTGCCGGGGACACTTCCCTCCGGGAGGGGGAAATCATCATCAACGTCATCACCAACGATCCTATCAATGGGAGGGGTTCAATCTCCATCAACATCTTCACCAGCACCATCTCCTCTCAAAACCCTAGTTCATCTCTTGTATCCAATCTTGTATCAAAACCACAAATTGGTACCTGTGGGTTGCTAGTAGTGTTGATTACTCCTTGTAGTTGATACTAATTGGTTTACTTGGTGGAAGATCATATGTTCAGATCCTTTATGCATATTATTACTCCTCTGATTATGAACATGAATATGCTTTGTGAGTAGTTATGTTTGTTCCTGAGGACATGGGTGAAGTCTTGCTATTAGTAGTCATGTGAATTTGGTATTCGTTCGATATTTTGATGAGATGTATGTTGTCTTTCCTCTAGTGGTGTTATGTGAACGTCGACTACATGACACTTCACCATTATTTGGGCCTAGAGGAAGTCATAGGGAAGTAATAAGTAGATGATGGGTTGCTAGAGTGACAGAAGCTTAAACCCTAGTTTATGTGTTGCTTCGTTAGGGGTTGATATGGACCCATATGTTTAATGTTGTGGTTAGGTTTACCTTAATACTCCTTTTTGTAGTTGCGGATGCTTGCAATAGGGGTTAATCATAAGTGGGATTCTTTTCCAAGTTAGGGTAGTACCCAAGTGCCGGTCCACCCACATATCAAATTATCAAAGTACCGAACGCGAATCTTATGAACGTGATGAAACTAGCTTGACGATAATTCCCAATGTGTCCTCGGGAGCTCCTTCCTCACTATTAGAATTTGTCCAGGCTTATCCTTTGCTACATAAAGGATTGGGCCACCTTGCTGCACTTTATTTACTTTATTTACTTTTTGCTCGTTACTATTTATCTTATCACAAAACTATCTATCACCTACTATTTCAGTGCTTGCAGAGAAAACCTTACTGAAAACCGCTTATCATTTCCTTCTGCTCCTCGTTGGGCTCGACACTCTTACTTATCGAAAGGACTACGATAGATCTCTTACACTTGTGGGTCATCACATACTAGGGATCAAACCCTATCAAAACTAACTCGATTACATGGTAAATCTCATCCAACCCATCACCGTCCAGCGAGCCTACGATGGAATTACTCACGCACGGCGGTGAGCAACACGAAATTGGTGATGGAGGATGGTTGATGATGACGACAGCGACGGATTCCACTCTCTGGAGCCTCGAACGGACTCCAGATCAGCCCTCCCGAGAGAATTTGGGCTTGACGGTGGCTTCGTATCGTAAAACGCGATGAATCCTTCTCCCTGATTTTTTTCTCCCCGAACATGAATATATAGAGTTGGATTTGAGGTTGGTGGAGCACCAGGGGGGCCACGAGGCAGGGGGCGCGCCGAGGGGCGTAGGCACGCCCCCCGCCCTCGTGGACACGGTGTGGGCCCCCTGGCCTTGATTCTTTCGCCAGTATTTTTTATTAATTCCAAAAATATTCTCCATGGAGTTTCATGTCATTCCGAAATTTTTATTTCTGCACAAAAATAACACCTTGGCAATTCTGCTAAAAACAGCATCAGTCCGGGTTAATTCCATTCAAATCATGCAAGTTAGAGTCCAAAACAAGGGCAAAAGTGTTTGGAAAAGTAGATACGATGGGGACGTATCAACTCCCCCAAGCTTAAACCTTTGCTTGTCCTCAAGCAATTCAGTTGACAAACTGAAAGTGATAAAGAAAAACTTTTACAAACTCTGTTTGCTCTTGTTGTTGTAAATATGTAAAGCCAGCATTCAAGTTTTCAACAAAGATTATGAACTAACCATATTCACAATAACACTTAGGTCTCATGTTTACTCATATCAATGGCATAATCAACTAGCGAGCAATAATAATAAATCTCGGATGACAACACTTTCTCAAAACAATTATAGTATGATATAACAAGATGGTATCTCGCTAGCCCTTTGTGAGACCGCAAAACATAAATGCAGAGCACCATTTGAAGATCAAGGACTGACTAAACATTGTAATTCATCGTAAAAGAGATCCAGTCATAGTCATACTCAATATAAATTAATAGTAATGGATGCAAATGACAGCGGTGCTCTCCAACTGGTACTTTTAATAAGAGGATGATGACTCAACATAAAAGTAAATAGATAGGCCCTTCGCAGAGGGAAGCAGGGATTTTTAGAGGTGCCAGAGTTCGATTTTGAAATAGAGATAAATAGTATTTTGAGCGGCATACTTTCATTGTCAATGTAACAACTGAGAGATCTCGATATCTTCCATGCTACACACATTATTGGCGTTTCCCAAACAGAATGGTAAATTTTGTACTCCTCCTACACCAACAATCATCAATCCATGGCTTGCCCAAAACAACGGGTGCCTCCAACTAACAACAATCCTGGGGGAGTTTTGTTTGCAATTATTTTGATTTGATTTGAGCATGGGATTGGGCATCCCGGTGACCATCCATTTTCTCATGAATGAGGAGCGGAGTCCACTCCTCTTGAGAATAACCCTCCTAGCATGGAAGATACAGACATCCCTAGTTGATACATGAGCTGTTCAAGCATACAAAACAGAATTTCATTTGAAGTTTTGGAGTTTGGCACATACAAATTTACTTGGAACAGCAGGTAGATACCGCATATAGGAAGGTATGGTGGACTCATATGGAACAACTTTGGGGTTTATGGATGTGGATGCACAAGCAGTATTCCCGCTTAGTACAAGTGAAGGCTAGAAAGAGACTGGGAAGCGGCCAACTAGAGAGGGACAACAGTCATGATCGTGCCTTAAAATTAATAGACATTGAGTGCAAGCATGAGTAGGATATAATCCACCATGAACATAAATATCCTGGAGGCTATGTTGTTTTTGTTTCAACTACATGCGTGAACATGTGCCAAGTTAAGTCACTCGAATCATTCAAAGGAGGATACCACCCTATCATACCACATCACAACCATTTTAGTAGCATGTTGGCACGCAAGGTTAACCATTATAAAATCCTAGGTAATTAAGCATGGCATAAGCAACTATAATCTCTAATTGTCATTGCAAACATGTTTATTCATAATAGGCTGAATCAGGAACGAAGAACTAATCATATTTACAAAAACAAGATAGGTCGAGTTCATACCAGCTTCTCTCATCTCAATCATTTCATCATATATTGTCATTATTTCCTTTCACTTGCACGATCGAACGGTGTGGATAATAATAATAGTGCACGTGCATTGGACTAAGTTGGAATCTGCAAGCATTCAATTCAAAGGAGAAGATAAGGTAATATGGGCTCTTGGTTAAATCAACAATGATGCATATGAGAGCCACTCAACATCTTCATTATGGTCTTATCCTCTCGACCCCCAAAGAAAAGAAAAGAAATAAAACTGTTTACACGGGAAAGCTCCCAACAAGCAAAAGAATAACGAGAAATCTTTTTGAGTTTTGTTTTAATTACTACTACAGGCATGGAAAGTAAGCTAGCTAAAAGCTACAACTAATTTTTTGGTTTTTCTTAAGGTTATTCAAACACACAATAAGAAAGCAAGAAAAGAAAATAAACTAGCATGTATAGTACAACGAAAAAGTATGAGCACCGACAACTAGCATGAGTGTGTGAACATGAATGTAATGTTGGTGAGAAATACGTACTCCCCCAAGCTTAAGATTTTGGCCTAAGTTGGTCTATGCCCATGGAACAAAGTTATAGTTAGGGTCGTACTGAGATGCAGCACCTACGGCCTCACGAGCTGCAGCTTGGAGGCGGGCTGCCTCCGTCCTCCTCTCGTACTCGTTCGCCTCCTCCCTGGTTATAATATATATCCTTTTTGCCTAAAAGTCAAAGAAACCAGGAGCAGGGAGAGCAACATGGACAGTGCGACGTCTGTCAAAGATTAGTCGGTATTGGAGGAACTTTTCATTCCTCTCAACAAACTGATGACGAACCATAACATCATAATCTAGATAAGAGGGACGCAACTCCAAATCATTTTCATGTATGGGTATCTCAAGAAAATTAGCAACACGGGTTGCATAAATCCCACCAAATAAGTCTTCAACTAAACCATTATTTTGCAACCTACTTGCAACAATTACCCCCAAGTTATATTGTTTATCTCCTAGCACAGCACTCTTAAGAACACTAAGATCTGGAACACACATGTGACATGCCTCATCCTTGCCATATATGCATCTACCTATAAAGAGAGCAAAATAATGTATAGCAGGAAAATGAATGCTCCCTATGGTAGCTTGTGCTATTTCTCTAGATTCCCCCATAGTGATACTAGCAACAAAATTCTTAAATTCAGATTTGCGAGGTTCACTAGCACTACCCCATTGCGTGAGTTTACAAGCAGTATTAAATTTTTCTAAGTCCATGGTATATGATTTATCATAAAGATAAAAAAGGACATTGTGAGAATTGCTTGAAGATGTAAATTTAAACCTCCTCACAAAGGAATCAGTTAAGTGGTAATATTGAGGGCACTTGTCTAGCATGAAGTCCTCAAGATCAGCATTACGCACATATGCATCAAATTCATCCTTGATGCCTGCTTGGACCATAAAATCTTCTGATAGCCATTCACAAGGCCGCACTTGAGCTTCCCTTTGTGGTTCATCGTCCTGCTCATGTATTGCGGTCCTGGGTCCTTTCTTCCTTGAAGAACCACCTTGGTACATTTTCCTAAGCATATTTCTTCCTGTGAAAAATTTCTGAAATTTTTAGTAACTGAAAATAAAAGTGAACCAAACTCAACAAAATTGATAGCAACTACTCCCACAAGTGCCTAGAGACTATATCATGCATTAGACTACTTGGGACCAAATAAATTTGACATGCAAGCTCAAGAACAGGGTCACTTAGGCAGTAAAAATTTGTAATGAATAAAGCACTAGAACAAAAACTAATTGGACCACTAGAGGAGTCACATACCAAAGAACAATCCCCCAAAGCAGTTTTGTGAGTGGATCTTTGAGCAATGAGATCGAAAATGGCAGCAAGATCAGCTAGAACTCGTGCTTGAGCTGGTTGGTGATTTTTTGGGGAGGAAGAAGAAGTGTGTGGGTGCAGGAATAAGTGGAGGGGGGGCAACAAGGGCCCACGAGGCAGGGGGCGGGCCCCAGGGGGTGGGCGTGCCCTGGACCCTCGTGGCCAGGTGTTGGCTCCCTCTGGTGTGTTCTTAGTGCTAGATATTCTCAAATATTCTAGAAAAAATCATATTTCATTTTCAGGGCATTTGGAGAACTTTTATTTTTGACGTATTTTTTTATTGCAAGGATAAATCAGAAAACAGACAGAAAATACTATTTTTGCTTTATTTAATCTAAATAACAGAAAGTAAAAGGAGGGTATAGAAGGTTATGCTTTCTAACTTCATCCATCTCATGCTCATCGAAAGGAATCCACTAACAAGGTTGATCAAGTCTTGTTAACAAACTCATTCTGAATCGCATAAAACCGGAGAATTTTCGAATAGCACTAATTTACCTCAACCGGGATATGTACATCCCCAATAATAAGAATATCATATTTCTTCTTGACAGTAGGAAGAGGAAATTCAAAACCTCCAATAGTAATAGTTGGAATTTTCCCGATAGAATTGATACTGTGGACTTGAGGTTGTTTCCTCGGAAAGTGTACCGTATGCTCATTACCATTAACAAGAAAAGTGACATTGCCTTTGTTGCAATCAATAACAGCCCCTACAGTATTCAAAAAGGGTCTACCAAGGATAATCGACATAATATCGTCCTCGGGAATATCAACAATAACAAAGTCCGTTAAGATAGTAACGTTTGCAACCACAACAGGCACATCCTCACAAATACCGACAGGTATAGCTGTTGATTTATCGGCCATTTGCAAAGCACTACAAAAAAAATACACTTCGTGATGATACATGTTTGTCACAGTAGGTTGCGTTTTTTGTCATGCATGTACATCCATGACAAATTTATGACAGAATCAAGATAGTCATACCTGTGCTATCCAAGAAGTGTTCCATGACATTACCAAAATTATCATCACGGAAGTGTCCACTTCCATGACGATAAATCGCGCGTCACAGAAGTGCTTTCGTCAAGGGTGACCGACACGTGGCATCCACCGTAACGGAACACCGTTAAGCTGTCGGGTCGGATTTTGGATCCGATAACCCGTTAACAGTCACGACCAATGCTGATTTTCCACGTGTAAAATTCTCATTGGCTGACGGATCCACGTGTCAGCTCCGCGTTGGCACAGGTGTCACTCATCCAACGGTCGAGATGGGCCTATTATATGTTGACACATGGACCGGCCCAAAAGTGGCCGACAAAGTTTAAATGGGCCGGCCCAACCGAAGGCCCATAAGATTTAGCGGACCATAATGGGCCGGCCCAGCTAAAGGCCCACAAAATTTAGCGGACCATAATGGGCCGGCCCAGCTAAAGGCCCACGAGATTTTGTGGACCATAATGGGCCGGCCCAGCTAAAGACCCACAAGATTCTGCAGACCATAATGGGCCGTCCCAGCTAAAGGCCCAACATTCTCTGTCAAATCGGCCTGTCAACAGCCTGGTCTAAACTTGTCATCAATGCGGCCCATGGTCACTTCTGGCCCGTTAACAGTCCGCTAAGTAATTGGGCCGAATTACTGCCCGGTGTATTTCCGGCCTGTTAAAGGTCTGGCTTCATTTGGGCCCATTTACAGGCCATCAAAACTTTCGGCCCATAAACGACCGTGAAGGATTTGGGTCATATTCGGCCATGTCTATCATTCAGCCTGTTAGAGGCCCACTATTGATTTGGGCCACTTTCGACCTATTTTCATTTTCAGCCTGTTAACGCCGGACGTAAACCATGGGCCATATGTGGCCCAACATCATATCTGGCCCATTAACGGCCCATATAAAAATGACGATAATCTAGCCCGACCGAAGTTCAGGCCTGTTAAAGGCCCGTGTATTAGGTCGGCGCATTTACGGCCCGTTCGAATTTCGGCCTGTCAAATATTCGCATCGTAAATGGGCCACCATTTCGGCCTGCTAAGTCCAGTGGGTTATTTGGCACAATCAGGGCCCAATCTCACTTTCGGTCTATTAAAGGCCCATGTTTTTTATGGGCTCGAGATATTTACACCTGTAAACGGCCTATTTTTACTGAGGGCCCAAATTATGTTTAGGCCTGTTAAAGGCCCACTATGGGCATAGGCCTACCAGAAAAATTTGAAAGCTTATGCTAATTTAAGCCTAGATATTTTTAGTGGGCTACATGCCAATTTCGGCCTGTAATCGTTTTTAGCCCAATTGGAATGGGCCCGACGAATGTTGGCATGTTGGGCTCCTACGAAGCTTTCGGCCGAATACATTACTAAGATAAACCTACACTATACAAAAATAGCATCATAATTACTGCAGCCTATGGCAGCATCATAAATGTTGTACCACAACAAAATAAATTCCAATCATACAACAAAAGGCCTGTTGGCATAAAGTTTACAGACCTTCCAGATAAAAGCACCATCAGATGTATAGAAGCACAGATCATTTGACCTGAGTGCTAATGTTTCAGGCTGTAGAATCTGATGGAGCAGCACGATCTCCACCTTTTTTCCACCATTGCTCTTCAACAACGAAGCGAATGTCTGATAGTCTGGTTTCAAAACCATTCAGATCTTGACGACATTTCTCAACCACTATTCTTGTTTCCGGAACAACGTCCATTAGGGATTGGACTTATGTCTGGAGCGCAGATATATCACTCTGTCTAGCAGGAAGATTTTGTTCAGTAGGCGATTTGGACGAGGTTACCTTGACAACCAACACAGAATTACGCAGGAAGGTGCTTTTTGCACTGTTAGTGGAGAGATACTGACGCACTGCAGCAAGAGGTGATATTGTGCCTGTAGTAGCCTCGTCACCTTCAGGTGGTTGTGGCTGTTCAATCATTTGTTCCATAGCTTCCTGAAAGTTTAAACTTGTAGATTAGTGTACCAGGTAAGTTACTAATGAGACAAAAACAAACAAAGTAGGTTAAACGTTTATACATAAATTATTTTGGTGAACTACTGTAATACATTAGCATGTATTGTAGTGCCAACTACATAATAAAATCACTTTCAGAACATATGTCCATGTAGCATGCCTACTGTATTGTCTATTTCCTCACATTCATTGACATCTAAGGATAAAGAGACATGGTTTAAAGTAGGATGAACATAGTATGACATCATTCATATCATGGGCAAACATATGTAAAACAAACAGGCTATTTTATCATTGTGTGCGCACATGAACATAACAACTAGATTACAGATCAAGACCAAAAGAATATCCTTCATCTCTTTTAAACCATGTAAGGTGAAATGATACGTTAAGACAACTGTGTATAAAAGTGAACAGAGTAACTGACATTGGCTGCAAACCAAGTAGTTAAATGAACACATCACAGTACCAATCAGTTCAAGGCAGGAGGAGTAAGGACTTACAACAGCGGCTTGAGCTGGTGTGCTCATGCCCTTCATCTTGCTGGTGTGGCAATGCTTGAAGATTTGCACTGCATTCGGTTCAGGTTCTTTTTGGTCCGCACGGGCTTTCCTCTGTGTTTGGAACAAGTCAATATAGATACGATAATATGGCACAAAAAAAGAAGGAAGTAGCAGCTATTTACAAGAGCCTCGCAGTGTGCAATATAGCTACGAGATCCTGTTGTCTGTTGGAATTTCACTTTAGAACGGTTAGTTTTGTTCTTCAAACAGTTATCCTAGAAGAAGATACACTTGTAAGGCACATACATAAATACAAGTTCAATATGTGGTCTGATCAAATACATATAGCCTACCAGATACTTTGGATCAGACTAGTGTTTAACGAGGGATGTCCAGTCTTCATCTGTAATATATTCCACTTGAGATGTTTGGGCGATTTCATTGTTAGCCTTGCCTTCAAAGTGAGATTTTCTAAGGTGGTACCGATACTGTCGCAGAGCAGACTGAGAAACATGAGTGCATGCTTGTTTAGTTGCATCATCTTTCGGATCCAACTTGAACCTCATCTGTTGAAAAAAGAATGTGTGTCTTATTAGGAGGAAGCTAGAAAGTATGGGACAGAGCAAGACAATATTACTAATTGTGATGAATAACATTACTTACGGATAAATGGTCAAGGAAGGTGTTAAACTGGGTATTGTCTTTCTCATTCTTGTACTGGATCCACGTTGGGAGGATACGCGCATGACACCTAACGGCAACGGCTGCCTCTGATACTAACTTGGCTGACTTTGTAGCATCACGTGGCCTTTTTAAACCTGCCTCAAAATGGACCTCCATTCTTCCTCCTTTAGATTTTGTTAATCTGTCAAGCATTATCTCTGATGTCTGTTTCCGCTTGCACCGTGGTGCTAGGTCAACAATGAATATGGAAAGTGTTAGTGTACATCAAACTGTGAGAGTACATATAAAGGAGCATGCAACTGCAACTTGACTCGGTCAGGTACCGTCTTGGTGTTGATGCTCATGAGGTTCATCTGATCTTGTCAAGTCCTGTTGTGTCAGCAGTGCTTCGGAAGTAGTGTTAGGTGTGAAGGCAGCTTGGGAACTAGCCAGTTCCGGAGCAAACGAACGAGTAACTGGTTGAGATGCTGGTACAGTTGAAGCGGATGTTGCAGATGGTGGAGCAGGTGATATTGTGTTTGTAGATTTAGCCGGTGGACTTGGACCTTCTACTGCACTATAAGTAACAACAGAATATCGACGACAGAACCTTTTCCGTTTCACCCGACGAGTAACAACACCCCCTACTATATTATTTTCCTTGCTCTTTTTTGACTTTGCCATGTCAAGCTGTACCCACAACACAAAAGAATAAAATCACTCTTCATAACTCATTGATGCATGATACATACAAGCAATACTTTGATGTAAGACAACCGTATGAGGATGGAATATGTAAGAAAAACAGGACGACATGACATATTGATAGCTACGATGTGCAAACTAAGCAGAAGGATTTTCAAGAAAATAGAAGTAATGCAAGCTAGACACCATATGAAAGATGCAACCAATATTACTCTACCAAGTTAAAAGTGTCTTGTCATAAGTGGCAATTCGAAAAATTAGAAGCAGTACAACATAGAAATCAATGCAAGATGCAACCACTATCAAACTGCCATGTTAAAAGCGTCCAATCATGAGTTACTGAAGCGGGATACACAACAGCAGTACTTTGATGTAAGAACATGGTATGATAGATAGATTCAGTGTATTCTAGACACAGAAAGCCATGCCATATGCACATGTATAACGTATAAACTCAGCAGGTGAAATTTAATCAAAATAGAAAAAAAAAGGCTAGACAACATATGCAACATGAAACCAATTATCACACTATCAACTTAGAGCAAGCACCTGCGATGGTGGAGTGCGGGAGATGAACTCATCATGTAGACTTGGGACTTCAACTTCATTAGCAGTAGTAGTGGCAAATCTAGAGAGTCTCTGTTTGTGTCGGTGCGGAGTACCACCAACATCCCCTAACTTACTCTTTTGCTTCCTATTTTCTGATATTTCCTTATGAAGTCAAAACCACAAGAAG
The DNA here is from genome assembly GCF_002162155.2 of Triticum dicoccoides. Taxonomy (NCBI): domain Eukaryota; kingdom Viridiplantae; phylum Streptophyta; class Magnoliopsida; order Poales; family Poaceae; genus Triticum; species Triticum dicoccoides. Next base: position 557,345,486 of record NC_041387.1, read on the forward strand.
ATGAATAAAATTAGCTCTGCATAACTGGTTGATGCATGATACAGACGAACACTACTTTGATGTAAGGCAAGCGCAGGATAGGAGGATGGAATATATACAAAAAAAGACATCGTTTCATATTCACACGTACGATAGGAGGATGGAATATGTATGAAAAAACAGTAAGCGGAAGGCATTTCAACAAAATTAGAAGAAATGAAAGCTAGGCACCATATGAACATGCAACCAATATCACTCTATCAAGTAAAAAGTGTCTCGTCGTAAGTGCCATTTCAAGAAATTAGAAGCAGTACAAGCTAGAAGACAATGCAAGATGCAACCTACATCACAGTCCCAAGTTAAATGTGTCTTATGGGTAAGTGATCATTGCAGGTATAAGTTGTAAGCTACGCAGATGCAATTCTACATAATCAGAAGAAATAAAAACTAGACATCATACGGAAAACGCAACCACGTATAACAGTTCCAAGTAAGAGCAAGCACCTGTGATGGTGGAGTAGGGGAGATGTGCTCATCATGTACACATATGTTCTAGAAACAGGAACACGTGTCATATTCACAGGCATTATGTGTAAAGTAAGCAGATGCAATTCAAGTTAGAAGCAATACAAGCTAGACATCATACACAACATGCAACCACATATAATAGTGTCAAGTTAGAGCAAGCACCTGTGACGGTGGAGTAGGGGAGATGTGCTCATCATCTACACAGCTACGTTGACTATCCAGCCTTGTGTTGTCTTGCGAATCTTGTTGGGAGGATGGCAGAGTAGATTCTTTAGAGACCCCCTGTTTGAGTTGCTCTGAAGGACGACCATCATCCACTCCTGGACTAATTTCCTTCAGCTGTAATGATTTTGCATTGTGAAGTCAAACCGATAAGAAAAAGGAATAAAATTCGCTCTTCAGAACTCATTCATGCATGATACTGATGAACACTACTCGGATGAAAGGCAAACACATGATGCGAGGGTGGAATATGTACGAAAAAATGGACAGCTTGACATATTCACAACTATGATGTGGTAACTAAGGAGAAGGCACTTCAACAAATTAGAAACACTGCAAGACACCATATGGAAGGTGCAATCAATATCACTTTGCCAAGTTAAAACTGTCTCGTCATAGGTGACGTTCATCAAACTAGAAGCAATACATGCTAGAAATCGTATTCAAGACGCAAACCAATATCACACTGCCAACTTAATTGTGTCCCATCATAAGTGACTCATGCAGGATACACAATTAGAGTAGTTTCATGTAAGAACATGGTGTGATAGACAGATATAGTATGTACCAAAAACAGGAAAGCGTGTCATATTCACATGTATCATGTGTAAGCTAAGCAAATGCAGTTTACACTAATTAGGAGCAATACGAGCTAGACACCATATGCGACATGCAACCAGATATCACACTGCCAAGTTAGAGCAAGCACCTAGGATGGTGTGGCGTAGGGGAGCGGAGACTTGGACCATGTAATGCACTATCAGTACAAGGAGAATCGGTACAGATGCTCCGTTTACGTTGCTGCAGAGGACCACCATCATCGCCTTCCTTACTCTTTTCCTTCCTCTTTCTTGATTTTGCCTTTTCAAGTCAAACCCACAAGAAAAAGGAATAAAATTTGCTCTTTAGAACTTATTGATGCATGATACTGACAAACACTACTTTCATGTAAGGCAGCCGCATGATAGGAGGATGGAATATGTATGAAAAACAGGACGGCGTGACATATTGACATGTATGATGTATAAAGTGTAAACTAAGCACAAGGTGCTTGAACTTGTTATTTGATGCAAGCTAGAAACCATATGAAAGATGAAACCAATATCACTCTGCCAAATTAAAAGGGTGCCCTAACAAATGTATTTGACCAAATTAGAAGCAATACATGGCAACATGCTAGAAATAACGTGCAATATGCAACGAATAAAGGTGACTCATCGTAAGTGATTGATGCAGGATACAGAAGAGAGGTAGTTTCATGTAAGAACAAGGTTAACACATAGATGTAGTGTGTACCAAAAATAGGAAGGCATGTCATATTCACAGGTATAGTGTGTAAACTAAGCAGATGCAATTTACCCTAATTAGAAGCATTACAAGCTAGACACCGTATGCAACATGCAACCACATATCACACTGCGAAGTTGGAGCAAGCACCTGTGATGGTGGTGTAGGGGAAGTGTTGTCTTCAGGTACAGAGGAACGTTCAATATCTTCATTTAGGCTTGCTGTTTCTTGAGAATCATGTGGAGAGGATGAAATTGCATTCTTTATAAGAGTATTGCGTCTCATATTAACCCACGTGCGTGACTGTCTCATCATAAGCGATAGACGCAGGATACACAAGAGCAGTAGTTTGATGTAAGAGCATGGTGTGATAGGCAGATGAAGTATCTACCAAAAACAGGAAGGCGTGTCATATTCACATGTATAATGTGTAAGCTAAGGAGATGCAATTTAACAAATTAGGAGCATTGATGAGGGATACACAAGAAAAGTAGTTTGATGTAAGAACATGGTTAATAGAAAGACGTAGTATGTACCAAAAATAGGAAGGCATGTCATATTCACAGGTATAATGTGTTAACTAAGCAGATACAATTTACCCTAATTAGAAGCATTACAAGGTAGACACCATATGCAACATGCAACCACATATCACACTGCCAAGTAAGAGCAAGCACCCGCGATGGTGGTGTGGGGGAATTGCGGTGATCAACTAGAGAGCTACGTTGACTATCTTCATTTAGCCTTGCTATTTCTTGAGAATCATGTGGGGAGGATGACACTGCACTCTTTAAACGAGTAGGGCGTCTCACAGTAACCCACCCGGGTGACTGTCTCATCATAAGTGATTGACGAGGGATACAAAAGAGCATTAGTTTGATGTACGAACATGGTTAATAGACATATCTAGTATGTATCAAATACAGGAAGGCATGTCATTATCAAAGGTATAATGTGTAAAGTAAGCAGATGCAATTTAAGCAAATTGGAAGCAATACAAGCTAGACACCATATGCAACATGCAACCACATTTGACAGAACGAAGTTAAAGCAAGCACCTGGGATGGTTGTGTGTGGCAATTAAGATCGTCAACTACAGAGCTACGTTTACTGTCTCCAACTGCTGACACTGCACCCATTAGAGCACTGAAACCCTTAGTGCTTATCTTCGAATTACACTGGAGCGACTTCTGTCTTTTCTTTTCTGCATTCATCAACACTGCGTCAGAGTCTGAAATACCCATGCATAAAAAAACAATAGTGTGAGTATGGGTGAAGTGTGTGCACAATTAGTACAGTGTAAAGGTAGCAGATAGCAGGTCGGTGAGAAATAAATGACGGGAGACATATGATAGCTCTACAACATGCATGGCACACTCAATTACTACATGATTCTATGAAAATAACAGTCAACTGAAAGAAAATAGGTCAGTCCATTTTTTCTGCTCCGTCCGATGTACAAAGAACGGGCAGATTGCCTTCATGTACCTCTAGCCAGTCAGTGTTGACGATCTTCCTCGAAAAGCCAGCGACCACCGGCCCAGTATTCCTCCCCTTCCTGCACCCTCCCCTCGACCTCACCGCACCACCGTGCTTGGCACCGCCCCCACGGCCGACCTCCATGTCAGGCGCAAGCAGCTCCTCCGCCCCACACCCCTATGATAGACACCGATGCGCCGCTTCCCCGGGGAACAGGCAGACTAGGTGCTCCGCGCGCCTAAGCGGGTGCTGCTTCTTTTAATTGCGGTTCGAGTGACCCTGAATTGAAATCCAGGCGGGCTACTGACCTCTAGCAAAGGTGAAATAGTAAAAGGCAGGAAACCTTGTGCATTTAGTATCACGAAGAAGATGAAGTAAGAAGCGCTCAACTAGTTTCTTTCGTGGGATGAATAGGTGTGAGCGGAGACGTAAGATTTGCATGAATAAGGGAATAGGAGTACCTCTTTCTGCTGGCAGTGCTGTGTCCTCCTTCTGTTTTTCCGACGATCTTGTTGTTCGCCGGAAACCAGAAGTTGTGGAGGATGGTGAAGCCTTGGAAGAACCCATGGCCAAGTTGTTGAGTGTGGTGTGGAGGCCCTCTGTCGGTGGCGGGGAAGCAGATCCGAGGCGGCAAATGACGGCATAGCAGGAACAACTCCGGTGCGGTGGACGGTTGCAACAGTGGAGCCGCAGCAGTGAGGCACATGACGGCATGGTTGGAGTTGTTCTGGTACGGTGCACGTCAGCGTCGGCGTCATGGAGGCAGCTCTGCCTCGGCTTCAGCTGCTAAGTCCTTAAGGGTGTTGCGGTTGCGGTTGCGTTGGACGACGACATTGGGGTACCGGCTCCGGCGTGATGGAGGAGGGCGACGGCGGATTGGCCGCTATGGGGTGGAGGACGGAGGAGGCTGGGGTTTCACGGCTGGTGGAGAGGGTGTTTTCGCGCCCATGGAGTATGAATGGGGAAACGGAGGAAGGCGGGGAACTAAGGGGGAACAATGTTTCGGTTTGAGACGCGCTTGTTTGAAATTTGGGGAAAGTTACAAACTTTGCCCCCATCTAAAATTTCGGACATATTGTGGGTTGGGGGTAGGACAGTCATGTCAGGTGTCCCAAATGTGGGCGGGATAGATTTCGGCCAAGCGCATGGGTGTTTAGGCGTCCACGGCATATGAATGCTTCTCGGAGGCGGTTGAGACTGGCGTCTTGGTGAAGTTACAAACCTACCCCGGTTTAGACCTTTGGACGTCGGGCCGATAGGCTACACAGGCCAGAGTCAGGATAGTAATTTCCTACCACCAAAACATTAGTCTCGCACAGTTTCGGGTGACCAGAGGCCTATTTGGCACTTCGTTCAATATTTGGGAGCAGAAGCATTAACGTTTTCAGTTCTCTTGAATTGAACTTTCAGGATTTGTCAAACTTCACAAATCTTTACTCTTGAAAATCCTAAAGCTACGATTATTTTGGAATGGAGGGGGTACATTTTAATATACATTGTACACGAGTATATATTAAAAAATATGCAACTTACCTCAGTTCATGCATGGTTCCAGGTATAATCTCCTTGGTTGCAAAAAAAGTTAGATATGCGTATGAATATATATAGCATGTTCAAACTCACAACAAAGATTGATGCCCCCTTTTACATCTGATTTACAAATGCCATTATCTCGGGTTCAAATAGATGAATGCACTTCCTATGAATTCGAATCTTCGAAACCCCCTTTATGTTGAATTCTACATGTATTTTGTTTCGTAGCTAGCAATTTGGAATGTATCCGTGCAAGTGACAAATGTATAAAGTGCTTCACACTAACAACATGGAGTGCACTAATTAATGTTTATATATGAATTGCAAAAGCATCCATTGCCTATATTTCAAACCTCTCTCACTCTATGGATCGATAATATGAAATAAACACATGCACATGCTAGAATTCAATAGAGTATGGGTGTCCGATAGACCGATTTTCGTCCATATGAAAATTTGCAAAATTCATGATCTCATCCAAATATAATAATGCCATTTATATTTTAATTTAATGCGTAGAACCGCCTTTTACACGTAGATGCACTATGCCTCGCCCCATTCTCGGAAACGCGTTATATATCTCTCTATCTAACGCATAAGTGCACACACTTCATATGCATCGGCATTTCTCTTTCACACATGCTCACAATCTCTCTTAGGGTGTCGGGGTGTCTCACGCACATGCTCTCTCTGTTTCTCTCTCTCTCTTTCTGACTACTATGTACCACTCTTTTCACTAATCTCAGTTGGAAAACACTATTTCTCTCACATGCATATATACACATGCACGGTCTCTACTAGCCCTCTATACGCACATATATGTGCCTACGTGTCTCCCGCACGCACATTATCTTTAGGCCTCTCTCGCACACATTGCCCCCCCCGACACACCTCTCTAATAGTAGTTGGCAGATATGATTTCATCATATCATTCGGTAGGATATCCCTGAAAGTTAGGCTGGATGGTAATACAAGGCAAAGTTTTACCCTAGTTCAGATCGGACCCTTGCAGTTGAAGAAAGAGCCTACTCCTGGTACTGTATATTAGTGATAGGGGTGTGTACAAAGTACACGTGAATACCAGGCATTGTGCATGTGTGTATACTATCGACGAACTAGCCCCCAAGCTTGTATAACATACTAAGGGCCTAGGGTTACAAATCATATATAGTCGGCTTATCACCAGTGGGGATAGAGTCCTCCGCGACTGTGGTAGCTTCATGTTGTACGCCGAGTCCTCCACATGGGTCTCCGTATAACACGTCTCGGTCCAACCTCTATGTGGCGCAGGATGCAACCGACCCATGAGTCTTCATGTTGACCCACCACAACTAGAAATGATGTGCCCACCACACCACACACGCAATCGGCCACTAAGAAAACAAGCATATACAATAGTACAACGGTATCTAGCTCACGATATGTCTCCATATTTTGTTGATGACACTGACGGACTTTGCATTTGATGCGTGCTCCGTATTTTGTTCACGACACTTACGGTCATTGTATTTGAAGCGAAAGCATGATATGGTCACTGGACTTCAGAATAAGCTCATCACGGTCACCACATACATTTTGTCGTGCTAACCAACATGTGGTTGGATGGTTAGAGGACAATGGTTTCTCGAGCCCACCAAGGTTAAAGTCCCGGTGCTCGCATTTATCTTATGTTAATTTTAGTATTTTCCGGCGATGTACTTTCAGTGGGAGGAGACGTTCCACTCGACTACGAGGCACCTATGGTGACTTCGTAAAATCTCAAGATCATATATGTTGGCCCACTCTCTTGAAGGTGCTCATAGGGGTAGGGTTCACGTGTGTGCGCCTATAGCGGTAAGTGCTTGCGCGTATATATGAGCCCTTTCGTCTGTACCGTGTTAAACAAATACATGTCATGATTATACTGTCACTGGCTCACCCGTACAACTCCATATTTTGTTGACGACACAATCAAACGGCACAACTAGTGTTGCACCATCGGGGCGCGTAACCGTGGGGCCCAACTATTAGCCTGTATATGAAAGAAAGAAATGGTAGTTTGAGTCTGTACTGTGTTAATAAAATAGGAGTACATTTTAGGATGATCATACGGTCACTGGCTCACCATACAGCTCCGTAATTTGTTGATAACACGATCAATTGACCAGTCAAATGGTCCACATTCAGCAGCGCACATTACCATAGGGCCCACCTGTCAGCGCGTATATGAAGGACAGAAATGGTAATAACTAGTGGTCGGTGGGTATTCGAAGTCGTGAGACCTCTGGTTGGCAGTCACCGGCGGTTGGGGGGCGTCCATTGGTCGGTGGGGTGGGGATCCCTGGAGAAAAGCTCGGCGCA
>NC_041387.1:557353156-557364910 GCF_002162155.2 Triticum dicoccoides
CGGCGGCGGACTGGCGGTGGGGAGTGGTTTCGGGGAGGGCGGGCCGGCCGCGGGCGGCGGGGGCGGGCGGTTCGGCCGGTGGTGGCTGGCGGCTCAGGGGGGTGGAGTTTGATGATAAACTGGAGGCCCTTGACTTCATATACAACGGCTGGAAAATCTAATGACCAGAGATGAAAAAGTCAGTCGATTGACGTGTAGCCTCACCCCGCACGTACACATGCACGCACGCAAGACACGCACGCATGTAGCCGTGCAACACTGACACGTACACATAACATACACACGCACGCATGCTGGCGTGCAACACTGACACGTACACATGCACTCACGAACACACGCACGTACGCACCCATGCATGCATGCACCCTTGCACGCACGTAACACTCGCACGCCTGCATGCACACAGCACACGACGCAAGACACACGCTCAACCTATACGTGCATGCACCCTTTGTTAAGGACATGGATTGTTACGGGTATTAATCAATGTTATCTGTGATAAGCAGAACATTGATGTTTGCATCGGTCTTTATGAATCACAACGTATCGAACGGGCTATCAACATAGTAGGCTTAACTACATGAAAAAGATGACGTCACACTCAATGAACAATCATCGGTTTATGAAATGCCCGCTTCTGACCGCCCTGGCCCACCAAAGGTTCATCTGTTGGGCGCTGCCTTTGTTGGGTCACTGACATGAAGGCCATGCACCCAAAGAGCCCACACGTTAGTGGAAGAACGGCGCGGTGTCCTAGGTTAGAGTCGAGGGCACCACTCGCGGCACACCCGGCTGAACACGCCTCCGTGCCATATTCAAACGCCTCCATGAAACCCGCCCGTGTGGAAGCCAAGAAACCCACTCTGGAGACACATCCGTTCATGACCGGGCCAGCGTTAAACGCAACGCTGGACGAGCTCCACCTGTCCGCCGTCTATTTAATCTCCTATTTAAACGAGGCAAAACGCCGGCCAAGAATCGCACACCTCCGCCGCTCCCCTATATCCTCCACCATTTTGTCCACTCTTACAATGGCTTACGAAGAGTAGTTATTCCGCATCCAAGCCGGCTGGGTAGCCCGCCGGATACGAGCTATGCAGCTCGCTGATCCATCTCCCTCCCCAAGCCGGCGCGCGGTTCAACAACTCGCCACTCCAGGCCAGCTCGACGAGGAGCGGCGCACAGGCGTCATTGCAGCCGTCCACCCCGCCGCCTCGTACCGCGTCTCCCGTTTCTGTGGATGAGACTCCCATGCCAGCGGCCGCGCCACGCAAGCAGCGACAGAAGCCGGGTGCGCGGAGAGGAACGAGTCGGTGGCCAGCGCCTCCGCGTCCGCTGCCATCATCTAGAAGAAGTAGAACACGGGAGGCCGCCACCGCTTGGGTCCCATGAAGGCCACCGCAGAGGCGACGTCGGTGTACACAGCAGGAGTCTTGCCGGATCCTTTTGTTGCGAGGACCTTCATCGACCCCGCATGGGCTCCACGGAAGAGGGGAATGTTAGGATGAACTCGAGCCGGTGCCGGCCATGGCGAAGTAGTGACCGGTGATGAACTCGAACCGGTGCCGGCCACCATCATCTTCGGCACCAGCCAATGATATCAGTTGGGCAGTGGGGAAGCGAGCCATCCTTTGCGCTGAAGCATATAACTCCGGGGCTCTCTGCAGTCCGGTGATCATGCTGCCGGACATGAGGAACACAAATCGATCGGCGGGCGACCATTTAGGTGACGTATTATATACATGTGCTGTCCAGAACTAGCACCGTGTAGTTCATTTGAATGTAATGAAATCTGTCATGTTTGTGTGAAAATCCGGTATTTTATATGATTTATGTCGTTGTTTATATGAAATATCAGTTTTTCTACGTGTTTGCGTGAATTTCGTCTGGTTGGTTGAGTTGCTATCATAATGTGTGCGGCTACGGTTGTATGGCGTAATTTGCGGGTCACCGCTCGGTCTGCGGGTGGCTCGGGCGGTGTTGTGGGACAAAAAAACACAGCTCGTGCGAGCTCGTCTCCAACGTGCGCGCTGGAGGATGCATGACAGCATGAGCACCCGAGCCATTCCTCGTTCATCGGTGGCAAAGGCCCCGGTGGACAAGAGGGTCGCCAATATTTTGGCTACCCCGGGCAAGATCCAAACAGCCCCTCCCAACAGATCCAAATCCCTCGTTCGCCGTGGAATTTTGGCATGTGTTGTTTTCATGGACTAGCAAGATGCCCGTGTATTGCACGGAACATCAAGATGCATTTTTTACAAACTCCCGCATGCATGCAAGGGATAATTAATGTCCTCCTATGCTAGTACCACGAGGCAAACACCATTAATATTGCATCCATTAGTGTTAGTGGCCTTGTATATCTGCAAATTGTAATTTTGATAGCGGCCCCTTGTATATAAAAATGGAGGGAGAAATATGAGAGATAAGGTGAGGAGGAGTGGGGCGTGGTGCCGTGGTGGTGACTGGTGGTCGGACTGGGCGGAGGCATGGGGATGGATGACGCATTATGTCTAGGTTTGTATCTCTCTCACACACACCCACGTAGGTGGGGACGTGCACGAAGAGAAGAGGTGCACACACGGTACACGTACTCCCGTCTCTTTCCCAACCACACCCGCACGGGTACAGGTGGAGCTCATTTCTGTACGAAAAAGGCAGCCCACATGGTAATTTGGCACATGTACTGGTTGTCCACTTGGTGGAGGGAGGATCGTCTACCACGGGTGAACAAACAAATTGCGACTTGACGCGTTATGTTAAACTAAAAAAAGAGGCAAACCATGTGGGCCCTACCTTAGAGGCAAGGCTCTATACACTGGAGTACTTTTGATGTGTCCCGTCAACTCGCAGAAAGAGGATAAACTTGCTTAGTATGTCGTCTCCCCCGCCCACGGGCGCGGTGGCTCGCAGGATGAGGTGAAGCTTACTACTACTATACACCTTTACACCCGCTCCCTCGCCCACGCACGTAGTGGCTCGCAGCACGAGGAGAAAATTTTACTACTCCCTCCGTTTACTCCTCGTACCTACTACATACGTACTTTGGTTAGTACTCCCACCATTTACTTATACAAGGCCACTATAAAAATACATTTTGCATATATACAAGGCCACAAATAGTAATCGAGCCTTTCTAGTTTATGGCTCAATTTAAAAATCTCTCCAATCAAGGTAGACGGTGAGTGGTCGAATTAATTTCGTAGTTTGCACAGTACGCTCATTTTTCTCAAGAAGTTATGTTTACCGAGGTATTAATTAGAATGAATGCATGAATGACCACTAAATTTCAGTGAACTTGTACATGCATTGGTTAGTTTCCTCTTGACACTGCTTGCGTCAGGTGATCTAACGCACCTCGAAATCCAACATGTAATGGTACTACTACTAGTATAGTAGAATTGAGACTTATCAAACAAAAAAATGAATGTTTTTTAGATGAGCTCTATAAACCCTAGTGGGTACGTACTCCGTAAAAATAGATTTTTCCAAAACTAAGTCGCTCCCTTTCATGAATTCTATAGTATACTCGCTCCCTTTCATGAATTTTGTAGTTCCTGTTGCCGACATGTGGGACATATAGCAACCAGGTCGACGTGTCAAGCACCAAATAATAGTGCAGAACAGAAGGGGGGACGCACCCCACTCGTACCGGCCCAGTAGTAGTAATGAGCAATGAGACGTCAAATCACTATGCCGCACCTTCCCAGACGGACGAAGCAACCATTATTTCACACTTCGGTTCGACATCATCTCAAACCACATACTAGTATTGCTTCTTCCTCAAGAGGGACACGCGCATCGCCTTGGTACATCAGGACACATGGGACCGCATGACAGGCCATGCTCCCCCGCCGATCACTCGGTAAAATCACCTCATTTTTATTAAACTTCCTCTGGATCGGTTTACTACATGGCATGCACGTCGTTCTAGGTTGAGAATTTAACTGGCTATATATATATGATGAACAGTACGCTAGCCTTTTAAAAAATGTATACTTTTGTACAGTAGTACTACCTTCGTCCTGGTTTATTAGTCCCCTATGTAGTTTGTGCTAAATTTTGACCAAAGATTTAACTGACAAAATGTTACTGCATGTTAACAAAAATTATAACGCTGGGTTCATATTCAAACATAGTTTTCAAATATATAATTTTTTGTGACATGCATGAGCATTTTGTTAGTTAAATTTATGGTCAAAATTTGGCACAGATTACAATGAGGACCAATAAACCAGGACGGAGGTAGTACTCCATTATCGATGGATTGCGCCATGGAGCAAAAATTGAAATTTTTAAAAAAGGTGGTACATATAGAGAGCGCTCGTCGCCAAATTATGCATATAGTACTATTAAAAAAGCTAGTACGTGCTTAATCGGGGTGCTAAATTCTATTAAAGAAATACTAGTACTAGTATGTACATACTGAAGAGTTAAAGTAATGAGAAGAAACATAACATAGTTCTGCTGGGGGCTCAGCACAACACACCCCTTAAATTAAACTAAGCACACCTGAAATTAAACTATGCAACTTATTCGGTAGACACTACATTAGAAGTTTAGAACCACCATGAGAAACGATACTGCCACCTTACTCGGAGTCCTCGTCCACGTTCTCGACTTCGTCCTTGTCCCTCTTCCTCTTGGCCGATACTTCTTTGCTTGAACCGCCAACTTGGTTGTTGCTCTTCATCCAACCCATGTAGATGTTGAAACAAAGGTAGCCATTCATTGCAGCGTACTGGATGTGGTGTATATCTAGTACATTCCGCTGCCATGCATGATGATGAAACGAGTATGGAGGTTTCTCCAGTTTACCATATGAAGGATGAACCATGGCTCCTGCCAGGGTCAGCATTGAAGGATGACGAGGGGGCACCAACCGATTCTTCTGGAGGTCGAAGGGGTTTCCTACAATGAATTTTTTGTGACATGCATGACGCAGGACTTCTTTGTCGTTCTTAAAGTCTACAGTAATGAATTTGACTGTTTTGTCCTCGAGGAAATTCTTAAAATCCTGGCACTCAACGTCGGCATGGCATATGTGGTAGACCAAGCAAACGTTATGTACGCAAACCTGGATCAGGGCGGGCTTCTTCCTCTCTTCGTCCTTTAGATCCTTCTCTCGTCCCACGACTGTGGTGTACTCAACATCTAGCCCAGCGACCCACTCATCATGTGAGTTTTCGAACATGCGTCTAAAGCGAGAAAGGCATCCTTTCACCATCGCGGAAGTACGGGTGTAGATGACGTCGAACTCATCGCTGGTGATGGTTCTAACCTTGTACTCACCGCCGATCGGGGAGATTTGGGACGCCATGGATTTGGGAGGAGGGTTAGGATTAGTGGAACTGCCATAATGTGAATGGACGGGACGACTAGGAGCGAACCGCCGTAGTATTAAAGGACGTGCGGGGGCGAGTAGGAGCGAACTGCCAGCATGCGAACGACAGGGTAGTGGCTTTCCATTCTCCCATGATACGGGCTTCCGAGAGCCCTTGGATCTGAGATCGAACGCTTGCATGTCATGATTCTAGACCTATGGGTGAATATCCTATCCTGGAGGGTTATTCTTAAAATTTTCAGCAACTTAGCATGCGACCGTTTGATCTTAGATCCAAGGGCTGCCAGCAGCCCGTATCATGGTTGCGCCTACCACGACCGTCGCGTCGCTCGCGCGGTCGCGCCCTTGAAGATTTAACACGGTGCGTTAGGCTATCTGATGTTGGCATGTCATACATAGTCATCACTTAGTCACTCATACTACAACAAGGTTGGCTATAAGTGTTTTTTACTCCTCTCTATCTCTTTCTTCGTACTCCCTCCATCCCATAATATAAGAACGTTTTTGACACTAGTGTAGTGTCAAAAACGTTCTTATGTAATGGGACACAGGGATTACTAGTATTTATTGCATTGGCCAAGGAGTGACCTCTTCCAATGAAATGGTGTTGCTAAGTTTGCTTCATTTAATTAGCTATAGACTCAAAATTGTCTTTTCACCTAGGTACACGCTCTTAGCACCGTTTCTTCCTTTGGTCACCAAACTAGACTCTCTCTTCGTGATTAACTTGCCACATCAGACTTTATGCCTATGTGGCAAGCTTAAGCACATGTAGGAGCAAGTAAGTACAATAGTGCGCTTTACATGGCATTTTTGCATATGTGGAGGAAAGAGAGGCAAGGAAAAAGTGCTCATGTAAGAGCCAGCCTCTACTACTACATGGTGGAGCATTGGGAGAGGCACCTGTATGGAGGTGGTCACGAATCGGGAGACTCACGCCGGTCGTAGTGCCGCAGTTAAAATGATAATGGCAAGTCAAATCACGGGGCCCCACCTGTCTAGCAGTAACTCGCTGTCAAATCACACAGCCCTACGTTTGCAGCAGCCTACTCCCTCGTCTTCTCGCGTCTTTGTCGAACCGACTAGGCGGAATTGCCCCGCCTACTGCACAGGAAAAGCCCCGCCCTCGACTTTTAAATACAACTACTCCCTCCGTCTAGGTGAGTAAGTCATCTTACGAAAACCAATAATCCCAAAATACTAAGGCGCGGTGCATTAACTTCTATCTTGTTTCTTGTTTCTTCACATATCAACCAATAAGAATCCAATGATATACTTTTTGTGACATAGTAACTCCTATTTAGTTAGTCAAATGGATGACCTAGAACTACATGCAGGCCCTATAAACCGAGACGCCTAAAAATAAAAAACCAAGACGAAAAGGGTAGTTCAGCATGTATCTTTTTAGATCAATATAGTCGGGATTCACCAAGGAGCAAAACCAAGTGATAGGTTGCTCTTGTCGTGTTGGCGTAGAAACTCAAGCAGGGTCAGTCCGCACATGAAATGGCGACGCACTTAACAGGACCCCTTTGGCAGACATGTGGCTCATCCACCGTCTTGTTCCATGTGCGATGCACCAAATTACAGTTTGGAGCAGCAGTTGGAATTGGAGGCACCCCGGTCGTAGCGCCACAGTAGTAGAAAATGAGCGATGAAGGGTCAAATCACAAAGCCACACCTTTCCCGCATTAAGCTGGACGGACGAAGCAACCATCATTTCACTCTAGCGCGCAAGAGCATAAAGAAAAGAGAAAACAATGATGCATGCGACAGCTACCTAGGGCACCCTAGGGTAGGGGTCTCCACTACAGATCCTTTTTTTGAAAGCGCCTCCACTACAAATCGGCTTCTCCCTCGTCCTCTTGAATAAAACCGATGATGAGTGCGGCGGTAGGGTTTGTAGGAGTACTATGGCATGCGGGACCACGTCGTAGTAAACGGGTTCGAGTCGACGCCTTAAATATGCATGGGCCGCTTGGTTTTACGGGAACGATGTAGCATTTTGGGTTCGGGGACCAGTGGAGATATAGCACGTTCAAAAAATTGTGGACGTAGGTTCGACCGAAAGGCAATGATGCATGGGCCCTGCATTTTGATATACCCGGGGCCGTGTGAAATTTTCTACTCTACTCAAAACTAGTAAGGTACACATGTATTGAACGCATGAGATTTCGAAACCAAATTATGAATAAATACACACTATAGTATGTAACGCTTTGAGTCATATATGCATGATGTCGATGTTCATTTAGTTCTTATAGTTCATCTCATTCAAAATCAATTAGTTTTAAAAAAGTTAAGATTCATGGGGTTGTGCATTGTAAATCATAAAGTAAAAAACAAATAATGGCAATTCATTTAGAAAAAAAATAATCAATTATGATACAGAAGATTCTAGAACAAAGGAGAAGTGCTTGTGTTTTGAGGTTTGTGAATTATGCTTAAGTTCAACCATGGAGTCTTCTAAATTGTACATGTGGCAGATCTGGTGGAATGTTGATGATATCCAACGGCCAGTAGTGCTCGGATTTGCCCATCTCTGCACTATCGGGTTAGCTTCATCCAGCAACCATCTTTCAAAGTTATTGGCACACTATATAGTTCTTGTGCCATAGTTGCATGTTTTGGAAAAAAGCTACTAGTGGGTTGTACTATCTATTTAGGAATAGAAGATGTATACATGGAAGTTGTAGGGAAAGAGATGACATGGAGGATCTCAATTCCTATGAGTAGGGATTGGAAAAGAGATGTCATTTGGTTCACATCATAGGAACCTTTCTATTGAATCTAGAGATGACATGTATCTCAATTCCTATGAGGAGGGATTCGTAAAGAGATGTAATTTGGTTCATATCATAGGAACTTTTCTATTGAATATATGCTAATGTTTATTTTCCTTTGAAATTAAGGGAGTATAGGAATCCATTCATATGAACCAAGTGGCTCTAAAGCTATAGAAATGATATCATGTTTATTTCCTTTGAAATGTAGAGTATATGAATCTATTCCTATGAACCAATTGGCTCTAACGGAAAAAATCCTATAAAAATCATATCATATAGAGTTCCTATGAAATTCCTCGACACTAAAGGATGGTTGAAATTGCTGCGGGTGATATGATGGTCTTTCTTTGTAGACTCCTCACCCATCTTTATAGTTACCTCTCGAAGATGAATGAAATGATATCTACAGGGTATTCTACATGTGCAATTTGGTAAACGAAAACTCGGTAAAAGTTTGTGAGGTTCTAATTTTCAATAAAGCTATATGCACTGCATTTCGGAACGGAGGGAGCATACGGCAGTTGCTAACACTCACGTGGAAGATTTGTGTGTAGGAGGAGTGGCTGTTCTGTTAAATGACATGGCAAAACTGACACTGTCGGATGCCGATCTAACGGTTCTTACGGCATTCGTCAGGAAAAGGCTTGTGGCGAACGTTTGTCGGATAATGATTTACGGACACATGCATTGCATTGATACGTGCCCCCTCTCTCCCACGCACACGCACCCTCATGAGTCACAACTCTCCCGAGTCCTCTCGCAGACTCGCACGTGGCACCCATCGTCTATCTGCAGGTAGAAGTCACGCACATATGTGCTCTTCACACCCTACCCTCAGAACTTATAAAAAATAAAATACGGTGCGCACATTTTATTTTAGCTCACACGTCACACACTTATATTATTACTCTTGTGGAGAACGTTCTTTGGGCATAGTATATATTGTACTCTCACGAAGAGAAGAGGTGCACGCACGCACTAGTTCTCTCACACCCACTCGCGGGTACACATAGGAGCGCATTTTTTTGAAGCCGGTACAACAAAATCACTCCACTATATATAAAAGCAGGAGCCTTAGCACTTGCTTTACTAGGGTTCCTCTCGTTCACTCTCTCATGCTCTCCAGATCTAAGCAAGACATAGGTGGCCACACACTCTCTCTCAGCTCACAGCTGGTCACAAATCCGGCTGGACAACCTCGACCGGGGCAGGGGGTGTAGGTGCATCGTTCACGCTGTCGTCGGCGGCGAGGGAGGAGACCAACGGATACCCGCGAATCCCGATCGGCGGCCTTGTCGTTCTCTTCGAGAGAGCACCGGCTCGGGAGGGCCTCTGACCCCTTCTTCCTCCCTGTGGTATTGTGGCCAAGATGCGGCCTCCCGACGCCATCTTTGCCAGATGCCGACGACCCTCAGGTATATATTCCTTCGAAACCTGCCTTGCTCTACTGCCCTAGCTCTTCCCCCTTCGCGTGGATCCTTTTCTACTTCCGTCCGCTGTTCCAAAGCCACCTAGACTTCTACTATTATTAGAAGTAAAGCTAGTTCATACAGTCAACTCAAAGCGTTGGTTCAAACAGGGAAGAAAGTGGGAAAGTTGTAGCATGAATCTAGGACTTGGTTCTAAGAGGAAACGGGGGAAAGTAGTAATATCTGTCACTGCTTAAATAACCGTATTTCGTATTTGCGCAAACAGGGATGTTTGTCTCCATATCATTTCTGGATGTCTGTCTCCGTATCGTTTCTATCCGCGCAATCAAAAGCACACACCTCAGTTTTAGTACAACTGCGCAAAATGAGATGGCTATCCCTTGTTGCCGTCGTCTAACCTCCAGTCTTCAAGGTATTCCTACATTGGTAGTAACTAAGGTAGAATGACCAACGCAATCTAAAAGATGCTGATTCGTATGTTTTACTTCCCGATTGCAGTGCAGGGATGAGCAAAAACAACTGCATCCTAGTCCGGAATGCACTTTCTGCCAGTTCTTCCATGGACCGAGGACTAGCTGGCACGACTACACGAAGGTTTTTTGGACAGGTGCGCGGACAAGAGGCATTGTGGTCTGCTTATTTCTGCAAATATCGGTGCTTAAATTTAGTGGAATGCATAAGCATTTCAACTGGTGAGTACACTGCATGGTTCAGTTCAGCATTCCAGCTAAGACAACAATTATAATTGGTTATTCTGGAATGAGAGAACCTAACCCTGGATGGTGGCAACAAGAAAAAACCAGAGTGAACTCCAGGAAATTTAAGCCTGCCGGGAGGCCCTTTGCTCAGAGAAGCCTTGCTTGTTTTTTCCTGATTTGTAAACCTTCTCACAACTTTTTCTTTTGCTGTGAACTAGTATATGTTTGTTATGTTCTATGAATCATTGAGATGTATAAAATTGCTTAACTTGTGCTTTTCAAGATTTTTATGAAGACGAGTTTAATGTGAGTGTTCCACATGAGCTCTGGACTAGCATTGAACGTTTGGAATTTATTACATTGTGGCCTCAATTAACTGCATGAACCACTGTAACAAGATACATAGTTGCTTATATGTCAGACAACAGATTGTTGATTGTTAGCTGGTCGATAGCCTAGTGTTGAAGCGAGCTGAGCCAATGTGTCGTGTTGTGCACAACTGCTTAAAAGTGGGGTAGCACCAACAGTGTTCACAAGTACTTCCTCTGTCCCATAATATAAGAACGTTTTTGGCACTATACTAGTGTCAATAACGTTCTTATATTATGGGACGGAGGGGGTACTTATGTATATGTCAGCGCACGGTTCTCTAACGAGTGCTCTATTTCATCAAAACACACACTGCTCATATGATAAACCGTGACAACTTATGTCTTATCATGCCATATTCATGAAAAAACTAGTGAGGACGCATCTGTTTCGGCAACAATTATGATGGTTCTCACATGATTCACGGGCACACAAAAGTAGCAACAATTCCCATAGACGGATTCAAACAGAGTACTAGCCCCAGAGGGGTCGATAACAGGCAAGGTTTGGATAATTAGACACAATCCAAACTACTATTAAACACTAGCTGGGGCAACTATTTCATGCCTCCATCTAATTTGGGCTGGACACAAGACGGACCTTGCCATGAACATCATCGAGGACGTCCCGCAGTAGCTCAATCCTGTGAACCTTCATGAAGACAACCTTGTGGCCTTGCCAATGATAAACTTGTTTGTGGAGGCATGCCACGTCATCTTCCTGCATAAGCTTCACAAGAACAGTATGCCTCACAAATGAAGGAGTAGCTTTGAACTTCTTGCGCTTCAGTACACCCTGGACAACACGCCTGACAACAGTGAGGCTGGAATACACCTCTTCATTGGTATAACCGCAAATGCCTTCCAGGATCCAACAGCCTAAGAACTCTATTTTCCCAGTGCGTATATTCAGGTCGTCCGCCTCATAGCGAGTGACATGCACAACCACACAATCCTTGTCTGCATCAGTGCTCTAATTGAAACAGAAACAAATTCTGAATTACTTTTCAGTATAAGAAACACAAGTTATTTAAACCACTATGTATAGCATGGGATCGAAGCTAATAAAACTTTGCATTATTAATCACCACATACTTCCTTTTCTAAAAAAATCACCACATACTTAGA
>NC_041387.1:557365260-557385431 GCF_002162155.2 Triticum dicoccoides
CCACGGGGGCTGTAACCTCAAACGGGGCGTTGACCATCTCAGTAGTGGCCGTGAGCGTATCTGGGGTCGGCTCGGTGGTTGCCTCCATCTTCTTGGAGCTCTCTGTCTCGTGGGGATCAGCCTCCCGCGTCTGCTCCAATATCGATAGATCTTTGCCTGGTTCTCCTTGGTCCATCATGAAACTGACGAATACTAGGAGACCACTGAAAGGAGAACACAATCGCAATGACAATGAAACAAAATAGAGAGTGAGGATCGGTTACTACTTTGCAAAAGTTCTTTTTTTTTCTCTGAACGAAAATATACCAACATCATGGATCCGCTTACCTTCCCTTCGTTGGGAGAGAAGAACAGTGGCAGATGCGAGTGTTGCCTTTCTTGAAGACGGTGAGGGATAAGGGGATTCAGCGAAGAGTGAAATGATGGTTGCTTCATCCGTCAAACTTAGACTGCGGGGAGGTGGGGTTTTGTGATACAACGGCTCGTTACTGCTGCGCTACGACCTGGTTGACTCTCCGCCTGCATACTGCCTTCTAATTTGGTGGATGGCATTTGGGCCAGCGTACTGCATGGCCCGCATGTCGGTGAACAAAAGTATAACGACATTCAATAGAGGGAGACGTTTCAATGACCTAGGAGGAGCCAAAAGCAGTAGAGTGTCTCCACTATACTAGTAGTAATTGTTTTTCTGGGTAGCTGTAGAGTGTCTCCACTGTACTAGTAGTAATTGTTTCTTTGGGCCCAAGACAAAACAGCCAATCCACACTAGTAAATAGTAAAATCAATTCAAAAGGCGCTACCCACACCAAGCACACCCCCCCCCCAAAAATCTGGGTGCTCTTCTTCCTCCTCGCTCCCACCCACCTCACGTCAGCTCGCTCCACTCGTACCCCCAAATTCCTCACCTCACTCCTATAGAAAACCCCAGCTCCCCTTCTTCCTCACTCCTACAGAAAACCCCCAGCTCCCCTTCTTCTTCTCTCACACTACAACTAGGCTCGTCATTCGTTACTCTGCTCAAATCCGTGAGCGCGACGCGACGCCCTCGAGGAAAATGGAGTCGGGTAACCCCAGCGCCAAGAAGATGAGGCTCCTGCGAGCGGCGACGCCTGTTGTAGATCCCGCACCCAGCAGCGCGGGGAGAAGCGGCGACCCCGCCCCCACCAGATCCCAGGAACCCGTAGAATCTTGGGTGGACTGCATCAGCGATCTCCCGGACGCCGTCCTTGGAGAGATCATCTCGCTTCTCCCCACCAAGGATTGCTGCCGGACCCAAGTCCTCTCAATTCGGTGGCGCCCTCTATGGCGCGCCGTGCCCCTTAATCTCGACTGTCATCAACTATCTCTCTTCAATGATTTTGAAATCCCCAGAGGCATCATCTCCTCCCACCAGGGCTCCGTTCAAAGCCTCTGCATCCCGTCATGCTACCTTAGCAAGCATACCATGCCTTGCACGGTGGACGCCTGGCTGAAATCCCCTGAATTCACAGAACTACAGCTGCTTGAGTTCTACTATTCCCCTGGAAATCACATACCACATAACGAACGCCATGAACTTGTGCCCTCAGCACCAATGTCCATCTCGCGGTTTTCCTCCTCT
This sequence comes from Triticum dicoccoides, assembly GCF_002162155.2. Classification (NCBI taxonomy): domain Eukaryota; kingdom Viridiplantae; phylum Streptophyta; class Magnoliopsida; order Poales; family Poaceae; genus Triticum; species Triticum dicoccoides. Next base: position 557,366,861 of record NC_041387.1, read on the forward strand.
CTCCACACCGCCACCTTTGCGCTGTGCTACCTACCATACAGTCTGGTACTAAACCTTCAACTCCCATTTCTCAAGAAACTTTCACTTGTGCGGGTTCGTATATCAGAGGCCTCATTGCACAACATCATCCACTCCAGTTGCCCTGCGCTGGAGTGCTTGGTGCTTGTTTTCACAGTTAGAATCGGTTGTCTCCAAATAAAGTCGCCTAACCTTGTAAGAATTGGAATTTCTTTTGACGGAAGGCAGCTCATCATCCAAGATGCCCCTTCACTTCAAAGCTTGATATTTGATTCTAGTTATTCACCGTTGCAAATAACCGTCCTCTCTGTGCCTAAACTGGAGACCTTGGGTGTAATACATGATCTCTGTGTTCAGTTCAATATGGTGTTTGGCTCCATAGTTCTTCAGGTACTTTATATTATCATCTACACTTGTAACCATAAGTTGCATTTTAAATTTCTGCGCATAATTTATATATCATCTTGGAGTACACATTTTGTACTAATATTATGTTGTATGCTCAATGAAGAGTTTCTCCATGGATGGCCTATCAATGGTGCTGGATTCTGTCAAGATCTTATATATCAAAATGAATAGTTTTGATCTGAACAAGATTATTGGCTTGCTGCAATGCTTTCCATGTCTAGAGAATTTATATATAAAGCTGATAATTTCACGCACATTGGAAGCCCGCATATAGTGTACTAGAATTAACCGTTCAGCTGTTGCTCTTTCGACACTCTTCTTTTAGACCTTAACTGTTTTCAATCTTCATGTCTATTTAGGCAATAGGACGGGGTAAGAAAGTTATAACCAATCGGTGGATTCATAAGCATCGGGATTTTCTCACTTCTCATGAGATTCGATTGAAGACAATAACGCTAGAACGATATGTAGCCAACCGTGCAAACACAAGACCTGTCACATTCTTCCTGCTAAATGCGAGGTTACTATTGTCCATCAGGCTTAAGTTTATCAGCAGCATGGTTTTGATGGATGGGTATGTCGAAGAGCAGAAAAAGGAGTTTCAGGTGGGCAAAAGAGCTTCTGAACGTGACGGGCTTCTATTTACAACATATTGTGGTCCTAATCCAGTAAATTTTATGACCCAGGATGTTCATTCTATGGACCTGACCGATCCATTTGATTGTGAGTGCCGAAAACAGTGCTGGAGTTAGATGTTGTTGCCCTTTTTAATCTGGGTTTTTTTTGTAAACCTGATGAACAATCAACCCTCGTGCTTTTGAACAGTTTGCAAGCTGGAGTTAGATGTTCCTGCCCTTTTCAACTCGGCTATGACTGTCATATTTTCTTTGAAACAAGGCAAATGGCTTGCCATTCGTTTAATTTAGAGTGAAATATTGTAACAAATCACAACCAAGGGAAATAACATCACTCACGCCGGCTGCTTGAGCTCACTGTGCATTACAGAAGCCAAGTGATTAGCCCCCACCAGCACCCACAAACTTATTTCGAACTAGCACATCAAATGGGCTGTAAATTTTCATAGGAAAGGCTGCATGACCGTGACAGATTTGGATTATGACATTTGGGACCCGCGAGGAAATAGCCTATCCAAGGAGGTCGACTTACTAGCCAGTCAACAAATGATTCTGCCTACCAGCCATTGGATTGACATCCAACATCTATCATGTATCTTCTATCTCTTGTATTCTTCTTCCTCCAGCCACCCAAACCAAACCACCCCGTCGGCTCCACCTGCTCCCGCCTCCCATGGCTGGCTGCGCCTCCGCCGCCCTACCGTACGTACCCTCCAACATTAGCCAGTCCCTCCCTCTATTCCCCCACACATCCTGTTATTCTCCGGCGACGTCAGCCCCAACACACACCTGTGCCAGAACCAGTCAACCCTCGTACTCCCCTCTGCCTGCGACTGGACCGGCGCATCTTCAACGGCTCTTGTTCGTTCCGTCGGAGGCCTCGTCGTCGTCCTCCGCCTTGCGGCCTTGGTTCGCTCGCCGTGCGCGGTGCACCATCCTCTTGCATTGTCAATGTCGTTAACAATCGAGAGGAACAAAGAGATGACTGTACGTTGAGAGGATGAAAGTAGGGACCCACCAGCGTCATGGCAGTACGCAAGCAAGTGCCTTTATAGTACAAGCCCAAAAGTATGGTTCCTCCTAGTCCTAATGGTTGGACATCTAGGGCTCACGCCATTGTCAATGTAGTCAATAAACGAGAGAATTACACTACGAGCGGCTGACACCAGGGACCCAGCAAGTCGCACATTTTTTTTGAGGAATAAGCAGTTGTTAATTATACTAGTTTTAGCGACGGACCAGGGTAACAACAGGGCTGTGCGGGGGTTGTGGCCCGTCTAGCCAGGGTTTTATTTATGTTTACTACATCATGAGCCAAGTTGTGTTCTTTTCTTGCTGAAAATGGCTAGCCCAGTTCTATTTTTTTAAAGAAATACCCAAACAAGGCCTACTTGCTTTATCGGCCCTGCTGGACTGCAAATCTTTCAAGACGATGAGAGTTTCATACGGTTTGCCCAGAAATGGCCTGTACATTTTTGAAACACATCAAACCGGGAATTAGTTTCAATTTTTTTTCATTACAAGATCTTAAATTCCATTGATTTTTATGCGTGGACAATTATTTGGATTTTATATTTATATAAATTATTTTTCAAAATAGTTTGAATGCGAATCGATATTTCTGGATTAAAAACAGTTGACTGCACCGAAATATGCAAAATTTCGTATACTTTTTAACCGTGGCCACAATATGGGGTGTAATGCTAACAAAAATAGATGGGCTCCAAAAAAAATCTTGCACACGGGTTGTACATTATTAGAAATAATGGCAGATGGGTTGTATGCTGTTTCCACAGATTTGAGGCTGACTTGTGCACCTACTACAAGTTGACGCATATGCTTTCATAAAAAAAGGTTGACGCACACGCAACGCCTTGTCAACTTAGTCAACACACGAGAGCAGTGACTGTTGGATGTCCATCCAATGGCTGTCGTGCTTCTTCAATCTCTGCTCTTCATGCTCCAGCCGCTCAAACAAGCGCCGGCGGGACTACCTGCTCCCTCCTCCCGCGGCCAGCTATGCTGCCGTGTAGGCCTCACGGCCCCACCGTACTCCCATCGCTGTCCAAGCCATCCCTCTACTCACCCACACATGTTGTTATTCTCCAGCGACGGCAGATGAACCAGTAAACCCTCGTACTCCTCCGCGTGGGAAACAACTGCCAAGTATTCCCTGGCTCCGTGTCGTTCCCTGCCTAGGCCTCACCGTCGTCCACCGCCCTGGTGCTCTCGACACGGCCTGGTCAACATGGTCAATGAACGACATCCATCAGAAGTGGCCTGTACGTGGAGAGGCTGATAGCTGGGTCCACGGCCGCATGCAAGGAAATGCCTCCTTATTACGTGCAAAATAATGATTCCTCCTCCTGACAGCTAGGACCCACAGGAAGGGCCTTTGTATTTCACGAAAAAATGTTCCCCTCGTTGACAGGTCGGACCCACCAGCTATATCTTCGCACGCAAGGAAGTGCCTCTTTATTACGCCAAAAAAATGAATACCCCCTGCTAGCTGGGACCCACCATATTGTTGCGCTGACTTGTGGGCCTACTAAGTTGACGGGGACGGAGGACTTTGTCAACTTAGTCAATACTCCAGTGACTGTATGATGTCCGTCCAACGGCCATAGTGCTTCTTCAACCTCTGGTCTTCTTGCTCCAGCTGCCCAAAGCAGCGCCGGTCGTGCCGCATGCTCCTCCCGTGGTCGGCTGTGCTACCGCGGAGACCTCACCACCCCCTACTATTCCCACCACTGGCCAGGCCCTGTGGCGACGGCAGCCTCATACCGCAGCCGAACCAGTGAACCCTCATACTCCTCTCCGCGCGGGCTTCCACTGCCACATCTTCCCCGGCTCCGTGTCGTCCCCTTCCTAGGCCTCGTTGTCGTCCACAACCGTGGTGCTCTCCGCACGGCGTGGTCAACGTGGTCAAGGAATGACTTCCATCAGAAGAGTACTGTACGTGGAGAGGCTGACAGCTGGGTCCACGGCCATAGCCCAGTTTTTTTGTGATTTGCCAAGTAAGTCGCTTTTTCAGGCCTGTTGGGCTATAAATCTTTCAAGACGAGGAGAGCTTTAATTCGGCTGGCCGAGAAAATGGCCCATCAGTAATGAGAAATGGGCTGTACATTTTTAAAACACATCAAACCGACAATTAGTTTCAAATATATTTTGTTCATTTAAATATTTTAAATTACATTAATTTTTATGCGTGGAGAATTTGTTCGATTTTATATTGATATACATTTATTTTTAAAATCAGTTTGAGTGTGAGTCAAAATTTCGGGATTAAAAAAAGTTCGGACCACACCGAAATATACAAAATTTCGTATAATTTTTTAATCGTGGCCACAATATGGGTTGTAATGCTAACAAAAAGAATATGGGCTCCAAAAAAACCTTAAGAATTAGCAAATGGGCTGTAAATTATTAGAAATAATGGCAGATGGGTTGTATGCTGTTTTCCACAAATTTGAGGCTTTCCTAAAAAAAGGTTGACGCACAAGCAGTGACGGTTGGATGTCCATCCAACGGCTGTCGTGCTTCTTCAATCTCTGCTCTTCCTGCTCCAGCCGCTCAAACAAGCGCCGACGGGACTGCCTACTCCCTCCTCCCCGCGGCCGGCTATGCTGCCGCGCAGGCCTCACTGCCCCACCGTACTCCCATCGCTGGCCTAGCCATCCGTCTACTCACCCACACCTGTTGTTATTCTCTGGCGACGGCAGACGAACCAGTAAACCCTCATACAGTCGTACTCCCCTCCGCGTGGGAAACAACTACCGAGTCTTCCCTGCCTCCGTGTCGTCCCCTTCCTAGGCGTCGCTGTCGTCCACCGCCGTGGTGCTCTCGGGGCGGCGTGGTCAATGCAGTCAATGACCAACTTCCATCGGAAGAGTACTGTGCATGGAGAGGCTGACAGATGGGTCCACGGCCGCAGCAAGGAAGTGCCTCCTTATTACGTGCAAAATAATTATTCCTCCACCTGACAGCGGGGACCCACCGGACGGGCCACCGTATTTCGCGAAAAAAAGTTTCCCCCCTGACTGCTGGGACCCACCAGCTACACCTTCGCACGCAAGGAAGTGCGTCCGGGCAAAAAAACGATTCACCCCCTGACTATTGGGACCCAGCAGCTACATCTTCGCATGCAAGGAAATGCGTCCGGGCAAAAAAAAACGATTCACCCCGTGACTGCTGGGACCCACCAGCTACATCTTCGCAGGCAAGGAAGTGCCTGACAGTCGGGACCCACCTGGTCGAACCGTACGTAGCGTTGTCATTCTTGTCACGAACGTGTACATACATATATACTGGTGGATGTAGAGGCGCGCATGTGTCGTAATAGAGGCATGCACGTAGCATGTACACGTACGTACAACGGCCAGGGTACAAGAAAGAAAATACGACCACTTATGTTTACATATGGGCGGGGTCTCGAACGCCTACTCGCGCATACGTACAGCGAGGGCTCGTGTACATGGCTGGGTGGAACGGAGAAACAACGTCGTCTTCGTGTTCATGGGGAGGCAGCGGAATGCGTCGTGTTCATCGGGAGGCAACAAAACGTGTGGGAGCCAACCGGCTGGGTCGGAACGGAATGTGTGGTCATGTTCGTCGGGAGGGCTTGGACAGAACAGGCGATGCAAACGAGGCCTGGCGTACCGCAGAATGGAGGAAACATACCTCCTACATTCGGAACAGGGTCCTATTGATCGGGAGGGGTGTGGTGTACCGCAAAACGGAGGAAACGGACCTCCTATGGTCGAAACGGGGGTCCTGTTGGTCGGGAGGGGTGTGACGTACCGCAAAACGGACGAAACGGACCTCCTACAGTCGAAACGGGGGGTCCTATTGATCGGGAGGGGTGTGGCATACCGCAAAGCGGACGAAACGGACCTCCTACGGTCGAAACAGGGGTCCTGTTCATCGGGAGGGGTGTGGCGTACCGCAAAACGGGACTCCACGGGATACTGTTCATCTCCACCGTCGACCTCCTCCATCCTCCACGGGCTACCGTCGACCTCCTCCAGCCTCCACGGGCTCATGTTCATCTAGCCTCCACCGTGTGCTACTCCACCGACTACTGTTCAACCACCCCTCCACGAGCACCCCTCCACCGTCTACTGTTCATCCAGCCCTCCACCACACCACGGGGTACTGTTCAACCACCCCTCCACGGTCACCCCTCCACCGTCTACTGTTCATAAAGCCCTCCACACCACTAGGTCCTGTTCATCCAGAGGCAACGCCACCGCTCACTGTTCATCCAAACCCCACCCCACCCCCCCGCAATGCTCACTGTTCATCCAATCGATCGACTTCAGTTAGCAGCAGTAGCGAAGGAATCGCTCCATCGGGTTCAGTTAACAGCCATCGATCGATCGCTCGGGTTCAGTAACGCATAGCCTGCAGTGCAATCACTCGGGTTCAGTTAGAGCCCAACGCCTTGCTTGGGTTCAGTTAGAGCCAACGCCTCGCACACACGCACGTACGTGTACGAGAGAAACGCGCATCGCTCGGCCCCCGACCTCCCACCGTAACCGGCAACTCCCCGAAATTTTCCTCCCCCTCGCTTCTACCACGATTTTTTCCGTCATGGACCGCCCAAAGAATGTCATGCAACTGCGTCTCCGGCCCGCTCAGGACGAAAAGCCCATTTTCTGTCATGATTTTTTGTCATAGAAGTAGGAGCCCACCACATCTATGATGATACCGTGTTTTGTCACAATTATCGTCATAGAAGTGTCATATGTATGACAGAAAAAATTTCGTTCGGCCCAAAATGTCACGGATGTGTCTTTTTTTGTAGTGAAGATATTTCAGTAGGTGTCAACTTATTCAACTGAAGTCTACGATATAAAGAGAGAGGCATAACACTAACACCGGCTCCAAGATCACATAAAGCAGTTTTAACATAGTTTGTTTTAATGGAGCATGGTATAGTTGGTATTCCTGGATCTCCTAGTTTCTTTGGTATTCCACCCTTAGTATAATTAGCAAGCATGGTGGAAATTTCAGCTTCCGGTATCTTTATTTTATTTGTAACAATATCTTTCATGTACTTAGCATAAGGATTCATTTTAAGCATATCAGTCAAACGCATACGCAAAAAGATAGGTCTAATCATTTCAGCAAAGCGCTCAAAATCCGCATCATCCTTTTTCTTGGATGGCTTAGGAGGAAAAGGCATGGGTTTCTGAACCCATGGTTCTCTTTCTTTACCTTGCTTCCTAGCAATGAAGTCTCTCTTATCATAACGTTGATTCTTTGATTGTGGGATATCAAGATCAACAGCAGGTTCAACCTCTACGTCATTATTATTGCTAGGTTGAGCATCAACATGAACATCATCATTAGCATTATCACTAGTTTCATGTTCCTCACCAAATTGTGTTTCAGCATCAGAAATAGAAATATCATTAGGATTCTCAGGTGTGTCAACAATAGGTTCACTAGAAGCATGCAAAGTCCTATCATTCTTCTTCTTCTTCTTAGAAGGACTAGGTGTATCAACATTATTTCTCTGAGAATCTTGCTCAATTCTCTTAGGGTGGCCTTTAGGATACAAAGGTTCCTGGGTCATTTTACCACCTCTAGTCATAACTCTGACAGCATTATCATTTTTGTTGTTATTTAATTCATTGACCAAATCATTTTGTGCTTTAAGCACTTGTTCTACTTTAGTGGTAACCATAGAAGCATGTTTACTAATAAGTTTAAGTTCACCTTTAACTCTTGACATATAATCACTCAAGTGTCCAATCATATAAGCATTTTTGTTTCAATTGTCTACCAACATAAGCATTGAAGCTTTCTTGTTTAGCCATGAAGTCATCAAACTCATCCAAGCATTGGCTAGCAAACTTAGTAGAGGGATTTCAACTTTATCATATCCATAGAGAGAATTTACCTTTACTGCCTGTGTTGGGTTATCAAGAACATGTATCTCTTCAATAGGTGGTATATTAAGGCCATGTATTTCTTCGACAGGAGGTAAATTCTTAACATCTTCAGCTTTAATACCCTTTTCTTTCATAGATTTCTTTGCCTCTTGCATATCTTCAGGACTGAGAAATATTACACCTCTTTTCTTCGGAGTTGGCATAGGAGTTGGTTCAGGAAGTGTCCAATTATTTTCATTAGTCAACATATTATTCAATAACAATTCAGCTTGATCAACTGTTCTTTCCCTGAAAACACAACCAGCAAAACTATTCAGGTGGTCTGTGGAAGCATTGGTTAGTCCATTATAAAAGATATCAAGTATTTCATTTTTCTTGAGAGGATGATCAGGCAAAGCATTAAGTAATTGGAGAAGCCTCCCCCAAGCTTGTGGGAGACTCTCTTCTTCAATTTGCACAAAATTATATATTCCCCTTAAGGCAGCTTGTTTCTTATGAGCGGGGAAATATTTAGCAAAAGAAGTAATAAATCATATCCTAGGGACTACGCACACAATCAGGATCAAGAGAATTATACCATGTTTTAGCATCACCCTTTAATGAGAACGGAAATAGCTTAAGGATATAGTAGTAACGAGTTTTATCATCATTAGTGAATAGGGTGGCTATATCATTTAACTTAGTAAGATGTGCCACAACAGTTTCAGATTCATAGCCATAAAAAGGATCAGATTCAACCAAAGTAATTATCTAAGTATCAACAGAGAAATCATAATCCTTATCAGTACCACAGACAGGTGAAGTAGACAAAGCAGGGTCATATTTCATTCTAGCATTCAAAGACTTTTCTTTAAGCTTAGCTAATAATTTCTTAAGATCAGATCTATCATTGCAAGCAAGAAAATCTCTAGCAGTTTTTTCATCCATAACATAACCCTCAGGTACAACAGGCAATTCATATTTAGGGGGAGAATCTTCATCATCACTTTCATCAATATTATCAGTTTCAATAATTTCATTCTCTCTAGCCCTAGCAAGTTGTTCATCAAGAAATTCACCTAATGGCACAGTATTATCAAGCATGGAAGTAGTTTTATCATATTCATCGCGCATAGCAGAAGTGGCGTCATCACTAACATGCGACATATCAGAATTAATAGCATAAGCAGGTTTAGGTGTCACAAGTTTACTCAAAATAGAAGGAGAATCAAGTGCAGAGCTAGATGGCAGTTCCTTACCTCCCCTCGTAGTTGAGGGAAAAATCTTAGTTCTTTCGTCTTTCAAGTTCCTCATAGTGATCAGCAGATATAAATCCCAAGTGAGTCAAAGAATAGAGCTATGCTCCCCGACAACGGCGCCAGAAAATAGTCTTGATAACCCACAAGTATAGGGGATCGCAATAGTTTTCGAGGGTAGAATATTCAACCCAAATTTATTGATTCAACTCAAGGGGAGCCAAAGAATATTCTCAAGTATTAGCAGTTGAGTTATCAATTCAACCACACCTGGATAACTTAATATCTGTAGAAAAGTATTTAGTAGCAAAGTAGTATGGAAGTAACGGTAATAGTGGCAAAAGTAACAGTAGCAATTTTGTAGTAATTGTAACAATGGCAACAGCAAAGTAACTAAGCAAAGATCAATATGTGAAAATATCGTAGGCATTGGATCAGTGATGGATAATTATGTCGGATGTGATTCCTCATGCAATAGTTATAACATAGGGTGACACAGAACTAGCTGCAGTTCATCAATATAATGTAAGCATGTATTCCGAATATAGTCATACGTGATTATGGAAAAGAACTTGTATGACATCTTTTGTCCTACCCTCCCGTGGCAGCGGGGTCCTATTGGAAACTAAGGGATATTAAGGCCTCCTTTTAATAGAGTACCAGACCAAAGCATTAACACTTAGTGAATACATGAACTCCTCAAACTACGGTCATCACCGAGAGTGGTCCCGATTATTGTCACTTCGGGGTTGTCGGACCATAACACATAATAGGTGACTATAGACTTGTAAGATAGGATCAAGAACTCACATATATTCATGAAAACATAATAGGTTCAGATCTGAAATCATGGCACTCAGGCCCTAGTGACAAGCATTAAGCATAGCAAAGTCATAGCAACATCAATCTCAGAACATAGTGGATACTAGGGATCAAACCCTATCAAAACTAACTCGATTACATGGTAAATCTCATCCAACCCATCACCGTCCACCAAGCCTATGATGGAATTACTCGCGCACGGCGGTGAGCATCATGAAATTAGTGATGGAGGATGGTTGATGATGACGACGGCGACGGATTCCCCTCTCCGGAGCCCCGAACGGACTCCAGATCAGCCCTCCCGAGAGAGATTAGGGCTTGGCGGCGGGTTCGTACCGTAAAACACGATGAATCCTTCTCCCTATTTTTTTTCTCCCTAAACATGAATATATAGAGTTGGATTGAGGTCGATGGAGCAACAGGGGGACCACGAGGCAGGGGGGCGCGCCCATGGTGGTAGGCTCGCCTCCCACCCTCGTGGACAGGTTGCGGGCCCGCTGGCCTTGATTCTTTCGCCAGTATTTTTTATTAATTCCAAAAATATTCTCCATGGAGTTTCAGGTCATTCCGAGAACTTTTATTTCTGCACAAAAATAACACCATGGCAACTTTGCTAAAAACAGCGTCAGTCCGGGTTAGTTCCATTCAAATCATGCAAGTTAGAGTCCAAAACAAGGGCAAAAGTGTTTGGAAAAGTAGATATGATGGAGACATATCATTTGCACAGCTCCACCAGAAATCATCCAACCGGATGATGACGAAAGGAATGATCCGCCCAACCCGAAAGCCCTCATGGAGAAGGCATCGAGTGCTGACGTGCCGATGCAGGATGCCTCCCCTTGCCGAGAGGTTCGCATTTCTCCGGCGAAGGCCGCCAACAGAGTTACGGGACCGAGTCCTCTTTCTCCGAGTGTCTCTGCGTCCATGACCATGGTGATCCTAGCTACAGGGGCCTCACTAGTTCCTCCGAGTGGGTCGACGGTGGTCCCGGCTCCGAGGCCTGCCCCTGCGTCTTTATCAACCCCGGCCACCCCTTTCTCCCTGCACCGTGTCCCTAAAGATTGGGTGGGGCCGAGCAAGGAGGCTCTAATCCAGGCAGGGTTGATGTGCAGCCCACTGAAGAAGGCCTACGATGCTAGTGCGACACTGGAGACCAATTTCCGAGTAATTAGCATTATGAGCATAATTTCCACGGTGCACACCCACTTGGCCCACTGGGTGTTGTGTTTACTATCCAGTGGGTGCATGCTGAGGTCACCCACTCGGTGTAGTCCACGAGGCTCCTATCGATTAGACTCAGTCGGCAAGATTCTTTATAAGTTATTCTGTTTTCACTCGTGATTTAGCCAGAGCTTTTATGAGTGATCACGATCCAGTGGGGGCCCGCTGAGTGCACCCATTGGGTGTAGTCCCCGAGGCTACCGTCGACTAGATACAGTCGGTGGTAGTCTTGAGAACTGTATCTCTTTATTTTCTTTAGCTCGACACGAGTCACTTTGCAGTGGGGGCACGCTGAGTGCACCCACTGGGTGTAGTCCCCGAGGCTGCTATCGATTGCAGGCAATCGATGGCTGTCTTTGGAACTGTCGGTCGACACTCGGGCTGTTCTGCAACACTCGAATGTTGGAAGTTAGCCGGATGAAAGTAGGCCTTAGTGTGTTGTTGTCCTCTATCTTCTTCATTGCTGACTCGGAAGCCAGCCGAGAGAAGGTAGATCAGAGGGTACTCGAGGATCTGGTACTGGTCCAGCTTGTTCCTCCTGGCGGTGTACGACCGAGTGATAGTAGGAGGGTACTTGAGGATCTGGTACTGATCTAGCTTGTTCCTCCCGACGATGTACGACAGAGTGGTAGTAGGAGGGTACTTGAGGATCTGGTACTGATCTAGCTTCTTCCTCCCATCGGTGTAAGACTGACTGGGTGTTTGCTTGTTAGTACTTCATCCTTTCCGTCTAGTTTCCCGACTGACTATTTCTTGTATGTTGTAGAGGGCATGTGAGTTGGGATCCCAATATGCCGTGATGGAGAAGGAAGCGATATCCCTTCGACTGGATCTGTAGGCTGAAAAGCTCAAAAGCACCCGACTGGAGAAGGAGAAGAATGATTTGGGAGGTAAGGCATTTCCCTTAGTTGGTAGTTGACTTGTATTTTTCATCTTGATCTGAGTCATTCCACTTCACCAGATGTTCGTAGCGAGAATAACCAACTCATAATGAGGCTCATGACTTCTATTTCCTTAGAAACCACGAAGCAGGCACTGGAGAACAAGGACAAGGACCTGGCGTTGGTGCGGAAGGAGGCTCGGACCAAGAACAAACTTGTCGATGAGAAGCTGGCTTCAGTTGGTGAGTTGGAGGCGGAGATCAAGGATCTCAAGGCTGCTGTCGATGCTGCCAAAGGCAAATCTTCCGAGTGGGATAAGAAATACAAAGGTCAAACTGACGCCTTCACACATGAGAAGCAGATGCTGGAAGAGAAGGTCATCCAACTGACTGATAAAAAGAACGCTCTGGAGTCGTACATCGAGGATTTCTGCATGAAGTTCAGTGAGAAACTTGCAGATAAGTTCTTCCTTAGCCGAATGGAATCCATGTGCTTCTAATTTTACTCGATCACTTGCTCCTTGATTTCTTTTCTTCTTTCAGAGCATTGCTACAATAAGGAGTTGCAGCTGGAGAGGCTGGATAGGGAGCTAGAGCCTTCCAGGTCACTCATCGCGGATAAAGCAACCCTCGGAATCTTGCACCTGGAGGACCATCTCAAGAACTCATTGGTCTACAACATTCTGACTAGAAGTATGTTCCATTTTGCATCATGTTTTCCTACTGTTATTTATAATGTTTTTATGCATAATAATGCTTTTGGGAGTAATTCTAATGCCTTTTCTTTCATAATATGCAAGGTTTACACAAAGAGGGAGAATACCAGCAGCTAGAACTCTGGACCTGAAAAAGCACGTCAGAGCTACCTATTCTGGACAAATCCAAATAAGGAAAAACTTCACAGAGATTTTTTTATGGAATATTTCAGAATTATTGGAGCAAATACCTAACAGAGGGGGCCCACTAGGTGGGAACAACCCACCTGGGCATGCTAGGGCCCCCAGGCGCGCCCTGGTGGTTTGTGCCCTCCTCGGCCCACTTTCAGTGCCAATCTTCTAGTATATAAGTCATTTTGACCTAGAAAAAAATAAGGGGAGGACTTTCGGGACATGGCGCCACTGTCTCGAGGTGGAACTTGGGCAGGAGACTTTTGCGCTCCGGTGGAGCGATTACGCCGGGGGAACTTCCCTCCAAAGGGGGAAATCATCGTCATCATCATCATCACCAACGACTCTCCCATCTTTGGGAGGGCAATATCCATCAACATCTTCAACAGAACCATCTCCTCTCAAACCCTAGTTCATCTCTTGTGTTCAATCTTTGTACCGGAACCTTAGATCGGTGCTTGTGGGTGACTAGTACTGTTGATTACATCTTGTAGTGGATTACTATATGGTTTATTTGGTGGAAGGTTATATGTTTATATCCATTATGATATTTAATACCCCTATGATCTTGAGCATGATTATCATTTGTGAGTAGTTACTTTTATTCTTGAGGTCACGGGAGAAATCTTGTTGTAAGTAATCATGTGAACATGATATGTGTTCTTTATTTTGATGATATGTATGTTGTGATTCCCTTAGTGGTGTCATGTGAACATCGACTACATGGCACTTTACCTTATTAGGGCCTAAGGGAATGCATTGTGGAGTAGTTATTAAATGATGGTTTGCGAGAGTGACAGAAGCTTACACCCTAGTTTATGCACTAATTCGTAAGGGGCTGATTTGGATCCAAAAGTTTAATGCCATAGTTAGATTTTTTTCTTAATACTTTTCTCGTAGTTGCGGATGCTTGCGAGGGGGTTAATCATAAGTAGGAGGTTTCTTCAAGTAAGAACAACACCTAAGCACAGGTCCACCCACATATCAAATTATCAAAGTAGCGAACATGAATCAAACCAACATGATGAAAGTGACTAGATGAAATTCCCGTGTACCCTCAAGAACATTTTGCTTATCATAAGAGACCGTTTTCGCCTGTCCTTTGACTCAAAAGGATTGGGCTACCTTGCTTCACTTTTTTTTACCATTATCGTTATTTGCTCGTTAAAAATTATCTTGCTATCAAACTACTCGTTACTTATAATTTCAGTGCTTGCAGAGAATACCTTGCTGAAAACTACTTGTCATTTCCTTCCGCTCCTCGTTGGGTTCAACACTCTTACTTATCGAGAAGACTACGATTGATCCCCTATACTTGTGGGTCATCAAGGCTCTTTTCTGGTGCTGTCAAGGCTCTTTTCTGGAATCGTTGCCAGGGAGTGAAGCATTGTTCGTAAGTGGAAATCAGTAAGGAAAAATTAATACTACATGCTGAAATTTATTGTCACTTGCTACTATGGAGAACAATCCTTTGAGGGTTTGTTTGGGGTATGTTTACCTCGACCAAATCGACAATTAGTTACCCCTCCACCTACTGAACCTCTACTAAAAATACTGGTTATGAAATTCCCTCGAGTATGATAGAACAACTGCAAGCTAATCCTTATGCAGCAGATGGAACCGAACATCCTGATATGCACTTGATATATGTGGATGAGATTTGTTGATCATTTAAGCTTGCAGGTTTTCCCGGAGATGAAGCTAAGAAGAAGGTTTTCCCTTTATCTTTGAAGGGAAAGTCATTTGTATGGTATAGGCTATGCGATGATATTGGATCTTGGAACTGGAATCAATTGAAATTGGAATTTCACCAAAAACAATATCCTATGCATCTAGTTCATCATGATCGGAATTATGTATGTAATTTTTGGCCTCGTGAAGGAGAAAGTATCGCTCTCGCTTGGGGGAGGCTTGATTCATTGTTATATTCATGCCCCAAGCATGAACTCTCAAGAGAAATTATCATTCAGAATTTTTATACTCGGCTTTCTCGTAATGATCAATCCATGCTTGATACTTCTTGTACTGGTTCTTTTATGAAGAAGACTATTGAATTCAGGTGGGATATTTTAGAAGGGATTAAACGCAACTCTAAAGATTGGGAATTCGACGAAGGTAAAGAGTCAGGTATTAAGCTTGAGTTTGATTGTGTTAAATCTTTTATGAAAACCGATGTTTTTCAATAATTTAGCACTACATATGTACTTGACTCTGAGATAGTATCCTCTTTCTGTGAATCATTTGCTACTCATGTTGATCTCCCTAAAGAGAAGTGGTTTAAATATGACCCACCTATTAAAGAAGAAATTAAAGAACTTGTTGTGGTTAAAGATGAAACTATTATTTACAATGTTGACCCAGTTGTTCCTACTTCTTAAGTTAAAAAACCACCTTTTCTTATTAGGATAAAGGGACATGCTAATGTCTTAACTGTGGTCAATAAAAGCTATATTAGGGCACCTAAACCTGCTGAACAAATCAAGGTAGAACCTAGAGTTGCTATGGTTAAAGATCCCTTGGTAGAAAATATAAATGGGCATGTTATTTACTTTTGTGATGAAGCTGCTAGAATTGCCAAACTAGATGAAAAGATAAAAATAGACCTATTGTGGGCATGCCTGTTGTCTCAGTTAAAATAGGATATCATTATTGTCATGGCTTATGTGACTTAGGTTCTAGCGTGAGTGTTGTTCCCTTTACCTTATATCAAGAAATTATGAGTGACATAGCACCCGCCAAAATAGAAGACATAGATGTTACTATTAAACTTGCTAATAGAGACACCATCACACCACTTGGGATTGTTAGAGATGTTGAAGTCTTGTGTGGGAAAATAAAATACCCTACTGATTTTCTCGTTCTTAGTTCCCCACAAGATGACTTTTGCCCCATTATCTTTGGTAGACCTTTCTTGAACACCACTAATGCTAAAATAGATTGTGAGAAACAAATATTCGGTGTTAGTTTTGGTGGTGAATCTCATGAGTTTAATTTTTCCAAGTTTAGTATAAAACATCATAAGAAAGAATTGCCTAGTGAGGATGAAATAATTGGTCTTACATCTATTGCGGTGCCTCCTACTGATCCACTATAATAATATTTTCTAGACCATGAAAATGATATGCATATGCATGAAAAAAATGAATTAGATAAAATTTTCTTTGAACAACGACCTATGCTTAAACACAATTTGCATATCGAAACTCTAGGAGGTCCTCCTCCACCTAAATGTGATCCTGTGTTTGAATTGAAACAATTGCCAGACACTTTGAAATATGCTTATCTTGATGAGAAAAAGATATATATCCTGTTATTATTAGTGCTAACCATTCAGAACATGAAGAAGAAAGATTATTGAAAATTCTGAAGAAGCACCGAGCTGTTATTGGATATACTCTTGATGATCTTAAGGGCATTAGTCCCACTCTTTGTCAGCATAAAATTAATATGGAACCTGATGCTAAACCCGTTGTTGATCATCAACGATGGTTGAATCCCAAAATGAAACAAGTGGCAAGAATTGAAATACTGAAGCTTCTGGAAGCAGGTATAATTTATCCCATAGCTGATAGTAGATGGGTAAGTTCTATTCAATGTGTCCCTAAGAAAGAATTTTTACTGGCTATAGGATGGTAATTGATTTTAGAAAATTAAATAAAGCAACAAGGGAAGATCATTACCACTTGTCTTTTATTGATCAAATGCTAGAAAGACTATCAAAGCACACACACTTCTATTTCCTTGATGGATATTCTGGTTTTTCTCAAATACCCGTTTCACAACCTGATCAAGATAAAACCACCTTTACTTGTCCTTTTGGAACTTATGCTTATAGATGTATGCCTTTTGTTTTATGTAATGCACCTGCTACCTTTCAAAGATGTATGACTGATATATTCTCTGATTTTTGTGGAACGATTGTTGAGGTTTTCATGGATGATTTTTCCGTTTACGGAACTTCTTTTGATGATTGCTTGAGCAACCATGATCGAGTTTTGCAGAGATGTGATCAAACTAATCTTATCTTGAATTGGGAGAAGTGCTACATTATTGTTAATGAAGGTATTGTCTTGGGACATATAATTTCTGAATGAGGTATTGAGGTTGATAAAGCTAAAGTTGATGAAATTAAGAAAATGCCATGTCCTAGAGATATCAAAGGTATTCGTAGTTTCCACAATCATATTGGTTTCTATAGGAGATTTATTAAAGACTTCTCTAAAATTTCTAGGCCCCTTACAAATCTTTTACAAAAGGATGTTCCATTTGTTTTTGATAATGATTGTGTGGGAGCCTTTGAAACACTTAAGAAAGCCTTAATTTCTGCACCTATTGTTCAACCACCATATTGGAATTTTCCTTTTGAAATTATGTGTGATGCTAGTGATTATGATGTTGGTGCTGTTTTAGGACAAAGAGTTGATAAGAAACTAAATGTTATCCATTATGCTAGCAAAACTCTAGACAATGCCCAAAGAAATTATGCTACTACTGAAAAAGAATTCTTAGCAGTTGTGTTCGCTTGTCATAAATTCAGATCTTACATTGTTGATTCTAAAGTTATTGTTCACACTGATCACGCTGCTATTAAATATCTTATGGAAAATAAAGATGCTAAACCTAGACTCATTAGATGGGTTCTCTTGCTACAAGAATTTCCTTTACATATCACTGATAGAAAAGGAGCTGAGGACCCCGTAGCTAAAAACTTTTCTAGGTTAGAAATATTCTTGATGACCCACAACCTATTAATGATAGCTTTCCTGATGAACAACTAGCTGCAATAAATGTTTCTCGTAACACTCCTTGGTATGCTAATTATGCTAATTACATTGTTGCGAAATATATACCACCTAGCTTCACATACCAACAAAAGAAAAAAAATCTTCTATGACTTAAGACATAATTTTTGGGATGATCCACATCTTTATAAAGAAGGAGTAGATGGTATTATTAGACGTTGTGTACCTGAGCATGAACAGGGACAAATCTTACGGAAATGTCACTCTGGGGATTATGTATGGAGGGCATCATGCAGGAGATAGAACTGCTCATAAGGTATTGCAACACTACAAAAAAAGACACCTGCGTGACATTTTGGGCCGAACGAAAAAATAATCTGTCATACATATGACACTTCTATGACGATAATTATGACAAAACCCGGTATCATCAAAGATGTGGTGGGCTCCTACTTCTATGACAAAAAATCATGACAGAAAATGGGCTTTTCGTCCTAGGCGGGCCAGAGACGCAGCTGCATGACATTCTTTGGGCCGTCCATGACGGAAAAAACCATGGTAGAAGCGAGGGGAGGAAAATTTTAGGGAGTGGCAGGTTACGGTGGGAGCTCGGGGGTCGAGCGATGCGCGTTTGTCTCGTACACGTATGCGCGTGTGTGCGAGGCGTTGGCTCTAACTGAACCCGAGCGAGGCGTTGGGATCTAACTGAACCCGAGCGATTGCACTTCAGGCTACGCGTTACTGAACCCGAGTGATCGATCGATGGTTGTTAACTGAACCCGATGGAGCAATTCCTTCGCTACTGCTGCTAACTGAAGCCGATC
>NC_041387.1:557385626-557402153 GCF_002162155.2 Triticum dicoccoides
GCTGGATGTACAGTAGAAGGTGGAGGGGTGGATGAATAGTAGATGGTGGAGGGGTGGTTGAACAGTAGCTAGTGGAGTAGCGCACGGTGGAGGGTGGATGAACAGGAGCCCGTGGAGGCTGGAGGAGGTCGACGGTAGCCCATGGAGGCTAGAGGACGTCGACGGTGGAGATGAACAGTATCCCGTGGAGTCCCGTCTTGCGGTACGCCACACCCCTCCTGATGAACAGGACCCCCGTTTCGACCGTAGGAGGTCCGTTTCATCCGTTTTGCGGTACGCCACACCCCTCCCGATCAACAGGACCCCCGTTTCGACCGTAGGAGGTCCATTTCCTCCGTTTTGCGGTACGCCACACCCCTCCCGATCAACAGGACCCCGTTCCGAACGTAGGAGGTTTGTTTCCTCCGTTGTGCGGTACGCCAGGCCTCGTTTCCATCGCCTGTTCCGTCCAAGCCCTCCTGATGAACACGACCACGCATTCCATTCCGACCCAGCCGGTTGGATCCCCATGAACACGACGGCGACGCTGTTTCTCTGTTCCGCCCCAGCCATGTACATATGCGCGAGTAAGCGTTTGAGACCCTGCCCGTATGTACGTACATGGCCGTATTTTCTTTCTTGCACCCTCGCCGTTGTACGTACGTGTACATGCTACGTGCGTGCCTCTACTACGACATGTGCGCGCCTCTACGACGACACGTGCGTGCCTCTACATCGACCAGTATGTACGTACACTTTCACGACCAGAATGACAACGCTATATATGCTTCGACCGGGTGGGTCCCGACTGTCAGGCACTTCCTTGCCTGCGAAGATGTAGCTAGTGGGTCCCAGCAGTCAGGGGGGCGAATCATTTTGGTTTTTTTTTGCCCAGACGCACTTCCTTGCGTGCGAAGGTGTAGCTAGTTGGTCCCAGCAGTCAGGAGGGAAACGTTTTTTCACGATATACGGTGGCCCGTCCGGTGGGTCCCTGTTGTCAGGTGGAGGAATCATTATTTTCTGCGTAATAAGGAGGCACTTCCTTGCTACGGGCGCGGACCCAGCTGTCAGCCTCTCGACGTACAGTCCACGTCCGATGGAAGTCGTTCCTTGACCACGTTGACCACGCCGCGCCGAGAGCACTAGGGCGGTGGACGACAGCGAGGGCTAGGAAGGGGACGACGCAGAGCCGGTGAAGTCGTGGTAGTGGATGCCCACGCGGAGAGGAGTATGAATATTCACTCGTTCGGCTGCGGTGTGAGGCTGCCGTTGCTGCAGGGCCTGGCCTAAGGTGGGAATAGTAGGGGGCGGTGAGGCCTCCACGGCAGCACAGCCGGCCATGGGAGGCAGGTGCAGGCGGCACGACCGGCGCTGCTTTGGGCGGCTGGAGCACGAAGACCAGAGGTTGAAGAAGCACTACGGCCGTTGGATGGACATCGTACGGTCACTGGAGCTAGAATCGTTCATATTGACTAAGTTGACAAATCCCTCCGTCCTCGTTAACTTAGTAGGCCCACAAGTCAGCTTCCCACCAAGGTGAGTCCCAGCTAGCAGGGGGAGTATTCATTTTTTTGTGCGTAATAAACAGGCACTTCCGGTGGGTCCGAGCTGACAGCGGGGGGGACGTTTTTTTCGCAAAATATGGTGGCCCATCCGGTGGGTCCTAGCAATCAGGGGGGAAACGTTTTTTTCGCGAAATAAGGTGGCCCGTCCGGTGGGTCCCTGCTGTCAAGTGGAGGAATAATTATTTTGCGCGTAATAAGGAGGCACTTCCTTGCGGCCACCGTGGACCCAGCTGTCAGCCTCTCCACGTACAGTACACTTCCGATGGAAGTCGGTCATTGACCATGTTGACCACGCCACGTCGACAGCACCAGGGCGGTGGACGACGACGACACCTAGGAAGGGGACGACGCGGAGCCAGGGAAGACGCAGCAGTGGAAGCCCGCGCGGAGAGGAGTACGAGGGTTCACTGGTTCGGCTGCGGTGTGAGGCTACTGTCGCCGCAGAATAACAGGGGGTGTGGGTGAGTGGAGGGATGGCTTGGCCAGCGGTGGGAGTAGTATGGGGGCGGTGAGGCCTCCGCGGTAGCACAGCCGGCCACGGGAGGCAGGAGCAGGCAGCACGACCGGCGCTGCTTTGGGCGGCTGGACCAAGAAGACCAGAGGTTGAAGAAGCACTACGGCTGTTGGATGGACATCGTACGGTCACTAAAGCTAGAATCTTTTATATTGACTAAGTTGACAAAGCTCTTGGTACGCTCCAACTTAGTAGGCCCACAGGTTAGCCTCCGAAACGGTGCGCCCCAGGTGTCAGGGGGAGGAATCATTTTTTGGGAGGCCGAACCTAAGAATATTCGAGATTGAAGAAGAAGCGCGGCATCCGTTGGATAGATATCCAACGGCCACTGCTGCTAGAACCGTGTGTTGACTATAATAAGTTGACAAAGCCTTGCATACGCGTCAACTTATTTTTTTAGGGGACGCGTCACTTAGTAGGCCCACAAGTGTGTGGCAGAGAACGTATAGCTCATTTGCGTTTTGTGAGAATGTACAACCCATTTTTGAATTCTAATGGAATTTACAACACCCCATTTACAGTTTGTTAAAAGTACAACCCATTTTCTAGCTAGGACAATGATTAATAATTTCAACCAACCGTTGAAGACAGAATTCAATAAAAATTTCCCACATTTTGATGGGATCCGAAATATTTTTATCCCGAAATTTCTAGTTAGATTAAATATAAATTTGTATTACATAACAATCCAACGAAACATTGCGCGCGCAACAATGAAAATTTAAGATTTTCAAAATCCATAAATAATATTTTATAAACTAATTTCATGTTTGGTGCATTTTTGATAGTTACTGCCCAGTTTTTGTAATTACATCCCATTTATTATTTTTAAAGCCCATTTTCCTGTTAAGCCTAATGCATCCCTCCTAGGAAAGATTTGCAGCCCAACGGGGCGGAGAATAACAAGTTGACCTTGCCTGGGTATTCCTCAAAAAGAGGTATAGCTGGGCTAGCCATTTTCATCTTGAAAAAAGTAGTATCTGGGCTGGATATCTGGCCTGGGCTAGACGGGCCACAGCCGGCCCAGTTAATACCCTGCTCTCCTATGAACAACAATGAAATCATCACCAAGAAAAACTTTGCAGTGCTCACGCCTCAAAAACACAAATACTGCTCGAGCTGCTTGGTCCCAGCTGTCGGCCGCACCTTGTGCAATTCTCTCATTTATATTGACTACATAGGTTAACAATGGTGTGGGACCGTGATGTCAGGAAACCAGGAGAAAAAAATATAGTTGTACATAATAAGGAGGCACTTGCGTACGTACGGCTATGGCCCTAGTGGGTCCCTAGTGTCATCCAGTCAAAATAAAGTCATCTCCTGAATCCTCATGTTTGTTGACCATGTTAACAATGCTCGGCGCCACGGCGAGCGCAACAACTCGAAGGACAACGGAGAGGGCCTCGCGGTCCCTACGGAGGTCTGATACAGCGCCCGCTGCTCATTCAGGAAGCCAGGATCATCGGACACTCATTCAGGAAGCCAGGATCATCGGACACCTATGAGCACCTTCGAGAAACTTAGACGGCATGAAATGGTAAGGTCGCGCTTGGGAGCTCTGGTTTATTTCAAACCTGTATTAACATACAAGTGTAATTTACTCGTCATCGGAAGGCCCGAGGTCTGTAAGTAAAACCGGCGGGTTACGCGTGTAATTTGAGAGACCAGTGTATATTTTACAAGCACTGCTATATGGAGGACATTACCAGACGATACATGCATGACGTGCATATCATGCCATCCATGGGCAAGGCTGAAACAACAGCTAACGGCTGGATTAGCAATCGTCCGAGTGTCGTTCAGCACTTTTATCATGTGTGAAGTACTTCTGATATTTTACTAGTCAAAATCGACCAACCAAGCGCCTTCGCCCGAGACCATCTGCTTTAATTTACAAGCGTCAGTTTTACAAGCGGTTTTTGTTGGAAAACGACGATCCAATCACGGCCTAATATCATGAGTTGGTCGGAAGATCATATGGTTTCACATCTAACCTACCCGACATGTCGTATAGGATATGAATGAAACATCAGATGATGAACTTCTTACGCACGGAAACAACAGAAGAGGATGATCTTCTTAACAAGCAAATCAGTGGCATTAGATCGACATGCAAAACAATATGAAGCATTATTCTCAGGAGGCACGGTGAACAGCTCGTGATGCCGCATGCCACAACATTCCAAGCTCAACTTTGCAATCAAACACAAGGCCTGGCATTACATAGACAATATTCAGAACAAATTCTTAACACAGGAATATCTGAGCAGAGTAACTATTTACTTCTAAACTGAAGACAGGAATAGGAAAAAACACTCGACGCTGCTCATAGCAAGGGCGTCCCACTCAAAAATATCAAATTTATGTCTTCTGGCTAACATCAATGAGCAAATTTTGACAAGGTTTTCCAATTCCAATATATTAAACTAACGTCTTCTTGCCAACATCAATGATTAAATTTTGACAAGCTTTTCCCATTCAAAATATGTAATGCCTATGATTGTGTCCTGTCGTAGCTTCTTGTACTTGTTTGGGCACTTTTTGCCCAGGGCACTCCATGTGTTGTTAAATTGCCAATGGTCTCTGCAGACTAGTCATGTCACCGGTGTCTAATAATATTGTGTAAAGCTTCTCCGTCATTCCTTCTATAATGTACCGCAGCTAGTGACTGCTTCTTTCTGCAAAGTGGAACGACCAACTAGACCCAGTAACGCAGCAGTTTGCCTTGGACACATTGGCTCCTTTTGTGCAGTTCAACTAAAATCGAAGTCGGAATAAAACCGAGCTTTAATTTTGATATCCCTGTAAGCAACAATAGGTATAAGGGAAACAATTACTGAGAAACAACGGTTGATGACTTGTCTTAATGGGAAACAAAGTAGGAGAGTAGCAATTCTCCATCAGTGTGATTCATTCATATTGACTGAGACATTATCTTAGCAATGCCTTGTTTCAACATGTATAAAGAACGACAAAGCAGAAAAGTACCATTCCTAAAACAGTGCAACTGATTCATTTTTAAAGAGACATTATCTTAACGATACCTTGGTTAAACATGTAGAAAGAACTACAAAGCAGGATAGTACCATTCCTAACAAGTGTTGCAGTTTTGAACTAAGATTCAGTAGTTAATTAATTCTGAGAGTGGCATTGCTTAATTTTACCAGCGGCATTAGATTAACGAGAAGCATAAACAGTTCCAGGGGAGAGTGGGCGCAACAACAATATGTGCTTCCATCTACTTATAAAGGGGGTGATGCAGAGTTTGGTGTAACAAAGCAACAAGCATCATGCCTGGGTTGGTCCCATTTTTGTTCACTACTTAATGGGAAAAGACAGCAATACAATAGCTTCCATTCAACATTTATTTAAAACAGTACCAATACAGGTAGCAAAACATCTCAAAGCACACTGCACAATCATGTGGATGAAGGCCTATACTGACCTTAAATGAGAACACCAGGATAAAATAGAATCAGCTAACACGAATAGGAAATCCAATCTCCTTTTGTGCAGTTGCACTGAAATCAAGCAAAGTGTTTCGCGTAGCGAAGCAAAATGTCGCAATAGCAACAAGTTGAATAGATATCATGTGGTTGAGACCAAGATTTGAAACAACTCGACAGAAACACTGGAAACAAATCTCGGATCTCCTTTTGTGCAGTTCCACCAAAATTAAGCAAAGTCACCGCTGTGACATTCAAGTTGAACTGCACAAAACACTCTTAAAACATAAGTGTTTCGAGTGGCGAAGCAAAATGTCACAATGGCAACAAGTTGAATCGATACCCCTGTTTTAACAAAGGCAAAAAAGGAAACAATTACTTGCTGATAAAGGAGGATGAAACAAACGGTGACAGAAAGAAGCATCTAACTTATCTTGGAGGAAAACAAAGTAGGATAGTAGCATTTCTAAAACGGTTGCATTGGTTCATATTAATAGAGACACTCTCTTGAAACAACATTCGTTAAAAAATGTAATTTACTTTTAACACTGGCATTACTTCAATTTTCCGGTGGCACTCTTAGATTAACAACAACAAAATAGCTATATGGGACATGCTAGCACCATGTGCGTCCACACGTATAAATGGGTGATGCAGAGTATGTAGCCAAGGAGCATATCTTTGTTGGTCCTATATTTGTTCTCTTTGAACTTTTTTCCTATGTGAGGGAAGCAAATCTAGTCCTGCACAAACTACCCGACCCCCCCCCCCCCAAGTTTCTTTCCCTTTTCAACAAAGAGATCGGTTCCTTAAAGATGTGTGTACTGGGTTATACCCTTTTTCCCTTTTCGACCAACAAAATGGCTGGATAGCTAGTCTATACTACTTTTCCTCCCTCCTTTCCTCATTGAACCACGTCCTAGATTCATGCTCCACCCCACCGCACCTTTCTTTCCTCTTTGAACCAAGACCTAGATTCGACTACAGATCAAAAAAGATCCACATGCAGCTAGAGCAACGACGGTTTCAGAGAAACTTATACCTTAGGGTCATCGGGATGTGGCAAGGCATGCGGCGGGAGGCCGGATCTGCCCACACTACGTACGGCAACGAGGAAGAAGGGGTTGGTGGCCCTCCCGCACAGGCGCTAGGTGAAAGAGAACAGCGCAGCCGGCAGTGGATTGCCTCCCTCGCCGAAGGCGATAGAGTTAATGTTGCTTCTCCTCCCCTTCCCGGTGCGACGGGATATGGACGCCTCCTTCACCAGCTATGAGGGGGGAGAGAGAGACAAGAGGCCAATGCAGTCTTGTTTAGATGTAGTGAAGAGAGGGTGAGAGACTGTGAATATAGCAAACCCTAGCAAATGAATGCTGAGCCTCTAGCGTGTAACATATATGTATTGCGGCGAGCGTGTGGAGAGTGTAAACCCTATCTTGATGGGAACTAAATCAGGATACCTGAGAAAAAAAGCATTTCTTCATTTAACCAGTGATAGTACTACCACCATATGGACAATGACCGCACAACCACCATGTACTTTTTTTCGAAACAACATGTATACCTCCACCAAGGCATAAATCAGGACAATTTTTTAAGGGTCTGTCTAGGACACATCTAGATGTCTAAGTTGATGTCCACTTTGTTTGTGGTCTATTTTTTTTGTCCTAGTTTCTTTCTTGTTGCTACATTATATACTTGTGGGAGCTTAAATGTGATATCCTTAAATAACATCTAGATGTGAATTAGACAAAGTGATTTTCTAACGTACCAAGAAAGAAAACTCGATCAAAAACACGCCCCCGCATCCAGGTGGCGAGAGTCGTCGCGCACACACACATAGACATAGACATGCATATCCATGTTTACGTAAAATTCCATTTCCATCTCCATCTCCAATCATATTTGTCCAACTGGCACATTATTTACGTTGTTAATTATATACGCAACAATATTAACGTACAACATCTCTTGTTTGCGCACGTCCGGACCACTGCCACGGCCGGTCCTGACCAACCCGAACCCTCTTCATCACCCGCACGTGCTTCCCACCCGAAACGGTCAATGCTGCATTCATGCCCGGCCAGACCGGACGCGACCTCTCACTAGCGCCGGCATTGAAGCGGCGCGCCGGCCGAGAGAGTGTTGCCCGTGCCACTTCCGGGTGCACGCGGCTGCTCCGCGTTCAAAGGTCGCAATAGCCAGCTACAACATGCATGTAAAAAGTTCTTGGGAGTCCGTGCTATAGCTAGCTGTCCTCCCCCAACTCGTCAATCTCTTCCAGTAGTGCTAGTAGTACTCCATGGCACGATCCATCGACAAGCAGGCGGGAAAGTTATCGTATACTCAGTTTGTGGTGAGTGGCATGCTGAGCGACCGTGTGGGGTCAAGCCGTGGAGGAGGGTGAGACACAAACACGACAGACGTGATTTAAACGTTGGTTTTGCTCGATGGTGCGATCCAACGAAACGAGACGTTGCTCTCCGTTTCCATTTTTTCTCCGAAAAAACGGAAACTTTCCACTCCATTTTCATTCCTATTCCAAGGTTGCCCCGTTACAACATTCCATCAAATACAAAGGAAAACTAACACGCATGCTGATGCATCTCAATGATTCACAGATCATAGCCAATATTTACTTCACAACTAAAGAAAAAAGTTGTGAGAGCGTGTACGAAAGAAAAACTACTGATGGGGTCACTACGACTTAAACCCTAAACGCTAAACATGATTCAATTCCTTGGCCAGGTAGAGCCTGTTGAAGGAAAGACGTCTGGCACCCTCGGATCATATGATGCTTTTGTGCAGTTCCACTAAAATCGACCTGAGCATCCCTGATGGCAAAGATATTGAAGAAGTGTGATTAGAATAATAGTACTGGCACTAGTTCATGAGACATAAACACATCACAAGTAGAAGCCGGTAGAAGTAGAGAAAGATCGACATGGAGATGGAGCTATGGCAGTGGAGCAAGCTGGCTCCAAAAGGAAGATGGACTACCTGGGACGTCGGGCTGTACCTAGAAGGGCGTTTGGGACACGGCAACGGCCCATACAGCGGTGACCCCCGATTGGGACGCACCGACTGCGGGTTTTCTCCCTCACCGATGTCGACCGCGTCTACGCATAACATTGTTCCCTTCCCCCAGCTGCGGGATCAGGCCCGTCGATCTATGCTTGTGAAGAGAGGAACCTTAGCAAGCAGGCTTGTAGCTTAGGCTCCTGCTAGTGTATATATAGTGGTTTTCTTTTTCTCTCCATATCAACCACTTATATTGCGTACGTGTCATTCAAAAGTGAAATGATGGTTGCTTCTTCCGACTAACTTACTGTGTGATTTGACTGCTCCTTAGTGGCCCCTACACGTACTCCCCCTACGTGTATGCAACAGTCATGCGTACACATGGACGCAAAAATGCGCGCGACGCCCTAATGCATGCATGTTCGAGCACACGATGGAACACACACGGTCACGCTAACTGCTCAACCTACAAGTGCATGCACACACATACTCAGTCAGGGTGAGTTAGTGACCGTATAAACACCGGAAAATATATATATTAAGCGCAATGAGCGTATTATGAAGTCCACTGACCATATTTTTACAAATATATAATGACAGACAGTGTATTTATCTTGTTTGAAATTAATCCATATTAACCGGAGAGGAGGCAGTATGGACTAGCATTACTTGCGCGCCGTGGCTCGCAGGACAAGGAGAAACTTTTGACTAATGCAAGCTCTCCCTCGCTCAGGCAGTGGACGTGCAACAGTTAATTCGGTGTCAGATTGCCAGAAGCATACACTATACTACTAGTGCTACTATTGTTCGACTTCCCGAATAGGCGAACAACCAAGCGCAAAGTTTACTAGTACTAGTACTATTAATATAGTCTATAAAGGTACGTACTAGTACTCCCTCCAGTCCTCTTTTTTTTACATCTAAGGTGAAGCCAAGATACCAAGGAGCGATTGTTTCGTTTGAAATTGGACAGTTCTATCCCTGATGTGCTACCGAGAGAGGTTGGGGTTAGTTTTTCTAGGCATGCATACCATTGGTTGAGCCTGCCCCACACAGGAATTCTCGCGCTGCATGCATCTCTCTCTCTTTCAAGTCTGCATGCGTCTCACTCTTCAGTACCTGCATGTGTGTCACTCTATCTGCATGCGCATGCCTTGGGAAGGGGCGATTGGTATGGGAGAGAGAGTTGGGAGTTACTATGGCTGCACATGCAGTCAAAGCGGAACAGATGGGTGGGTACCAGTGGAAAGAGCGGGGTAAAGAAGCTAAGGCGCTGAGCTTTGAGGAAAAAACTGAATTTTCTTAGGCGCAAACCAAAAAGGACTGGAGGGAGTACTAGGAACCGGATGGAGGAGCGTCTGCACTCTTGTTATAATTTTAAAATGTGATAAAGCAATCTTCAACACATTTGGTTCTCTTCGAGGGTTCTCGCATGTGATAATGGAAGTTGATTGCATGGAACACTCGCGACAATTCTCACTTAATTCTGGCTCATATCCTGTTACAAATAGTAGCGCTCGGTAATATTTCCTATTTTTTTGTTATTCAGCATGTAAACAGGTCAGCAAACCTTTCGGCGCATCTTCGTGCGAACCGTGCTTGCTGCACTTTGAATGTGGCCGAGAGCTGGCTTGATGAAACACCTCGCTTCCTACTTCTTCTTTTGAGGGGTACCTTGCTTCCTAGTGACTAGTGTCTTGGCTGATCGTCCTAAGAATGCTTATATATGAATAAAGCTCTCTCATTTACCTGCAAAAAAGATTAAGCCGTATTAACTGTAAAGGAGGGAGTATGGACTAGCACTACTTTTTGGTGTGTCCCATCAACTCGCAGAACGAGGTGAAGCTTGCAGGACAAGGTGAAGCTCGCTTACGCCTTTTGACTAATGCAACCTACCCTCGATGGACATACATCAGTCCATTTGGTGTCAGATTGTTAGAGGCATACACTGTAGTACCCAACATGCGGAGTACCATCATTGTTCGTCTTCACGAAGAGGTGAAGAGCCAAGCGCAGTAGTACGAGTAGTACTACTACTAGAACCGCATGGTGGAGCATCTGTACTCTTCTTTTTTTCTCTAATAAAGTACATGTTTATTCCGGAGAAGGGCGGAAAACGGCAACCCAACATTTAATGAATGATATCGATCAACCAACCATGCTCGAATATATCTTGGCCTCCGTGCGAGCCCGTCTGTGTGTTCTAGCTCCTCGTCTCTCTCAAGGAACGGCGGGTTGGCTCTTTGCCGTCAATTGAGATCGGTTTGCTCACACTCTTGTCCCACATGTCAGTGATATGCCAAGAGGAGGTGGTTGACTAACTGGCCATATGCGTACTTGGTTTTGCACCTTAATACTACTCCTCCCTCCGTCATAGTTTACCGGGCGCACTTCATTATGATGCATTTCTATCAATGCATTTCCAGCACCAGAGAGACTTTAGATGCGTTTGGTTTAATGCTCAATTAATTAGGGCGTCGAAACCGCAATCAAGTCCACAATTTTCTCTCCACGTACTCTGTACTACTACGGAGTGGAGTACATGCATGCATGTGTGTACCCGGGGTGGAAGCACTGCATGCATGTGTGTATGCATTATTCCTCTAGTAATAGACGTCGTGCTATAACTACCAATGCTATTTTTCAGGCCGATCGCTAGTCGCCTTGGTTCCACAGATTCGTTTTCTTTTTCTTAAGCGCGTTGTATAAACAGTGACGGATGGAGTAGTATGAGCGTATTCAAAGAAGAGCGCATTGATGGTTGCTTCTTCAGAGCAACTTACAGTGGGAAAGGTGGGGCTTCTGATTTGACTGCTCATTACTCACTATTAATGCGGCACAACGACCGGGCTGAGTCTCCCATGCGGTTGTGCACTACCCCCTAGGTTCTTAAATATACTCCGGAGTATTTGTCTTTCTAGAGATTTCAACGAGTGACTACTTAAATATTTGTCTTTTTAGAGATTTCAAATGGACTGGCACATACGGATGTATATATACATATTTTAGAGTGTAGATTCACTCATTTTGCTCCGTATGTAGTCACTTGTTGAAATCTCTAGAAAGACGAATAGAATATTTATGAACGGAGGGAGTACACATATGAAGCAAAATGAGTGAATCTACACTCTAAAATATGCCCGTTTGAAATTTGTAAAAAGACAAATATTTAGGAACAAAGGAGTATAATTTTGTGCATGGCACATGGACTCGGATGATGAAGAGGCTTCTGGCAATGCTATCAAGCTTCCATCATTTGTTTACATAATTGACATACTATACAAATAATTTTCCAGCGACATGAAATTGTACAATGGTGTGAGCTTTCAGCTTTTGTTCCGCGTGTCTTGCCATCGATGCTCTTTCGGAAACAATAAAAAACTAACTCCCTTGTTAATGCATGTCAATTATTAGCAGATCAGAGCTAATAATTACATGACAACTGAAAACGGAGTTGTGAGAAGGTGTTAAATTAAAATTGATCCATGCTTTCATTGGCAGCAACGTACCCCCAGCTCTGTCTAAATCAACAAGGCATGTTGGGAAAAAATAGCTGCATGGAGCATGCAACATTCCGATCATTTTGTGCAGTTCCACTAAAATAGAGCTGAGTGTCCCTGTTCCAAAGATATTAAGTGTGATTACGATAATAGAGGACTGCTGATGAAACAATAAACACACAAATAGAAGCCGGTCACCTTTGAAGTCTCTCTTAAGACTAACTAGTTGGAGAAGATTATGCTCGGAGTTGGATGAGGAGGATAGAGCAAAACCAATCTCCCTTTGTGCAGTCGCACTGAAATGTAGAGACGTTGCCCGTGTGACATTTTAGTACAACTGCACAAAACACTCTTAAGAAAAAAGTGATTTGTGCAGTTCACCAAAAGGTCGCAATAGTAACGAGGTGAAATGGATAGCCCTGTTTGCAAAAAAGAGGTAGAAAGGAAACAATTACTGGCCAATAACAGTTGATGACACATGCGACGACAAGAAAGAAGCATATTCCTTGCCCTAAGGGAAGATAACAACACGGTCGTGTTTGTCTAAAACGGTGTGAGGACGAGAATGCAATATGGAAAGTACGCTGGACGAGCTACGTTTTGGGCAAAGAACTATGGAAGATCCACATGCAGCGACATGGGAAGACGAGCAGTGGAGCAAGGCCGGGGGGGATACCTGGAGGTCGTCGGGATGTAACTAGGTGAGCGGAGGCGGGCGGAATCTGCGAGCAGGTGGCGTAGGCCCTGCCGCTCTGGAGCTTGGTCAGATAGAACGACGTGTACCGCAGATCGGGACGTGCTGCCTCGGTGCCGTCGAATGGAGAAACGATGCACTTCCTCCCTTTCCCCCGGCAGACAGGATGCGGCCAGATCAGTGACCAACGGTGAGAGAGAGAGAGGCCACCGCACTCCCTTTCCCCCGGCAGACGGGATGCGGCCGGATCAGTGACCAACAGTGAGAGAGAGAGAGGCCACCGCACTCCCTTTCCCCCGGCGTACGGGATGCGGCCGGATCAGTGACCAACGGTGAGAGAGAGAGAGGCCACCGCAGCCTTGTGTGAGATACTCTGAAGAGCGACAAACCAGGCACGCAAGGCTCCATTGTACATAGTGAGCGGACTACCTTTTTCTCCATAAAAATCATTTTATATTCTGTGTACATGCCATTGAGCGCTATAACTTTATTTAAAAATAACGCGGCAACGCGTCAAGTCGAACTTTGTTTCGTGCAGGCGTGGTACACGACCTCCCTAGGTAAACAACCGCTACAGTCGTTCAAATTAGCATGTGGGCTGCCATTTCGTAAAGAAATGAACTCCACCGTGTACCCGCGCGGGTGTGGCTGGGCACGAAGCGTGACTACGTGCACGGTGCACCTATTCTCTTCTTGTATACGTACACCACCTACGTGGGATTGTGTGAGAGAGATACAAACCTAGAGAGATATAGTGTGTGGGTTCTTGAGAGTTTTTTTTGGAGGGGGGTCAATCAAAAAATGTAACATATGCAATGTGTGTGAAATAGAGTCCTGGATATAACATATATATAGAGGGGGCGATCCACAAGAAGAGAGTGGAGGTATCACCGGCTTGAGGTGTCCATAGAATCGAAAAGAGGGATGATGTGTGTGTGTGCGCGCGCGATCGATAAAGAGTGCCATCGAATTTGTGTGTGCCCACGTCAATGATATAGAGTGGCTGGCCTACTGGAACGTGAGAGGGGACATGTGCAGTTTGTCTCTGTGGCATGGATACCTACCTGCAGCGCTCGACTATTGGTGTGTGGTAGGGGAAGAGGGAGGCCCAATTAACTATAGAGGTACAATGGCTGGTATATGTGTGGAGGAGGAGAGAGGCCTACCTCATGTATTAAGGAGATCGATCTGCCTCATGTATTAAGGGAGATCAATCGGCATCCATGCATATGTGCAGGAGAGGAATAAGGTTGGGAGAGAGACAGAGCTAGAGTGTTGGAGGGGGTGGTAGTGGAGTTGCTTCTAACAAATGGTGGGATAGGCTTGCTAGACAAACGGAGGGCACGCCCGCAATATCAATAAGAGAGGAGATGGCTGCTTGTTGTCTGTGCACGTGCGTGTGAGAGACGGGTCATGAGGCATGCACGAATGATGAGGGGGAACGATGTGGCTGTGGTAAGCAGACATAACTACATAGGAAGATCAATCGCCCTTTGTTAGAGAAAGGAGAGACATAACTTGTGAGGTATGTCGATCGATGGGGGGGTAGTTAAAGTCGATCCAGGTATATGTTGGGAGATCGATCGGTATACATGCATGTGTGTGTTAGAAGCAAACGAGGCACGAGGAGAAGGATAGAGATAGAGGGATGCATGTAGGAGGTGGTACAAGAGGCATACTATATCGAGCGGGGAGGAGTGTGCGAGTACGAGAACGATGAAAAGAGTGGTGGGAGTGAGGCATGGACGGTGACAAGAGAAGAGGGGAAGCTTGTGTTTGTGCTAGCCACACCTGGCTAGAGAGGCATATCGATCGATGTGTGCTGTAAAGAAGGAGCTGGGGGGCCTACACACACCGTGGGTGAACGACCTAAAGTGAAAAGACGAATTTGCGCAATGGAGCTAGAGAATGTTGAGGGAGGGTGAGAGGGATGCGGGCGTGTGCATGCACAAGAGAAAGTTAGCGCTAGCTACAAATATAAGAGGGTTGTGTGGGTGTAAAATACGAATAGAGATCATATATACTTCATTATAAAAAGCGAATTCGGATATTTGAAGAATTTATCATAGTGTTTTAAACCAACGCATGTGTGAATATATATATAACGGTGATACACATGGTGTGTTTATGAACATGTTATACTACATTTAATATAGTTTATCTCTACTCTTATAAAAACGGAGTTGTTGATGATGGTGTGCCTGCGATCCTGCATTATAGGCCGTCTGATTTATATCTGGCGGATAGCAAGGAAACTATGATGGTTGAAGTTGGCAACAATCATGATTGTAGATTCTTATTGAAATAGAGAAACAAATTCAAATTTAGTTCGAATTGCAGTGGTAGTATAGATATTTTGAATGCACTAAAATGTTGGTATGAGTAGGTTACATGCATTATACAGCAAGCGAAAAAATTTAATCAGACATAACATGGATTCATACTCCCTCCTTCCATCTATATAGGGCGTAATGAGATTTTTAAGACCGCCTTTGACTATTGACAAGATTAATAGTACATGAAATGCACAATGTGAAAATTATATCATTGAAAGAACCTTTCACAGACGAAGTTAACGGTGTGCTTTGTGTAAGTTGCATGTAATATATCATTGCTCCAATATTTGGTCAAAGTTAGCATCGAAAAACGCATTAGGCCCTATATAGATGGAAGGAGGGAGTAGCTATGAATAGCATTTGTATAGTAAAACGGGGCAAGACTCTCTCTTTGTGTGGTGTGAATAGTTTTATTTTTTTTTGTTTTCTTTTTGGTTGAGGGAAGTGCGGATTGATTTGGTACGTACAAGTACAATATTACTACACGTTAGGCTTGTCCCTAAAATTCAACCCGCGTCTGGTTATATCCCGAAAATTCAGATATCGTGCTCCCAAAACTGACGCCTTCACAACCCGCGCCTTGCTATCCCGAAATTACAACGCGCGCGAAAAATCCCTCCAGCTGCCAAATCCCGACACGCGAAATCCCCCTTCCAACCATAAGCCAAAAGGGCCTCTAGTTCAAATCGGTGGGGCGGTACTTTTGTAACACACCCTACATTTTGGACAAGCGCGTCCCTAAGTCATGCTTCACCCCCTCCAATCGCCCCCTTTTCGCCATTCGAAATCCCAGGCCGCCATAACCTCTCCGCTCCAGCCACAAAACCCCACCCTCCTCCGTCTGCTACGTCATCGCTGCCCAGCTGGAGCCTCTTCCCCGATGACGTCGTCCACCGCAACAGCTCGACGTCCCTCGTCCACCTCCCCGGATGAGGATCTGTCGTCCATCTCGCCGTCCAGCTGGTTCAGCCGCCCCGTCCTCCACCTCCAAGGAGCCGCTCCGATGATCGCCTTGTCTATCGCGGCTGCTCCATCCCCACAGCGCCGCCTTAACCTGCTCCACCGGAACCGCAGCATCCTCACCGACTCCTCGGACGAAGCCGATGCCTACTCGGCACCACCAAAGCGGTTGTACACTCATCACATCGCACCTTCTCCTTAACTCGACCTCCCGGCGCTAACGGTGCTCCATCCCGCACCCCCATGGAGCGGCTACCTTGAAGCCGGCGCCGCGAGCGACATCTCCATGGCGGATCTCCCCTAGTGCGAGGCGCCTTTGGCGGCGGCATCCATACCAGCCGGATCTGCTGCTGCTGCTCCGGATCTCAATCGCTCGCTCGCGCTGCTGGTGCTGCTCCGGCTCTCGCTCGATCACTCGCTCGCCCAGCTGCTGCTGCTGCTCTCCCCCTTGCTCGTGATGCTGCTCTGCTCCGATTAGGCCACACTTCAGTCGACTGAATCAACTTTTGGGTCAG
>NC_041387.1:557402534-557411588 GCF_002162155.2 Triticum dicoccoides
CTCGCCACAGTTAAGGAAGAACCACCCGCAGCAGGGACGGGGGCTCGCCGGAGAGGTACCCCACTATCTATCTTAGGGTTCAGGGTGGGGGCGGGGGGCCTAGAGGGCTGGCCGGGGCGGCGGTGGCGAGTTGTTTCGGGGAGGCGAGGCGGCGCTAGGGCCGGCGGTTCGGCCGGTGGTGGCTAGCGGCTCAGGGGGTGCAGGTTGAAGATGAACTGCAGGCCCTCCCTAAACTACATGTCAAGTGCCTCTTTGCTACCATTGCATTTAGTTTCGACAGTAGCATTCAGGTTCCACAGTAAATTTCATTTTCTACAGTTAAGTTCAGAGTCAACAGTTTATACCTCATCTGTTGTAGTCAGGTGGTTTTTGGTGATGTTAATTTTACATCCATTTTACATCATATAATGGAGATGCTATTAGAATCCCACTTGAGATTGACGATGTCGGTCTTGTGCTGCTTCAGCCTTGATGTCTTACGGCTCACCGGAGCTGCTCCAATGATAGAACGATCCATCACAATAGAGAAGTGCCCTGGACGCCGTCTACAGATTCCTTAGATCTTCCTCCACACCTCCGACAGCCCCCTCTGCCTCAACTGCTTCAGCGACCAACCCAATGATGCTGAGGTCAACACGGCTATGGCAAAGAGGTTGTACATTTGTTGCATCACTTATTACTATACATTCACGTCGATCCATTAGGGCTATTTTGGTTCAACGGAAAAACATAGCAATAGGGAATTTTCCAATGGCACTCTACTATTCAATTATTCATGCATTTTGTTGAAAGGAATGAATCAAAACATCCACCTGGACCTACTTTTCAAAATCCTATGCATGAAAACAAGACCAAGTGCATTAGTGCCAGAATAACATTCTAACTGTACACGCTTTCATATGGTTTCTCTTTATTTTGGCCATGTTTCTTTGCATTCCTCTGCTCTTCCAATCCCTGTAAACCAAACACCCAAGTTGACCGAAATCATGTGTTTACAAATGCTCTGTTTACCATGTGCATTTTCCTATCCTATCCCGGGGTTTTTCCTATCCCTGCATTTTAAGAATCATGCAAGCCAAATGAGCCCTTACAAAATTACTTCAGTTACAGGTACGTGTCGAAGGGAACTTTGTGTGGTTTGTCCTGCTCCTGCCGCGACGTCGTCCACCTCACCTGAGCTGCTCCATTGACAGAAGCATCCACCAAACCAGACATCACGACTCCTGACCGTCTTTCGCCGCCTCAGATCTCCTTCCCTGCCGCCAGCACCCACCCCAACGGCATCACCATCATCGACTCAGCAGATGAACCTGAGGAGTACACGGGTCCACAAGAGAGGTCGCACTCTTTTGTTTCTGTTTATGTTATGCATTGCTTAAACTTACCTGCTACTTTATCGTCTTGTTCAGCTCTTGGACTCCCAACTCAGGTCCAAATTAATGTTCAAACTTGAGTTCTAAATTAGTTGTGGGGCACATATCGAGGCAGCAATGAATAGTATGTCTATCTAATATCTGGTTCACCTAGGGTATGCCTATGTTGTTAATCTTGGGTGGGAAACAAATAGTAAAGCAATCATCATCTATCTTTTTATTAATTTAAAGCAATCATCAGCCTGTTATCATTATTTTTGGATCCATCCACTGGTTGTTACCATCACTCCAAATTTTTGCATGCTCTCCTTACATAATCTCACCATATTTTTTTGTATGCATGTCAGATATTGTACATAGTCATGCTGAACATGTAGAGAAAAAGAGAAGAGTTTTGCGCGGCAATACAATGTCATGCAGACATTGCTCCATGGTGGGTTCAATGGCAAACCCTCCCCACCCCTCTCCAGATTGTAATCCAGAGGAAGATATCTGCTCTGAGGTGGATTGAGAAGCCGCTGACCACTCCTATTTCCCCCCCAAGGTGTTTGCTCTACCTTGGCATGATGATGTTAGTCATATCATGCATATGTTGCCTTGCAGTTCCTACTTTTGACATCATATATGTCATCTGCTTAGTTTAGACATGTTCTGTAATGCCACCTGTTTAGTTTCTATATCATATATGGGAATTATGCAGTCTCATGTCTTGTAGCCAGCCATAATATATGTGAAATGTGCAATGCCATCCTGTTTAACCAGGCATCATATATTTGAATTATATCTTGCCCATCCTTTTCTTCATTACATTTCCATTTGTCGACAATGTTTGTACATTAAACTACTCTTCCTGTGAATCAGCCATTTGGGTGGAAGATGGAAAAATCTGGAGTGAAAACAAGGCCTTCAGAGCAGACAGTGCTACCTATCGAAGCAGATCTCTTGTTGGGTCCCGATAGCTTCTCAGAGATGGATTCAGAGACATATGACCAGTCATATTCCCTACTGAGGTGTATGCTCTAACTTGGCACGGTTATACTGCTCATATCATTCATACGGTGTCTTGCATTGCATAGTTTAGACATCATATACACAATATTCAACACCATGTTCTTAGTTCAGACATCATATCGAATGCCCTCTGTTTAGCATATAAATCACATATGTGAATTAAATGATGTGATCCTGATTACTTAGATAACATGTAGGTGAATTATGTCATGCGATCTTGTTTAGCTATTCATCATATCTTTGAATTATGTTATGCTATGCTATTCAGTTTAGATAGACATCATATATGTGAAATTATGTCATGCTATCCGTTTTAGTTAAACAATATACATGTCAACTATTTCATTCCCTCTTTTTTCCACACTATCTATTGCATCTGTCTCTCATATAATGTCTGTACATTCAACTATGTTTCTTGTTTATCAGCCATTTGAATTGGAGCGGGTGATGCCAGTATCTAGCAGAATAAAAGCACGGTCTTCAAATAAAACAGTGCTACCTCTTGGTGGAGATAGCACCCCTGTTGTACATGCACAAGAACCAGCCCTACCACACATAACCCAAACTCTCGCAGATTGTACCCCTACTGCGATGGACAGAGAACCAGCTTCACCCAACCTAACCCCAACCCCAGCCGATAGTAACCCAGTTCCTGTTGACACAACACCATCTCTACCACAAAGCTCCCAGACAAGAGCAGTTAGTAAGGCAGCTCCAGTGCCCAAAGGGCCAGTACTATCATGGCGAACTCCAACTCCACCAGTTAGTACGCCTATTCCTGTGGAGGAAGCACAACCAACCAGTCGTAGTTTAGCATCTATTGCATTTGATGTTGTTAAATCGTATGTGCGTATCTTCCCATCTTGGAAATATTATACTGAAGATGAAGGAAAATGCCAGTTGCAGGTGTTTTCTAGGAGTTATGTGTAAGTAATGTTATTCATGGCAATTACTTTGCTTCGTCCCATACATCCTACCTCCATGATGGTTATAATACAACAATTTTTCCCATTTTTCTCTATAGAGAAGGACCGATTTGGAAACTCAGGATGAGGTAACCTGTACTAATACCTCTGCTATCTTCAAGAATGCTTGGTGGTAGTATCGGAATTACCTGAAGAAAACATACTTCACCGGCAAAGAAACTCATCAAATTCCCTTACGTTCTCCTGAGACACATTTACTGGACGATGACTGGGAACGCCTTGTTCTGTACTGGTCCCGAACCAAGAATGTGGTAAGGTCTATGAGCTCATTTTCTATTTTTAAGTATTATATTCTTGCGTCTTACTATACTCTGTTCATGTAGAACAAGTGCCTAAACCTCAAGAACAACTGATCTAACTTAAGATTCCATTGCTATCATAGTTCAAAAAAGCACTATGCGTTAATTGTGCGTTTTGCCACCGCCTTGCACTTTACTGACCAAAGCACATGCTTATGCGCAGTTATGCACAGATTAAGCGTAGTTATGCGCAATGCGTTTTCCCAACGCCTAGAGCCTAGGCGCGCTTAAGCGCTCGCTTAGGTGCGCCTTTTTTAACTATGATTGCTTTGCTCTTGTATCACTGTATTTACTGATACAAACTTATTTTTAAATTAAAGGATCCAATCGAAACTCCAATGGCACAACAGGTATGTTCACGCATGTTTCTTTAACAGGTTTGCTCTTATCAATAGCTCTTTTTATTTCAATTTCAATTGTGTATACAGTTGACTTTCATATCATGCACATTACTAGCATCACAACAGAACCAATAGTGTTGTTGTACATGTAGACCCGTGGTACCCATCTGAAGTCTTGTTGTGCCGTGTAGTTTCCCACGCTTTATATTCTTTCACTGCTGCTTTGTCTTGAACTGATATGATTTGAACCGTGTCTCAATTTTGATTTGGCAAGACAATGAAGTGACCATAGGACATAGATATATGTTTGTTTGATGCTTTTATTATGTACTAGTACTTGGCAATAGAAGACTTGGTAGTTTAATCCTGTCCACCTTACTAATGAACTGGTTCACCGAAATGAGTTTCATATACTAGTACATGCTAAACTTGTTATGTGTCTGCTTGTTTCTTCTTTTAGAATGCTGACAGAATATTGGGGAAGAGTGCCTTATTAAGCAATGGTAAAGGAAGTAATGCAGATAAGGTTCAGGATAGTGACACATCTTGTTGATCTCCAACAAAGCTGATAAAACAGCTAAGGAAGACTATCTTGAAGACAGCGAGACAACCCCAAAGTCCTGTCTTGGTTTAGTGTTCGAGATACTGGCCACTACCGCTTGCACAAGCTATTCAAACTCACTGTCTGAATCAGTTCGGTTTCTTGAGTCTCAACTACAAGCTGAAAGACATCAATCAGCTGTGCTGTGACAAGAAGCGGAAGGACTGCGGAAGTCCCTGGAGCATTCAGATGCATACTTTCTGGTGCAACAGCAAGTGTTGGAGGATTTTAGCACCAAACAGGACAAAGCTAATCAGCTTGCTAAGCTTATTGCCAGCATGGTGGATACCTAGGATAACATTTCTTGAGCTCTTCTGAAGTTGTTTCAGTTATGCTCTGGTTTTGCTGCCGCGTTTATTTGCATGGGTGGCTAATTTTGACGGCCAGTGTATGTAATATGCTGCTTTGTTCCCTATATTTGCACTGGTGGCGAACTTTGATGCCCAATGGATGTAATATGTGTAATAGCGGTAATAGGCTAGCCTTAATTGCTTGCTTATTTATTTCCTTATTGTCTTGTTTAGTTGTTTGCTTGTAGTCACTGCAGTTGTTTTGTTGTGTTTTTCTAGTGGCCACAATAGCCTATTTTTGGTAACTAGGCCAAAATAATCATGGCAACACACGGACTGATGGGCCTCCTGCAGGCCGTATGATCCATGGGCCTTCGTTCGGCCGTAGGACCATTGGCCTTCTATAGGGGCCATAGGATCCATCGGCCTTCTATACGGGCCTTAGGGATCAATGGGCCTTCTACGGGCCGTAGGGTCCATGGGCCTTTTATGGGTCATATGATCCATGGGCCTTCTATGGGCCGTAGTATCCATGGGCCTCATATGGGTCGTAGGATCCATGGGCCTTCTACGGGGTGTATCATCATTTCGCCAATCATGGGCCGTACTATTCGTGGACCATAACGGGCCGTTAATAGGCCGTATTTGATAACTCTATGAAAACAACCCAACGGGTTTTTTTGACATGAAAACGGCCCAACATATTAACGGTCCGCAAACGGGCCGACTGTAACGACGGGCTGAATTTGGCCCACAAGCAGAAAATGACAGTAACGGGCCGTATGTAACCGAATGCTGCAAGTGAGCCCAAGAATCAATGGGCCCTGAGATGGCCGAAGGATAACTTGGGCTGGAAACGGCCCAATGCAATAACGGGCCGTTAATGGGTATAAAGTGATACACTGTTCATTACGGGCCAGTTTCACCACGGGTCATTAATGGGCCAAGAGTTACAAAGGTCCTTATATGGGCCAAAAGAAGTCATGGGCCACACATGGGCCGGAAGTTAAAACGGGTTGAATCATATTGGACGGCCCAGATGATGTTATTGGGCCTAATTCGGATAGGGCGTAACGGGCCCTCAGTTAGCGGGCTGTAAATGGGTTATATGCGAACAGGTCATTAACAGGCTTTCCGTGGGCCGGCCAGCCACCTTTTGACCAAGTCAAACAGGCCGGCCTTTTCATAGGAATGGGCCTCTGTTGGGCCGTGCCACGTGTCGCCGTATCATAGGCGCCTTCCATCCAATGAGCGGATGACATCTGTCCCAACGGTGAGCCGACACGTGTTTCCTCCAACCAATGATGATTTTACACGTGGAAAATCCCCATTGGTCAGGGCTGTTAACGGGTTATCGGATCCAAAACCCGACCCGATAGCTTAACGATGTTCCGTTATGGTGGATGCCACATGTCAGTCACCCTTGACGAAAGCACTTCTGTGACGCGTGATTTATCGTTATGGAAGTGGACACTTCCGTGATGATAATTTTGGTAATGTCATGGAACACTTCTACGACAGCACAGGTATGACTATCTTGATTCTGTCATAAATTTGTCATGGATGTACATGCATGAAAAAAACGCGACCTACTGTGACAAACACGTATCATCACGAAAGTGTATTTTTTTTGTATTGCAATCTGGTTTTTATTGGCCTACTCTCTTCAAGGATGCTCGTAAGTTTGTTTTATCTTGTGATGAATGTCAACGAATTGGTAATATCAGTAAGTGTCAAGAAATTCCTATGAATTATTCACTTGTTGTTGAACCATTTGATGTTTGGGGTTTTGATTATATGCTACCTTTTCCTTCCTCTAAGGGGTTTTGATTATGTCACTAAGTGGGTAGAAGCTATTCCAACTAGTAGTGTTGATCACAACACCTCCATTAAAATTCTTAAAGAAGTTATTTTCATGAGGTTTGGAGTCCCTATATATTTAATGACCAATGGTGGTTCACACTTATTCATGGTGCTTTCCGTAAAATGCTTGCTAAGTATGATGTTAACCATAGAATTGCATCACCATATCATCCTTAATCTAGTGGTCAAGTTGAACTTAATAATAGAGAAATAAAACTAATATTACAGAAAACTGTTAATAGGTCCTGAAAGAATTGGTCTAAAAAAATAGATGATGCACTTTGGGCTCATAGAACAACTTATAAAATTCCTATGGGTATGTCTCCTTATAAAATGGTATATGGAAAAGCTTGTCATTTGCCTCTACAATTAGAACATAAAGCATATTGGGCAATTAAAGAACTCAACTATGACTTCAAACTTGCTGGTGAAAAGAGGTTATTTGATATTAGCTCCTTAGATGAATGAGGAAACCAAGCTTATGAAAATGCCAAACTTTTTAAAGAGAAAGTTAAAAGTTTGCATGACAAAAGAATACAAAAATAGGAATTAAAAGTTTGGGAATATGTTCTTCTATACAACTCTCATTTTAGATTCTTTGCAGGAAAACTTCTCTCCAAATGGGAAGGACCTTATGTTGTCGAGGAGGTTTATCGCTCTGGAGCCATCAAAATAAATAATGCCAAAGGTACCAACCCAAAGGTCCTCAATGGTCAAAGAATTAAACACTATATCTCAGGTACACCTATTAATGTCGAAAGCAATATTATCCCAACCATGACACCGGAGGAACACATAAAAGAAACCTTTCAGAACACCACAGAATAACGCAAAAAGAGGAGGTACGTGATACGTTAAGTAAACGGACTCCGAAAAATCTGCAAAAATATTTTTTGTCAGTTTTGGAATATATTAAAAATTAGGAAAATAAGAAATAACCAAGAAGGCAACCCTAGTGGGCATAAGACACCAGGGCATGCCAGGGCCCCCTGCGCGCCCAGGTGGGTTGTGCCCACCTTGGGTACCTTCCGGACTCCGTTTTTCTTCCATTTGCTTGTTTCCCAAGATAAAAGATCTTTGTATACCCCCCCGAACATACTAACCTCCGTATCACAGAGAAATCTTCTATTTTATTTTCTTGCTATTTTCTATCAGATCCATCAAGGCCAGCATCATGTCTTCCTCCCCCTCCAACAACCTAGAAGAGA
This sequence comes from Triticum dicoccoides, assembly GCF_002162155.2. Taxonomy (NCBI): domain Eukaryota; kingdom Viridiplantae; phylum Streptophyta; class Magnoliopsida; order Poales; family Poaceae; genus Triticum; species Triticum dicoccoides. The sequence continues at coordinate 557,410,507 of NC_041387.1, forward strand.
ATGCTTGTTTGATGAAGATTGAATTGAAGAGAGAAGAGCCCATATAATCTTTTAGGAGAGACGAGAGCAAGGAAGCTGTTGGAGATCAAGCCCCGGCAGTAGAGTAGGCCTTGCCCATATAGGAAGAAGAAGGTATCCTTCAACCATATTATGAATACCTCCCACTGATATTTAAGCCTTTAGGATCATTGAAATGGTTCGTGTTCAAAAAAAAATCTCACTCATGAAAATATTTTATTGCAAGATCACATCATTACCCTTCGGAGCGTCATCCAAAGATTGGAGTATCTTTTGAGCCTGAAAGACAAGGACGAACCCTCCACTACATCACCATCGCTACCTTCTTCATCACGAAAGGAGACTTGAGTTCATGGTATGGGCATTACCCTTGGCTTGTGCCAAGCTTGGGGGAGGTGTTTCGGTATCGTATCACCACCACTATCTTTGCTTTTATCTATTTTTAGTTCGATCCTTAGTTATGTTTTGATCTAGTTGAATAAAAGCTTAGTTCGATCCTTTCTTTTCAAGTGTTTGCTTAGTGATCTATCTATGTAATCATGTGCGGGTTATATAATAAAGATTAGTTTAAGTTTTGCTTTCTGCATTTTTATGTTTCAATGAAAAGGAAAGGAATAAATAAGTAAATTAAAAAGATCATATGCTAATCTTATGGTAAGTAATGACATCACATAGGGAATAGTATAAGTGGTAAAATTTGTTGGATATTGACAAACATGGCATTGGTCAATGATGCAACTAATGAAAGAATTAATAAGGGAAGAGAAAATTCACATGCAAATACACTATCCTAGACATCTTTTATGATTGTGAGCCCTGATACGTCTCCGACGTATCTATAATTTATGAAGTATTCATGCCATGCGTACAACAATTTTATATAGTTTTGGTATGATTTGATTGGAACTAACCTAGACTGACGTTGTTTTCAGCAGAACTACCATGGTGTCGTTTTTTGTGCAGAAATAAAATTTCTCGGAATGGGCTGAAAATTTACGGTGATTTTTTGTGGACCAAAAGAGAACCCCGAAGCACAAGAGTTGGACCATAAGAGTCTTGAGGCG
>NC_041387.1:557411760-557430426 GCF_002162155.2 Triticum dicoccoides
CGGCGCCAAAAATTCCTACAAATACCAAAACCCCCCAGAAATAAACCTAGATCGGGAGTTCTGCCACCGCAAGCCTCTGTAGTGATAAAAATCAATCTAGGCCTTCTTTGGCACCCTGCCGCAGGGGGCCCTCATCACCGAATGCCATGAAGCAGGATCCCAGAGGGGGCCATCATCACCATGGAGGCCAATGACCAAAGGGAGAACCTTTCCCCATCTATGGGGGAGGCCATTGTGGGAGTCCCGGATTAAGGGGTCCTCAGACAGTAGGACTATATACTTTGGCTGGACTGTTGGACTATGAAAATACAAGATAGAAGACTTCGTCCCGTGTCCAAATGGGACTCTCCTTTGCGTGGAAGGGAAGCTTGGCGATTTGGATATATATAGATTCCTTTCTCTGTAACCGACTTGGTAAAACCCTAGTCCCCCCCGGTGTCTATATAAACCAGGGGGATTAGACTTCTAGGGTTTAGCCACAACAATCATAACCTCATAGGCCAGACTTCTAGGGTTTAGCTATTACTATCTCGTGGCAGATCAACTCTTGTAATACTCATATTCATCAAGATTAATCAAGTAGGAAGTAGGGTATTACCTCCATGGAGAGGGCCCGCACCTGGATAAACATTATGTCCCCCGCTTCCTGTTACCATTAGCCTTAGATGCACAGTTCGGGGCCCCCTACCCGAGATCCACAGCTTTTGACACTGACTTTGGTGCTTTCATTGAGAGTTCCGCTCCGTCGTCACCAGAAGGCTTGATGGCTCCATCAATCATCTACAACAATGTAGTCCAGGGAGAGATCTTCCTCCCCGGACAGATCTTCATATTCAGTGACTTCGCACTGTGGGCACACTCGCTTGGCCATCTAGAGTGGATTGATAGCTACGCCCCTAGCCATCAAGTCAGATTCGGAAGCCTAAATTTTGTGGCCGATATCCGCGGCGACTTGGTCTTCGACAAGTTTGAGCCCATGACGGCTGTCCCCGGCCACTACGATGAACATGACTAAGGGAGTCCTGGATTAGGGGGTCCTCGGACAGCCGGACTATATGCTTATGCCAGACTGTTGGACTATGAAGATACAAGACTGAAGACTTCGTTCCGTGTCCGGGTGGGACTCTCCTATGCGTGGAAGGCAAGCTTGGAAATTCATATATGAATATTTCCTTCTCTATAACCGACTCTGTGTAACCCTAGCCCCCTCCGGTGTCTATATAAACTGGAGGGTTTAGTCTGTAGGACAACGACAATCGTAATCATAAGCTAGCTCCTAGGGTTTAGCCTCTACGATCTCATGGTAGATCAACTTTTGTAATACTCATATCATCAAGATCAATCAAGCAGGAAGCAGGGTATTACCTCCATAGAGAGGGCCCGAACTTGGGTAAACATTGTGTCCCCCACCTCCTGTTACCATTAGCCTTAGACGCACAGTTCGGGACCCCCTACCAGAGATCCGCCGGTTTTGACACCGACATTGGTGCTGTCATTGAGAGTTCCACTATATCATCACCATAAGGCTTGATGGCTCCTTCAATCATCTACAACGATACGGTCCAGGGTGAGGTTTTCGTCCCTGGATAGATCTTCATATTCGGCGGCTTCGCACTGCGGGCCAACTCGCTTGGCCATCTAGAGCAGATTGATAGCTACGCCCCTGGCCATCAGGTCGGGTTTGGAAGCTTGAACTACACTTCCGACATCCGTGGAGACTTGATCTTTGACGGATTCGAGCCCATGACAGCTACACCCTATAGTCGCGCCGAGCATGACCTAGATCGGCCGTCGGACGGTGTTCAGGAGTTTGCACCTACAACTGCCCTGGCTCTAAATCCAGAGCAGATCATGCCATCCGAGGACGGCTGGACGGACCCCGCCACGGAGGCCGCAAGCTCAGCGGCGATAGAGCCCAACACAGGTATCACTTCCAAGGAGACGTGTATCATCGGACCGTCGGACTCGTCTCCGGCCATAGGCTCCGAACCGCGTGCATCTGTGCCCATCAGATCTGACTGGGCACCGATCATGGAGTTTAGCTCCGCAGATATCTTTCAGCGCTCGCCCTTGGGCGATGTGCTAAACTCATTAAAATCTCTCTCCTTGTCAGGAGACTCTTGGCCGAACTATGTCCAACTCGAGTGGGAAGCGAACTATGAAGGAATTCATTTCCCACCCACCACCCACTTAATAGACACTGTCGACGACTTAACCAACATGCTTGATTTCGACTCCGAAGATATCGACAGTATGGACGACGATGCCGGAGAAGAACAGGAACCACCGCTCACATGGCGCTGGACTGCCACCTCATCATATGATATATATATGGTGGACACACCCAAAGAAGACAATGGCGAGGGTCAAAAGGATGCAACGGAGGTTGATCCTCTTGAGAAGCAGCCAATGCACCGACGTTAGCGGCGCCGCTCTAAACCCCACCACAGCAAAAACAGCGATGCCGGCACAAGAGACAATAGCACTCCGGACGATGCCGAAGACGAAAACAATCCCGCCCAGCCAAGCTTCAAGCAAGCCGTACGGGAGGATGGGCAAGCTAGGCTCGCTGAACAGGCAATGAACGGAGACTCAGAGGATAACAATTACATGCCCCTCTCAGAAGACGAGGTGAGCCTCGGCGATGAAGAATTTATCTTGCCTGAGTATCCCGTCGAGCAGGAGCGCTTCAAGCGCCGGCTTATAGCCACTGCAAAAAGCCTGAAGAAAAAACAGCAGCAGCTTCAAGCTGATCAAGATCTGCTCACTGACAGATGGACCGATGTCCTTGCAGCTGAGGAATACGGACTCGAGTGCCCAAACAAAAGCTACCCGAGGTGCAAGTTGTTACCTCAATTCGAGGATGAGGCACTAGAGCCTACACTATCAGCGCAGGATGCGGCTAACCGACCACCTCGTGGCCGAGACAAAGCGGCATATCGGCCCAAACACCAGCCCGCACCCTGTCGCCAAACAAATAAAAGCACGAAGGCCCGGGGCTACATGCATGACCTGCAAGATGAATTGGAAAACAAAGAAGGACAGTCAAGATCGAACTACGGATCACAGGGGCGTGCCCCAACGCGCGACGATGACCGCCACGCCGGATATACTAAATACAAATCCGCCTGGGCTGAATACAGCAGACCAGACTCATTGGAACTGCGTCGCGACGTAGCCCGGCATAGAGGCGCGGCACACCCCCTATGCTTCACTGACGAAGTAATGGAGCATGAGTTCCCAGTAGGGTTTAAACCCGTGAACATCGAACCATGTGATGGAACAACAGACCCTGTGGTATGGACCGAAGATTTCCTGCTCCACATTCATATCGCCCGTGGCAATGATCTGCATGCCATCAAGTACCTCCCACTAAAACTCAAGGGACCAGCTCGGCATTGGCTGAATAGTCTGCCGGCAAGCTCCATTGGAAGTTGGGAGAACCTGGAAGACGCATTCCTTCACAACTTCTAGGGCACTTATGTGCGACCACCGGACGCTGATGACTTAAGTCACATAACCCAATAGCCCGGAGAGTCAGCCATGAAATTCTGGACTCGGTTCTTAACTAAAAAGAACCAAATTGTCGACTGTCCGGATGCCGAAGCCCTAGCGGCCTTTAAGCACAACATCTGTGGTGAGTGGATTGCCCGACACCTTGGCCAAGAGAGGCCGAAATCTATGGCAGCCCTTACGACACTCATGACCCACTTTTGTGCGGGTGAGGACAGCTGGCTAGCTCGTATCAACATCGTCTCAAGCAAGCCTGGGACTCCTGAACCAAGAGATAACAACAGCAAGCCCAGATGCAGCAAACACAAGCGTCGTAATAATGGCGAAAAAGCCGAATACACGACCGTCAATGGCGGATTCAGTGGCTCTACTACCGGTCAAAGGAAGAAACAATTCAAAAGAAATAGTCCGGGCACGTCCAGTTTGGACCGTATACTCGACCGTCCATGCAAAATTCATGGCACCCCAGGAACACCAGCCAATCATGCCAACGGAGAATGCTGGGTCTTCAAACAAGCCGGCAGGTCAGGTGCCGAAAACAAGGACAAGGGGTCGCAAAGCAATGACGACGACGAGGAGCCCCGGCCACCGAACACAGGAGGGAAAAAGAAGTTTCCCCCGCAAATCAAAACGGTGAACATGATAAACGCTACCCATATTCCCAAGCGGGAGCAGAGGTGCACACTTAGGGATGTCGACGCAATGGCACCAGTCGCCCCAAAATATAACCTATGGTCGTCCGGCCCGATCACCTTTCACCGTACGGATCGTCTGCCCAATACCAATCAGGGCAATTCAGCCGCACTAGTCCTTGACCCAATAATGACGGATTCCACCTCACACGAGTCCTTATGGATGGAGGCAGCAGTCTGAACCTGCTGTATCAGGACATAGTTTGCAAGATGGGTATCGATCCTTCAATGATCAAACCCACTAAAACCACCTTTAAAGGTGTTATACCAGGTGTGGAGGCCCATTGTACAGGCTCCATCACTCTGGAGGTAGTCTTTGGACCACAGGATAACTACCACAACGAAGAGTTAATCTTTGACATTGTCACTTTTTGTAGCAGCTATCAGGCATTGCTCGGATGAACCGTGTTTGCTCGATTCAACGCGGTGCCACAATATGCCTACCTTAAGCTCAAGATGCCCAGTCCGCGCAGCGTCATAACAGTTAATGGCAAGGCCAAACGCTCCCTCCGTGCCAAAGAGTACACCTCCGCCTTGACAGTACAAGCACAGAGTGGCATCTTTCAATCGAACCTTGAGTCGACAGCCAAGCTTCCGGATACCGTCAAAGGAGTCCGAACTACTTCGCGGCAGGATAGCCCGGCTCGTCAAGAGCTCAATTAAACACTCCGGCAGTAGACGGAGGCAAAGCTAGGATAGGCCATACAATGTGGCTTAACTGCTCCATGGCACACAAACGTTTTTTGCATTTTCTTTGCAGGTCCACTTTTGTGTAGGCCATGACTGGCGACATGGCGACCAGACCCATGAACGGACGAATATACCAAGGAGGGAAACAGCTCGAACACATAAGGAAATCCTTTGATATTCCCCTCGATGACCACCCCATTGAACCCGGATCCGCACATAGCCTCCCCCGCCTGGTCTTAGCAGGTTCCGAAGTCATATTTCTTTTTATCACATTACATGTACTCGTACGCATCGACCTATTATTTAATTACAACATGTGGCTTTATATGATGCTTACTTGCTGTTGTTTCTTATTTGACACTCTTTGTCAAATGGCATCCATACACTATGATATGCCTTAATATGCCAGGGGCCTTGTTGTACCCATAATACGGCAATAAAGTCCAAACACCTTCATGGTCATTCGGCACCCCGAACTTATAGCATTATATGCATAGGCTCCGAATCATGTCTTGGGTCAATAATTGGGTTGCCCGGCTCCTGTGCTTGCTACCCTATGTTCCGCTATATTGGCTAGGGTAGTAAAGGGAGAACTACTGCGATTGCGTCCCGGTTCATCCGAACAAGCGCCTCAGTAGAGAAAGCCAAAAACTGACTGTCATGATACGACGAGAGCTGGTCAGCTATTCGAGAGGTTACCAAATCTTTAAGGATTTCTTCCGCATTATGTGATAACTAAAGCAGCGTGCGATGGATCGGCTTTTTCCTTCCGATCGAGTGCTTATAGAGCCCCTAGTTCGGCCTTCCGAACACCAGGGGCTGCGCCTACCTTTCTTTTGTCAAACTCATATGGCTTAATGAGGGTGATAAAGCCTTATAGTCCGATTGCCTGGTTCGTTGTGCTGAACACCTCCTTCAAGGACCCAAAACTGGGTAAAAGAGTCCTCAGGTTCATCCCGAACACCCCCGTACTCCCTACGTGGGGGCAGAAGCCGACGACTGGCCAACTCTCAAGATTAATATATAAAATGGCCGCACAGGAGGTAAAATTTCCAAATAATAGGCATTATATCATTTAAATGACCTTGTTCAAACATTACATAGGACAACATGAATGTATTCATGGGAATATAATGTCCTTGGCACACTGCTTCGCTACAAGGCGGGATCCTTTCAGGACACTGTCATAATATAACTCGGGCTTGCAGTGCTCCTTCCCCGCAAGCGGTCCTTCGGTCATCAACTTTTCGGCTTCCATCTTCGCCCAGTGCACCTTTGCGCGGGAAAAGGCCATTTGCGCACCTTCCATACAGACCGACCGCTTGATGACTTCAAGTCGAGGGCAGGCACTTACAAGCCGCTTCACGAGCCCGAAGTAGCTGCTGGGAATTGCCTCAGTGGGCCACATCCAGATAATTAAATCCTTCGTGGCTAGTTCGGCCGCCCTATGCAGTTCGATAAGCTGCTTCAATTGATCGGCAAAGGGCACCAGATACTCTGGCGCTAGATACTATGACCAGAAGAGCTTCTCCATAGTGCTCCTTTCTTCGGCTTGGTAGAATTGTGCGGCATCAGATAAGCTGCAGGGCATTTCCGCAAATACCCCTGGAGAAATCCGAATTCAAAATTAGTAACGTGATTTTCTCCCTTCAAATATTCGCTTTGCATAGAAAAAGCCTTACCCGCCGCAATCTTCCTGGCCTCCTGGATTTCCTGCTGGGCGCCTTGGGCTTCGCCCCGGGCATCAAGTGCGGCTTGACGAGCCTTGGTGAGATCGGATTCTTTCTCCATTAAACTCTGCTCCAAGGTCTCGCATTTCTACACGACCTCTCGGAGCTTTTGCTCAACTTCAATAACCCTGGCCTCGTGCTTTTCACGAAGAGCCTGCTCTGTGGCTGCCTTCTTCTCAGCCTCGGCTACCGCCTTCTTAAGAGCCTCGACTCCGGTCGTCGCCCCAAGAGCACATCATGAATTTTTTTCATTATACTCAATTATTCATTCACGCTGAATGTGAACAATGTTTTTGCTTACCTTGGTTATCCTCCAGCTGCTTTTTCACCTGGCCAAGTTCTTCCTTTGCCCGCTCCAGACTCTGCTTCAGTCCAGAGACTTCCGCAGTATGAGAAGCGGCAGTCACCACAGACGTCTGCTTATAAAAATAAATTACAAAAGAGGGAGAGGTGCCACAAGGTAAGTCTCCTGCGAATGTATATTTGACCCTCTGTCTGGTTCCTTCTTTCGAACACCGAACAGTGTATCAGGGGCTACTACCTATGCTATAACACTCTTTAAAACCTAACAACATACCTCAAAGCCCGTTATAAGGCCGATGCAGGCTTCATTCAGCCCGCTCTCAGCAGACTGAATCTTCTCAATCACCGCACCCATAAGGGCACAGTGTTCTTCAATGATGGAGGCGCTCTTCAGCGCCGCTGATAAGGTATCTGACACCTCTGGTTGGGAAGATGTTGTCGGTGGAACAGGCGCACCCCCTCCCATTGAGGGAGGCTGCCTGCCTGATTCCGGGGCCATGTCGGTCTCTGGAATTGTGCCCGGTTGGGGGCCGAATTCAAGATAGCCCTCTCCATCGGTATCCATGGGAGCCTTTTCTCCCGTGTGTCCGGCTGCCGAGGTTTGACCTCCTGGCGCCGCCTTGACGGTCTTCTCACCCCCTCCTCAGCCTGGGTCCCCCTGGGATGATGCCTCGGGGTCGTTCACGTGTTTTGGGGAGGGGGCCTTCGGGGGTGTCCCACTGTCCATAGCATCCGAGCCCAATAAATCCTCCAATGAGGATTGTTCGGTGCGGGACCTGGCCGGACTGCAAAAAGGCGTAACTCAAGGAGTTAAACTCTCTATGCTGGTGAGTTTGGATACATAAACGCGTCCAGATTTTATATACTAACGATTTCACGAGGGGCTGGACCCTGGGATCCCACGCCGGGCTGCTGCCGGTGGCGGTGGTGGATTCCTCCAGAAAGGGAGTTTTTCCCTTTTTATGTGACTCGGCCTCTAGTTGTGTGGAGGCCGTCCTTTTCTTTCTTCCCCTCGCTAGGAGGGATTGGCTTTCCTCCTCTTCCTCGTCCTCTTTGGAGGAAGAGTGGGCCTAGGAGTCTTCAAATACTGTGTCCGAAGTTCCTCGGTGACGACGTTGCCCCTGGTCTCTTTAACCTCTTTCTTTGTTTTCTTCTTCGGTGCCTTGTAAGGCGCCGGGACCAGCATCTTCGTCAGAAGTGGGCCGGCTGGTACTTCTGGCAGCGGGCTCGGGCAGTAGATCTGCCCTGCCTTCTTCGTCCAGCCCTAGGATAATTGCGGAAAAATACAATGAGCATTTCCCTTGGATTATACAGATAAAGCATGTGACTTGCCAACATACGGAGACTTATCGAACACGCAGGTCGAGACAGTTGATACCCGCGGTCCTCGGCTGAGTCCGGACACGATTTGCCAGACTTGAAAAGCACTTTCCAGATGTCTTCTTGCGATGAGTCGAAGAACCCTAGCAGGGTCTGGTGCTTGGGCGGGTCATATTCCCATAAATTGCAAGCCCTGTGTTGGCAAGGGAGAATCCGGAGAACTAACATCACTTGGACTACGTTGACAACTTTGATATTCTTGTCTGCCATACCCTTGACGCGCGTCTGGTGCACCGATAACTCATCGGGTGAAGACCTGTTCAGGCCTTTCTTGGGCCAGGACGTAAGCCGCAAGGGGGCTTCGGATTGGAATTTGGGAGTTGCGGCCCATTTTGTGCCGCATGGCTCAGTGACATAGAACCACTGAGTTGCCATCCCTTGACGGAATCATTGAAGGTACCTGATGGCCATGTGACGTTGGGCATCTAGCTCACCATGGCTCCTCCGTACTCAGCGTGCTCGCCGCTCACTACCTTGGGCTTCACATTAATAATCTTCAGTCATAAGCTGAAGTGTGGAGGGATGCGGAGAAAGGCCTCACACACGACGATGAATGTCGAGATGTTGAGGAAGGAATTGGGGGATAGATCATGAAAATCAATCCCATAGTAATACATAATGCCGCGAACGAATGGGTGAAGGGGAAACCCTAGCCCATGGACAAAGTGAGGGAGGAATACAACCCTCTCATGGGGTTCCGGAGTAGGGACGATCTGCCCCGCCATCAGGAGACGATGGCTGATCTTCTTGGCCAGATACACGGCGTCCCAAAGTTTCTTGATATCCTTCTCCCGGATGGTAGAGTCCATCCACTTGCCTCCTGCTCTTGATCCGAACATTTTCGGAGGGCCTTTTTGGGAGGAGAAGGCGAATGCTTGAGCGCTGGAGCTCGAGCGAGAGAGAATGGATGAGCAAAGGAAGAAGAAGGCGTGGGTGAAAAAGGGGAGTCCTTATCTCCTTATTAAGGCAGCAGGGATCCTATGCTCCCCACTTGCCCTGGAAACTCGCTTATCCCCCAAGCGTCGTGATTAATGGCGCGGTTGGGTTACCCACACCCGTATTGATGAGAATCCCGTGATAAGGGGACACAATCTCTGCTTCGACAAGACGTGCAGTAGCAACTTGAGAAAATGGTTCGAATAATGACCGGGCCACGGCGTGATGTCACGCTATGAAAAGTTGTCAGCAAATTAGATTTGTGGAATATTGTGCTCTCTATGGTGGTATGTGGATTTTGTTTTGTAGAGACGGGAACCATTCTTGTGTTCAAGATCTTCTTTGGAGTATTCGGAGAAGAAAACCCGCCTTGCAATGCCGAAGACAATCTGCACGCCCGACTCATCGTGATTGCAGCCTGGTTCAGGGGCTACTGAGGGAGTCCTGGATTAGGGGGTCCTTGGACAGACGGACTATATGCTTATGCCGGATTGTTGGACTATGAAGATACAAGACTGAAGACTTCGTCCCATGTCTGGGTGGGACTCTCCTTTGCATGGAAGGCAAGCTTGGCAATTCGGATATGAAGATTTCCTTCTTTGTAACCAACTATGTGTAACCATAGCCCCCTCCGGTGTCTATATAAACCGGAGGGTTTAGTCCGTATGACAACAACAATCATAATCATAGGCTAGCTTCTAGGGTTTAGCCTCTCCGATCTCGTGGTAGATCAACTCTTGTAATACTCATATCATCAAGATCAATCAAGTAGGGAGTAGGGTATTACCTCCATAGAGAGGGCCCGAACCTGGGTAAACATTGTGTCCCCCGCCTCCTGTTACCATTAGCCTTAGACGCACAGTTTGGGACCCCCTAACCAAGATCCACCGGGTTTGACACCGACACTCGGGGATATACACATAACCTGCGGCATGATTTGGAAAACAGAGCATGTCAGACAAGATCGATCTATGGATCATGGGGGCATGCACCGATGCGCGATAATGGTCATCCGGCTGAACATGACAAACATAATCACGTCCGGGCCAAAACCGCAGACGAACTCCATCTGAGCTACGTCGCGACTTGGCCCAATATAGGGGCACCGCACACCCCCTTTTCTTCACTGACGAAGTAATGGGACACGATTTCCCAGAAGGGTTTAAACCCGTGAACATCGAATCATATGATGGCACAACAGACCCCACAGTATGGATTGAAGACATTCTTCTCCATATTCATATGGCCCGCGGTGATGATCTTGATGCCATCAAATACCTTCCGCTCAAGCTCAAAGGACCAGCTAGGTACTGGTTGAACAGTCTGCCCGAAAACTCCATTGGCAGCTGGGAGGACCTAGAGGACGCTTTCCTCGTCAACTTCCAAGGCACATATGTCCGACCTCCGGATGCCAATGACTTAAGTCACATAATCCAATAGCCCGGAGAGTCAGCCAGGAAATTTTGGACTCGGTTCTTAACTAAAAAGAACCAGATCATCGACTATCCGGACGCTGAAGCCCTAGCGGCCTTTAAGCACGGCATCCGCGACGAATGGCAGGCCAGACACCTCGGACAGGAAAAACCGAAGTCCATGTCAGCCCTTACGGCACTCATGACCCACTTCTGCGCGGGCGAAGACAGCTGGCTATCCCATAGCAACAACAATACAAGCAAACGTGGCACTTCTGAAGCCAGAAACAGCAACGGCAAGCCCCGACGCAATATACATAAGCGTCGAAACAACAGTGATAATGCCGAAGACACGACGGTCAACACCGGATTCAGTGGCTCTAAATCTGGTCAGCGGAAGAAGCCATTCAAGAGAAATAATCCGGGCCCGTCCAGTCTAGACCGCATACTAGAACGACCATGCCAAATCCATGGCACTCTTGATAAACCAGCCAATCATACCAACATGGAATGTTGGGTCTTCAAACAGGCCGACAAGTATGACGATGACGAGAATAAGGAGAATAAGGAGAAAAGGTCGCAAAGCAATGACGATGACGAGGAACCCCGACCACCGAACATAGGGGGACAGAAGAAATTTCCCCCCAAGTCAACGGTGAACATGATATACGCCACCCATATCCCCAAGAGGGAGCGCAAGTGTGCACTCAGGGACGTCTACGCGATGGAGCCAGTCGCCCCAAAGTTAACCCATGGTCCTCCTGTCCGATCACCTTTGATCGCAGGAACCATCGGACCAGTATCCATCACGGCGGTTCAGCCGCACTGGTCCTTGACCCAATTATTGATGGATTCCACCTTACGCAAGTCCTCATGGACTGTGGCAGCAGCCTGGACCTGCTCTATCAGTATACAGTGTGCAAAATGGGTATCGATCCCTCAAGGATCAAGCCCACAAAAACCACCTTCAAAATTGTCATACCAGGTGTAGAGGCTTGCTGTACGTGCTCAATCACACTAGAAGTGGTCTTCGGATCTCCGGATAATTTCTGAAGCGAAGAGTTAATCTTTGATATCGTCCCCTTCCGCAGTGGCTATCATGCACTTCTTGGACGAACCGCATTCGCTCAATTCAATGTGGTGCTGCACTAGCCCACCTAGAGCTCAAGATGCCCGGACCACGCGGTGTAATATCGGTCAACGGAAATATGGAACACTCCCGCTGTAATGAGGAGAACACCACGGCCCTTGCAGTAGAAGTACAGAGTAGCCTTTTTAGGCAGAACCTCAATTGAGTAGTAAAGCTCCCGGACACCGTCAAGCAAGTCTGAACTACTCTGCAGCAGGACAGTCCAGCCCATCCAGAGCTCGACTAGCAATTCCGCCTCCGTCCCAATCCCAATCAAGTGTTGACATTTGTGATGCGCGTACATAACTACGCACTCAAAATACCATGGGCAGGGACGGAGGCACAGCTTGTCACACCCTAGCTAGTTCATGCATTACAGTGTTGCATCATGTCTATCCTTTCATCAGAAACTTGAAATGGGGATGTCAGAACCCCCAGCCCCCTCTGAAATCAACTAGGGTTTACTAAAAACTTTTTCAATGAACCTGAAATGCCCTTCTAAAATGTCCATCATTTTTGTCTTGGTTCAGAACCTTTGCCAAAAGTGTTGCACAATTTTCTAGGTCATCTTAGGATCTTTGAATTAAATGATAAGTATTTGAATTTGGGCATTTAAAATTATATAAAATATTTCAAATGCTCAAATATTCCTAAACTGAAATGTTTCATGTTGGAAATATTCCAACTTTGGACCAGGAGCAGTTTGGTGATTTTAGGAGTTGCCTAGGTATTTTTAATAATTCAACAAAGTTGCAGAAAAATAGAAAAAGAAAAAAAAACAGAAAGGAAGGACTTACCTGGCGCCTACAACCCGGCCCACCTGCCGGCCCAGCCCAGCGCCGCACCAGCGAGCTGCTTGCCCGGCCAGGCAGGCAGGCAAGGTGCTCGACGGCGAGCACCGCATGGGTGCCACGCACCTGCTCGCCGCCTCGCCGCTCCACTCACCCGGCTAACGACGTGGATCGACCCCTCTCTCTCCCCCGAACCCCCCCAGACGCCCCCTCTCCTCTCCAGCTCCTCCCCCTCACGCTCCCCAGCCATGGCCGACGCCACCGCCGCCGCTCCATCGTCGTAGCCGCGCTCCCCGCCGCCCGTGCTCCGTTTCATGGTGTCCAGGAGCTCCGCCGCCGTCCACTTCGTCGAGCTAACTGAGCCCCGCGTGCTCGTGAGGCCCGAGTCCACCGCACCGACCTCGCCCGAGTTCGCCGTCGCCGGAGATCCCCTTCAACACCGTCGCCGCATCAGCTCGTCCCGACCCCGCCGGTGGCCTCTACGGGTGCTATGTGAGCCTAGCTACCCCTCCTACCTTTCCTCTCTCGCCCCCGAGCCATGTAGCCACCGCACGAAGATCACCCGCACGCACCACCACGGATCTCGTCGCCGACGTGCTCCCGGCCATCCTCCGGCCACCTCACGGTGTCCAACGCACTCACCATGCTGCGTTGAGTCCAACCGTGCACTCCCCGCACCTCACCGCACACCCTAGCCCCGAGTTCGCCTTCACCCGAACTCCGGTGACTGCCTAGGTCGTCGCCGGCGCCAACTCCGGCCACCCCGACCCCAACTGACTCCACCAAGAGCCGCGGCTCGTCCTCAGCTCCACCCCGATGCCCTCCGCGACCCATTTGGTGGCCGGAACGGCCAAAATCACTTCCGCCGCCGCGTCCGGCTCGCCGGCGGCTAAATGCCGGTGCAGCCATTTTGACTTTGACCACGGGTGGGCCCTGGTTGACTCTGTTGAGTCAATGACAGGTGGGGCCCCCTTCTGCTAATTATCCAGATTAGTTTAAACTAAATTAAATTAGTTAATTATCCACTGACACCCTGGACCCACACGTCAGGTTTGACCTGGACCGGGTCTGTTGACTTGCTGAGGTCAGCATGACCTCATGCTGACGCAGTAAACCTTTTCTGAAATTAAAATAAATCTAAAATGATTTATAAATTCCAGAAATTGTTGCAAACTTCAAAAATTCATATAAATTCAACCGTAGCTCCAAATCAAACAAATTATATGTGAAAAATGATCAAAAAATCCAATCTATCCATCTGTACTAGTTTCATGCATGTTTAAACAAACTAACTTGAGGTTTAGTGCAGAACAAGATAAAACACTTTAAAGGGCCATTTATGAGTTTGAAATTTGAATCTTTGGTTCAAATTGATTCAAACCCATCTGGTTTTAGTTGCATTAGCCCAACACACTCATATTGCCATGTTTCATGCATGCATCATATTGTCGCACATTGTTTAGTGATGGTTGTGTATCGGTGTTCTTTGGGGCAGGTTCTGCCTCCGAGGAGTACCGTGATTACCCTAGCGAAGAACCGTATCCGTGCATCGATCCATCAGGCAAGCAACCAACCATTTGATCATATCGATACAATCCCATGTTCTCGCTCTTGCTCTCTTTTACTACATTAAGACAACGCGTTTCAAACTGCTGTGTGCTACGGTAGTTGAACCCATTTCCTCTGCATGACCTGTCATTGCCACAGTAATTAGATGAAACCCACTAGCATGTGTAGGAATTGATTGAGCCATATGTATGTGTTGTTCCTACCTTGCTATGCCTGCTATGCTTAGAGTCGTGTCAGGTCTGGTTCATCTGGGTGATGGGCTAGAGTGAAATGATCATGTCGGTAATGAGAGTGATGTGGTGAACACGATTTGGTAAAGGTATCGATGAGAGGCCATGTAGGAGTACATGGTGGGTTGATTCATTGAAGCCGACCTTAAGAACTGAGATCTGTATGCGTGATTTAAGATTCAGCTACTACCATGCATTGGGCCCTGAAATATGACCCCACTCGACTTCTTATTCACCCTAGTCCTCTGTCCAGGAGTTGCAAGTAGTTTCTGGTGTTTGTAGCTTACTGGAGGCCGTGGACAGCGCTGACCCGCGGGGTGGGCTGTGATGCGGTAGGTACGTGGCACGGTGTATCGAATACCCGTTAGGTATCTCGGGAACCCTGTACACATCATTCGGGGTCGTATGGGAAACCTCGGCCGGACTCCCTGTAGGTGGAACTTGGATAGGCGATAAACCTGGACTAGACACTTAGGTGTTTAGGTAGGTCGTGGTCTACACCCACGTCGGCTTTCGCTTGAAGTCTGCCGAGCACATGTCGTGTGCAGACGCTAAGTGGTGGAAACATGTATGAAGAAGTACACCCCTGCAGGGTTAACATGATCTATTCGAATAGCCGCGTCCGCGGTAAAGGACTACTTGGTTGCTTATACAGTTCATAGACAAATGAATGGATACTACTAAAAATCTCAAGATAAGCGTGAGTGCCGAGGATGGCTCTTCCGTAGGATGACGGAGGTGGATCCTCAGTGGTGTATTGAAGTGGTGAGTAGTGGACTCGTGTGCGCAAAACCATTTCAAGTTGGAGTCTCGTAGGATAGCTTAGCCAAGAGTCAAAGCTGGCTTGCTGCAATAACTCCACCAACCCTTCTTGATAATGTGCATGTATGTAGGATCTGACGTAAGTCTTGCTGGGTACCTTTGTACTCATGTTGCTATAATTTACATTTTATAGAAGGCGCTGCAACCCCTTCTGATGGGTTCTTCGTAGACATTGACATCGACGAGTAGACTAAGGCCCAGGTGGTAATCCTGAGCTTGTGAAGGTCCACGTAGTATAGCTAGGCTTTCCAAGCCTCTTTTATTTTACTAGTTGTCTGTACTCAGACAAGTTACTTCCGCTGCTGGTTTGTATGACTGTATGACTTGAATGTGGGTTGTGTGACCCGTACTTGTATGTATGTTATGTATGGCTCTCTGAGCCTTTAAATAAAGTACTTGTGTCGTAGAGTCATGTTGTGATGCCTTGTTGTATTTGCACATATCGAGCATATTGTGTGTATGATTGAAATGCTTGGTATGTGTGGGATCTGACTATCTAGTTGTTTATCTTCAGTAGCCTCTCTTACCGGGAAATGTCTCCTAGTGTTTCCATTGAGCCATGGTAGCTTGCTACTGCTCCGGAACACTTAGGCTGGCCGGCATGTGTCCTTCTTCGTTCCTGTGTCTGTCCCTTCTGGGAAATGTCACGCATTGAGTACCGGAGCCCCGTTAGCCCGCTACAGCCCGGTTTACCGGAGTCCTGCTAGCCCAGTGCTACAGCCCGGACCCACTTGCTGATGACCGACACGTTCGATGCTGGGTCATGGATGCCTGTCCCTGTAAGTCTGTGCCACTTTGGGTTTACGACTAGTCATGTCAGCCCGGGCTCCTTATCATATGGATGCTAGCGACATCATCATATACGTGAGCCAAAAGGCGCAAACGGTCCCGGGCAAAGGTAAGGCGACACCCGTGGGAATACCGTGCGTGAGGCCGCAAAGTGATATGAGGTGTTACAGGCTAGATCGATGTGACATTGAGTCAGGGTCCTGACAGCGTTGGCATCAGAGCCGGACTGCCTGTAGGTTCTCCAAGCCAAACTGGTCGATGTTGAGTCTAGAAATGCTTTAGTTATATGTAGGGGAATTGATTGTGGGATGGTACGTAAGGCTCTTTTTACTTCTTTACCTCATGGCATTCTGATCTGAGTCAGTCCATTCTTCTACCGGGGATTAAGGATTAGGATCTTCTCTCTCTATCAGGTTTACGTGTTACGAATCAGTAGTACCTTATAGGTTTGATGACTACAAGCCTAGTTCAGTTCTACTACCTTGTTATGCTGATAAGTTGGACCCAGAACCTTGATATGATATTGTTGAGTGTCTATGCAATTTTTTGATAAATGTCTCAAACCCTTCTTGAGCATTTACAGCCGTTATGCTGTCAAAATTTTGCTAGAAATTCTAATGCCTTTGCATTATGGTTGTGCTTTCAGATGGCCACTCGCGACCAAAATCAATTGGTTCGCCTGACCCGATGTCAGGACCCCGACTCAATGCCACATCGATCTAGCATGTAACACCTCATATCACTTTGCGGCCTCACGCACGGTATTCCCACGGGTGTCGCCTTACCTTAGCCCGGGACCGTTTGCGCCTTTTGGCACATGTATATGACAGTGTCGCTAGCATCCATATGATAAGGAGCCCGGGCTGACATGGCTAGTCGTAAACCCAAAGTGGCACAGACTTACAGGGACAGGCATCCATGACCCAGCATCGAACGTGTCGGTCATCAGCGAGTGAATCCAGGCTGTAGCACTGGGCTAGCAGGACTCCGGTGAACCGGGCTGTAGCAGGCTAACAGGACTCCGGTATTCATCGCGTGACATTTCCCCGAAGGGACAGACACAGGAACGAAGAAGGACACATGCCGGCCAGCCTAAGTGTTCCGGAGCAGTAGCAAGCTACCATGGCTCGGTGGAAACACTAGGAGACATTTCCCGGTAAGAGAGGCTACTAAAGATAAACAACTAGATAGTCAGATCCCACACATACCAAGCATTTCAATAACATACACACAATATGCTCGATATGTGCAAACACAACATGGCATCACAACATGACTCTACGACTCAAGTATTTATCCAATAGGCTCCGAGGAGCGAGATATTACAAACATGAGTCTCATGACCCAACATTCAGAGCATACAAATAAAAGCACAAGCGGAAGCTATCATGTCTGAGTACAGACATCTATAAATGAGAAAGGCTGAGAAGCCTGACTATCTACCAGATCCTACCGAGGCACAAGATCGTAGCTGAGGTAACAAGCTAAACGTCGAAGTCCACGCGGAACTACTAGCGAGACCGAAGTCTCTCTGCAAAAACATAAAATAGGCAAACGTGAGTACAAATGTACCCAGCAAGACTTACATCAGGACTAACTACATATGCATCATTATCAACAAAGGGGATGGTGGGGTTTAACTGCAGCAAGCCAGCTTTGACTCGGAGGCTATCCTGAACTACGACTGCAAGTAACTCTTTTGAGGTGGCGCACACGAGTCCACATATTCACCATATCAATACACCACTATGGATCCGCTCCCGTCTCCCTACGAGAACGCCATCCACAGCACTCACGCTTATCTTGCGTATTTTAGAGTATCCACTTTCACTTGTCTATGAACTGATACAAGCAACCCAGAAGTCCTTTTCCGCGAACACGGCTATTCGAATAGATCATATTAACCCTGCAGGGGTGCACTGCTTCACACACGCTCTCACCACTTACCGCCGTTTACACGACATGTACTCGGCAACCTTCAAGCGGAAGCCCAACGTGGGTGTCGGCCACGGCCTACCTAAACACTCAAGTCTCTAGTCCAGGTTTATCGCCTATTCGGGTTCCATCCATGAGGAGATCCGGCCGGAGTTTCGCTCACAGCCCCAAACGATGTGAACAGGGTTCCGTGACACCAAACGGGTGCCCGGTTTACCTGGCCACGTGCCTACCGCATCACAGCCCACCCCTACGGTCAGCGCTGCCCACGGCCTCCAGCATACTAGAAACACCAGAAACTACTTGCAACTCCTGGACAGAGGACAAGGGTGATTAAGAAGCCGAGAGGGTCCATTGGTTTCGGGCCCAATGCGTGGTAGTAGCTGAATCATGGATCACAAACACAGAACTCAGTTCCTGAGGACGGCTGCAATGAGACAACCCACCATGTACTCCTACATGGCCTCTCACCGCTACCTTTACCAAATCGTATTCACACACTTAGCTCACACACAGTAGGACATGTTCACACACCTCTGATTCATCCCCGATGAATCAGACCTGACTCAACTCTAAGCAGTAGCAGGCAGGACAAACAAGCATGAATGAGTAGGCACAACAGGGCTCAAACAATTCCTACTCATGCTAGTGGGTTTCATCTATTTACTGTGGCAATGACAGGTCATGCAAAGGATAAAGGGGTTCAGCTACCGCAGCAAGTAACAGATGAATCGATGTTGTCCTA